>NC_136265.1:28076413-28308913 GCF_964187855.1 Myxine glutinosa
GGATGCAGTGCCCATAATAATCTTCCTCTTTCCTTTTGGGATGCCTAAAAGGGCAAGGCATTTGCTGAAAGATGTATTGTAAAATCCTCTACTACCTATTTCTACTGGAAAGTAGTTTAAAGACCATACTGTATGTCACAATCAGCTTCCAGGTCTTGGTATTTGCCTTTCTGTCTGGCATATGCATTGGACACGTTCTCCTCGATCGGGACTGTCAATTCAATAATGATGACATTCTTAGTTACTGCCGAGTAGATGGTGATATCAGGCCGTTTAGCAGTTTCCGTGATTTGTGGAGGGAACACTATTGGTTTATGGTCCTCATCATCAGAGACATCCAATCATTAGCCTTCTGTAGGATGACCTGTGTTTGTACCTGTGGAAGTGGCAGGGCTGGGTTCCTGAAGGATGTCCCATCAGCTGTACGGAATGCAATGGTGGGAATGGACTTTGGCTTTGATACAATACTGGGCTTCTTATTTGCATCTTTGATATAAGGAGCCAGGCCTGATACAATCGCTCTTAGGGTTTGGACATGGCACCAGTTGTATCTTCCTGTTTGGAGTGGGTGGCTGCACCCATTTAAGATGTGGAGCAGTGTGCAATGGTGAGGATGGCACAGTTGGCACAGTGCAAGGTTGGTTTTGCCCCACAATCTAAGCTTGGCTGGGGAAGGGAGTTGGTCGTGGATACAGTTGATCTGGAATGACAGCAGTTCCGGTGTCCATACATAGAGGAGTTTCTTCCATGACGTATCAGTCTGTATGGCAGAATCCCATCTCAACCACTGTCCTTGTTTAGCACATCCATACAGGTAGACCAACATGTCTTCCTCGTCGATGTCCTTTACCACATTAGTAAGGCATTTCCTGTGTTCTCTTCCGGTCATGTCTTTTATCAGCTTTTGATTTTTCCTGGAGCCAAAGCCTGCTCGGTCAGTTTGACCTCTGCACATCTCATTCAGCATGAGGTGTCGCTCCTTCTGTTCTAACTCTTTCACACCATTCCACCGAACCTTGTTTTTCTTTGTTTCTAAGCACTCTCTTTAATATACCGGAGGCTCTCTGCTCACCTTCACTCTTTCTTTCCCCTTTTCTCCCGCCTCTGGAACAAACTCCACCACTCCCTTCAATCCCACTCCACCCTCCAGGTCTTTAAAACAGCTGTTCACCACCATCTCTTATCTTCCCCCATCCAAAACCTTGATCTTTTCTACCCCCGCTAATTCACCCCAGATACACTTTTTTTTTCTTTTTTTTTTTAATTCCAACTTCTTTCCTGGAAGTCCTTGCAATGTTCATATGTTTTATACCTCTCCCACCTCCACCCAAGCCCTCCCCCTCCCACATTTCTCCCGATGTCCCTGCTCTCAAATGTGTTTGTGTCCTTCCCCCCCCCCCCCCTCTCCCCATCTTGTCTACCGCTCCCCTTATTTTTTGTGTTTTATGTGTCGGTTTGACTTTTTGTGTGATTAATGTTAGCTCTTTCACGAGCCTCGATCTTGTATACAAAAAAAAAAAAAAATACCCAATTATTCCCACCTGCGTGTGGAGTCAGCGAGAATGGTTCTTTCCTGAACCAGCTGTCCAGGCCTGACATTAGACTGAAGATGATTTGGGAAGGAATTTATGATTTGTTCAGGATGCCTTACTCTTCATAAAAGATACCGTGGGATCTTTAACATCCACCAAATGACCAGTACTGGTAAACGGGTCATCCGGCTAAACGCCCATCCAAGGGACGGTGCACACATTAATGCCTTGTCCTGCCTGTGAACACCAGGATGACAGATTACAGTTGGATTTAGATTCCAACCCAGGCAGGACAGCTCATGATGTATGAACTCTAACATCACATGAAAATGGCAAGGATAGTATTGACTAAAATAAATAGACAAATTCATGATCCTTGTCATGTTTGAATCCTAACATCACATGAAAATGGCAAGGATGGTATCGACTAAAATAAATAGACAAATTCATGACCCTTGTCATGTTTGAACCCTAACATCACATGAAAATGGCAAGGATAGTATTGACTAAAATAAATAGACAAATTCATGATCCTTGTCATGTTTGAACTCTAACATCACATGAAAATGGCAAGGATGGTATCGACTAAAATAAATAGACAAATTCATGATCCTTGTCATGTTTGAACCCTAACATCACATGAAAATGGCAAGGATAGTATTGACTAAAATAAATAGACAAATTCATGATCCTTGTCATGTTTGAACTGTAACATCACATGAAAATGGCAAGGATAGTATTGACTAAAATAAATAGACAAATTCATGACCCTTGTCATGTTTGAACTCTAACATCACATGAAAATGGCAAGGATAGTATTGACTAAAATAAATAGACAAATTCATGATCCTTGTCATGTTTGAACTCTAACATCACATGAAAATGGCAAGGATAGTATTGACTAAAATAAATAGACAAATTCATGACCCTTGTCATGTTTGAACTCTAACATCACATGAAAATGGCAAGGATGGTATCGACTAAAATAAATAAATAATTTCATGACCCTTGTCATGTATGAACCCAAACATCACATGAAAATGGCAAGGATAGTATTGACTAAAATAAATAGACAAATTCATGACCCTTGTCATGTTTGAACCCTAACATCACATGAAAATGGCAAGGATGGTATCGACTAAAATAAATAAATAATTTCATGACCCTTGTCATGTATGAACCCAAACATCACATGAAAATGGCAAGGATAGTATTGACTAAAATAAATAAATAATTTCATGACCCTTGTCATGTATGAACCCAAACATCACATGAAAATGATAAGGATGGTATTGACTAAAAGAAAAAAATTAATTAATGACCCTTGTAATGTATATTTTTTTCTATACAAGATCGAGGCTCGAGTAAGAGCTAACAATAATCACAAAAAACATAAACGGACACATAAAACATATAACAAAGGGAGTGGGAGACAAGATGGGGAGAGAGAGCGAAGCACACAAGTACAACTGTCGAGAACTGGGACATCGGGAGATCTGTGGGAGGGACAGGACTTGGGGAGAGGGGCAGGAGAAGAGGCGGGGGGTGCTCGAGGTATAAAACACATGGACTTCCATGGACTAAAACACGTGGACTAAAACACATGGACTAAAACACATGGACTAAAACACTGCTAGGACTTCCAGGAAAGAAGTCGGTATTTCAAAAAAGTGGATCTGGGGTGAATTAATAGGGGTAGAAAAAGATGAAGGTTTTGGATTGGATGGGGGAAGATAAGAGATGGTGGTGAACAGCTATGTTGAAGACCTGGAGGGAGGAGTGGGATGGAAGAGAGTGAGGGAGTTTGCTCCAGAGGCAGGAGAAAAGGGGCATGAAAGAGGGAAGGTGAGCAGAGCCTTGATTTTGGCAGTTTAACCATAAGAGGGTTGCTGGCAGCTCTTGTGCATCCTGAAGGAAAATTTAGGGGACAGAGCACAGACAGAGCTGGGGGAGCAAGGCCGGAGAGGAGTCGGTAGAAGACAAAGACCACCAACCTGCCTGCGGGAGATTCCAATGATTCTGAAAGCCTTGGTTTCAACAGTGTGAAGCCGAGCTCAGTGTGAGGCAGGAGCACCAGCCCAGAGGTGAGAGCAGTATTCCATTGAGCTGCGGATGAAAGCCTTGTGTGTGGTGAGGAGCTCAGGTGTGCCAAGGAAGGACTTCACACGACTGAGGTTGCCCAGTCGGCGACTCGCTTTGGAGGCCAGCTTGGAAATGTGGTTTTCCCAGGAAAGATCATGGCAGAGAGTGAGACCCAAAAGCTTGAGTGACAGAATTTATTGGAGAGGATTGTTGAGAAAGTAGATGGGAGGGTTAACCAGTCGGTCCTTTCGGAGAGACATAGTAAGAGTGTGATATTTGTCAGGATTGAAAGACATGTTCCACTTGTTTGACCAGTCTGTGATTTTGTCAATGTCTGCAGAGAGTGAGGAGGCTGCAGACTGCTGATCTGAGGGATGACGTATGGAGCGGCAGAGAGTGGAGTCATCAGCAAAGAGATAGAGAGGATTTTCCAGAGAGTCAGATAGATCATTGATGAAGACCAGAAAAAGCACAAGGCCCAGAACACTGCCTTGGGGAACTCCAGCCAGAAGAGGAAGGGGAGATGAGAGAAATCCATTCAGAGCCACACGTTGACTACGACCGGAGAGGAAGTCTGCAAGCCATGCATGGAGATTTCCATGCATACCATAGGAGGAGAGTTTGGTGAGCAGAGCCGGGTGCCAGACCGTATTGAAGGCACGTGATATGTCAAGGGAGACAGCTCTGATTTCCTGTTTGACATTGAAGACCTCCATCCATTGTTGAGACAGCAGAAGCAGCATGTCCAGAGTAGAATGACCTGGTCTGAATCCAAATTGATGATCCGAGATCAAGCCATTGGAGAAGAGGAAGGATTTGATATGATGCAATGATGCAATGATGGATTCCATGACTTTGCTGATAATTGGGAGCAGACTGATTGGTCTGTAGTTGCAAGGATCTGTTTTTGCACCTTTTTGTGTAAAGCGGTAATGTTGGCTGATTTCCCAACTGATGGCAGACGACCTTGAGCAAAAGAGAGGGTGAAGAGAATAGAGAGAGGGTGTGAAATAGCGGCAGAGTAGGATTTTAGGACCCGTGGGCTGATGCTGTCTGATCCAGTTGCCGAATCAGAGTCGAGGTTTGACAGAAACTTCTCCACCTTGTCAGGAGAGAAGGACACAGAGTCCAGGAGCAGCTGGGTACGACTGGGTATGGTGGGTACAGAGAGAGATGGGTTTGGGACACAAGATTCTGAGGCAAACACAGAGTTGAGGCATTCAGCTTTTTCACGTGCGGAGTCAGCTGTGTAGCCGTTTGAGGTATGGAGGGGATGGAGGGGGAACAAACACCAGAAACAGATTTGACCAGATGCCACCAGGATTTGGAAGAGGGAGACAGGTTTGAGAGTTCAGTCTTGAGAGTGGAGAGAGAGATGTTTCCTGGCTGTCCTGAGGGTAGACACACGCTTGTTCCGGGCTTTGTGAAAGGAAATGAGATTGCCTTCCATTGGATTTGCCTTCCATGAGGCGAAGGCAAGTTGTTTCTGGGCAACAGCCTCACCACAAGATTCCGTGTACCATGGACGGGAGGAAGGGTATGACAACTGAAGACGAGATGGGATAAATCTGTGTATGAGAGCGAGCAATTTGCTTTGGAAGAATTCCCAGGATGAGGTGATGTCAGAGGTGGTAGAGATGGGAGACCAGTCCAGATGATTGATGGCTGCTTGAAGACCATCCCAGTTGGCCTTAGTGAAATGCCAGACTCGTCAATGCTGAGGAGGCTCTCTGAGAATGGTCAGAGAGATGTTCACTTTAACAAGCAAATGATCAAATAAACCGATTGGAGCAATGAACCCTGACATCACACCAGAATGGCAAGGATGGTAGGAACTCTGTGTTTGCCTCTAAATCCTGTGTCCCAAACCCATCCCTCTCTGTACCCACCATACCCAGTCGTACCCAGCTGCTCCTGGACTCCGTGTCCTTTCCTCCTGACAAGGTGGAAAAGTTTCTGTCAACCCTCGACTCTGATTCTGCAACTGGACCTGACGGCATCAGCCCACGTGTCTTAAAATCCTGTTCTTCTGCTCTTTCACTCCCTCTCTCTGTTCTCTTCACCCTCTCTTTTGCTCAAGGTCAACTGCCATCTGCTTGGAAATCAGCCAACATCACCGCTTTGCACAAAAAGGTGCAAAAACAGATCCTAGCAACTACAGACCAATCAGCCTTCTCCCAATTATCAGCAAAGTCATGGAATCCATCATTGCTTCGGATATGAAATCTTTCCTCTTCTCCAATGGCTTGATCTCTGATCATCAATTTGGTTTCAGACCAGGTCACTCTACTCTGGACATGCTGCTTCTGCTGTCTCAACAATGGATGGAGGTCCTCAATGCCAAACAGGAAATTAGAGCTGTCTCCCTCGACATATCACGTGCCTTCGATACGGTCTGGCACCCTGCACTGCTCACCAAACTCTCCTCCTTTGGTATCCATGGAAATCTCCATGCATGGCTGGCGGACTTCCTCTCGAGTTGTAGTCAACGTGTGGCCCTGAATGGGTTTCTCTCATCTCCTCTTCCTGTTCAGGCTGGAGTTCCACAAGGCAGTGTTCCGAGCCCGGTGCTTTTTCTGGTCTTCATCAATGATCTCTCTGACTCTCTTGAAAATCCTCTCTATCTCTTTGCTGATGACTCCACTCTCTGCCGCTCCATTCCTCATCCCTCAGATTGGCAGTCTGCAGCCTCCTCACTCTCTGCAGACCTGGACAAAATCACAGACTGGGCAAACAAGTGGAACATGTCTTTCAATCCTGACAAATCTCACACTCTTACGATGTCTCTCCGAAAAGACCGACTGGAGAACCCTCCCATCTCCTTTCTGAATAATCCTCTCCAAGAAGTTCTGTCACTCAAGCTTTTGGGTCTCACTATCTGCCATGATCTTTCCTGGGAAAACCACATTTCCAAGCTGGCCTCCAAAGCCAGTCGCCGACTGGGCATCCTCCGTCGTGTGAAGTCCTTCCTTGGCACACCTGAGCTCCTCACCACATACAAGGCTTTCATCCGCAGCTCAATGGAGTACTGCTCTCCCCTCTGGGCTGGTGCTCCTGCCTCACACCTAGCTCGTCTTCACGCTGTTGAAACCAAAGCATTCAGAATGATTGGAATCTCCCGCGATGACGCTATCTCCGAGGGCCTTTCACTTACTCACCGCAGGCAGGTTGGTGGTCTTTCCGTCTTCTACCGACTCCTCTCCGGCCTTGCTCCCCCAGCTCTCTCTGGGCTCTGTCCCCCGAATATTCCTACAGGTCGCACAAGATCTGCCTGCAACCCTCTTATGGTTCAACTGCCAAAATCAAGACTCTCTGCTCACCTTCACTCCTTCATTCCTCTTTTCTCCCACCTCTGGAACAAACTCCCTCACTCTCTTCAATCCCACTCCTCCCTCCAGGTCTTTAAAACGGCTGTTCACCACCATCTCTTATCTTCCCCAATCCAAAACCTTGATCTTTTCTACACCCGCTAATTTCACCCCAAATCCACTTTTTGAGGTGCCGAATTCTTTCCTGGAAGTCCTTGGTGTCCTTGCGTTTTATACCTATCCTTGCCCCACCCCCCCCCCCCCAGGCCCTCTCCCTCCCACACATCTCCCGATGTCCCTGCTCTCAAATGTTGTGTTTGTGTGCTTCCTCCCCTTCTCTCCCCATCTTGTCGACCGCTCCCCTTTTTATATACTTTGTTTGCTTGTTTGTTTGATTTGTTTGTTTGATAAATGTTAGCTCTTTCACGAGCCTCGACTCTGTATACAAAAAAAAAAAAAAAAAAAAAAACATTTAATGATCCCGACTCCCCATGTTTTCACCATACCGCCTTCGTGATCCTGATCCGACCACATTTCCCTTCTTATTCAGATGCCCTAGTTTTGTTTTTCTTTCGTCGTTTCACTCATTCGGATCCATCATGCCAGCCATGTGCTCCGCACATTGTGCGTATGAAAATTATAAGCTAATGCAGAATAACTCCTCACATCGGAAAGACGAAACCGCAGACCACAGCAATGGCACATGTGAAATCCCACAATTATTGTGGAATTAAATCTCATTGTTATCTCCTAGAAGTATTCCAGTACTTCTGGGAATGTATTTGTTATTGTTTGTCATTTGGAAGCAAGTCTAACAATTCACTTTGATGGAGTAAATGTTATTTTTGTTCTGGAACTTATAGTATCACGTCGATTAGTTCAAGATTTCTTTTGGAACCAACCTGCATTTTAGGAATCCTGAAACAAATACTTTGGCAATGAAACCTCGGAGAAGATTAAAAACAGAGGAAACTAGAACGGAACTCGGTAGAGCCCATTCCTCTGCCAGGATGAACAGTTTACGTTTCGTATCCCCACTGACAGGCCAGATCTGGATTCGGACCTGAAACAAAATCGAATTGCCTTGCTCTTGTCACCTAACCAACTCATCCTCATAATTCGACTATGACTTTTTAAAATATCAAACAACATATCGTTTTTGGCCCTACCACTCAATGGTGAAGAATCACGTAAAAAAATTGTGTTAATCTCATATCCGGATTCGGTTCTCCGATCCGGATCCAGATGCGGATCTTCACCAAAATTGAATCAATTCGTCCTTGTCACACACAATCTGTTCACGAGATTTCGTCCGAATCCATCAACAAGTTTTTGAAATATCATGCTCACAGAAAGACAAACAGACAGGGCTGAAAAACAAAGGAAAATGAAAGGTGGAAAATGTGGTAAACAGAAAGAAATGGAAACATCCATCATTTCCCACAAAATACATCAGCCTAGTGATGTTTTTCCACTGCCACGAGAGCAGTTGGTTCATTCGTATTTGTGTTCCTTGATTGTATGAAAAATATCATGATGAGCTGTACAACAAACCGTATGACAAAGAACGGCACGGCGAGTGGCACAGCAAACATTACGGTCAACGGCATGGTGAACAGTACAACAAACGACATCTGATGAACAATATTTGATGAATGGTAGATGACGAACTGTATGCGAACGGCACGGCGAACGGCAAGGCAAACGGCAAGGCGAACGGCTTGGTGAAAGGCACGGCGAACGGCAAGGTGAACGGCAAGGCGAACGGCTTGGTGAAAGGCACGGCAAACGGCAAGGTGAACGGCTTGGTGAAAGGCACGGCGAATGGCAAGGTGAACGGCAAGGTGAACGGCAAGGCGAACGGCTTGGTGAAAGGCACGGCAAACGGCAAGGCGAACGGCAAGGCGAACGGCTTGGTGAAAGACACGACGAACGGCAAGGCGAACGGCAAGGTAAATGGCTTGGTGAAAGGCACGGTGAACGGCACGGCAAATGGGGGGAGGGGGGGACAGCTTGGTGAAAGGCATAGCGAACAGTAAGGTGAATGGCTTGGTGAAAGGCAAGGCGAACAGCAAGGCGAACGGCTTGGTGAAAGGCAAGGCGAACGGCAAGGCGAACGGCTTGGTGAAAGGTAAGGCGAACGGCGAGGCGAACGGCTTGGTGAAAGGCAAGGCGAACGGCTTGGTGAAAGGCAAGGCGAACGGCTTGGTAAAAGGCAAGGCGAACGGCTTGGTGAAAGGTAAGGTGAAAGGCAAGGTGAACGGCAAGGCAAATGGCTCGGTGAAAGGCATGGCGAATGGCTTGGCGAAAGGCATGGCGAACGGCAAGGCGAACGGCAAGGCGAACGGCAAGGCGAACGGCATGGCGAACAGCAAGGCGAACAGCTCGGTGAAAGGCATGGCGAACGGCTTGGCGAAAGGCATGGCGAACAGCTTGGCAAACGGCAAAGCTAACGGCAAGGCGAACGGCAAGGCGAACGGCAAGGCGAACGGCAAGGCGAACGGCATGGCGAACGGCACGGCGAAAGGCATGGCGAACCGCTTGGCGAACGGCAAGGCGAACGGCAAGGCGAACGGCAAGGCGAACGGCAAGGCGAACGGCAAGGCGAATGGCAAGGCGAACGGCATGGTGATTGGCTTGGTGAAAGGCAAGGTGAACGGAATGGCAAATGGCATGGCGAACAGCACGGAGAAAAGCTTGGCGGATGGCACAGTGAAAAGCTTGGCGGACGGCATCGCGAAAAGCTTGGGAAATGGCTTGGCGGACGGCATGGCGAACGGCATGATGCTCGTTTATTTATATACAAGTCGAGGCTCATGGAGGTGCTAGAACATAGAGTGGATCAGGACATAACAGAACAAAAGGAACAGTCGAAGGAGAGGGGGAAGTACACCAATAGTTGGGATTTTTGTATGGAGTCAAGGCTCTTGGAAGAGCTAGAACACTGAATGGATCGGGACACAGCAGAACAAAGGAACAGTAGAGAGAGGAGGGAAACACTAACAGTGGCGCTGAAGGAAAAAATAGAGGGAGACTGGAACAAACAATGGGTGTAGTGAGGAATAAGGGCAGAAAATGATGTATGGCGTGGACAGGTTGGATACAGAAGCAAACTATCGGTAAGGAAAAACTGGAAGTTTGGATTGAAGGAGGGATTGGGGTGGTTGTGGGGGAGGAGGTGTTAGGTTAACGAGTTCTGGATTGGGGATGATCTAAGATGGTGGTGAACAGCTGTCCTGAAGACATGGAGGGAAGAATGAGATCGAAGAGAATGTGGAAGTTAGTTCCACAAGTGGAGAAAAAAGAGGAATGAATGAGTGGAGATAAGTAAGGATCCTGGATTTAGGTAGTTTCACGAGAAAGGGGGTTGATGGTGGACCATGTGCGCCCTGCGGAAACCTGGGGGGGACAAAGAACGGAAAGAGCAGAGGGTGCAAGATAAGAGAGGGGGTGATAGAAGACAGAGAGACCACCAACTTGTCTGCAATGGAAAAGTGATAGGTTCATAGAATCAGCTTCAACATGAGAGATTCCAATAATATCAAAGGCCTTAGATTCAACGACGTCAACCTAAAACCCCCCTCACACCGGCCTTATGGGGTCGTTACGACGTTTACGGCGGCGTTGCGGCGAAAAAATCGTGCACAACCGGGAGCATTCCTTGTGGCACCTGGGACATCCTCAACGTTTCCTGGAGCATTCGTATGGATCCTTAAGCGTCCGGGAGGGGTCGTAATTTATTATGAGAGTTTTGGTCCAGACCAAAACTCTCGTAAGACAATTACGGCAGTGCTACGGAAATCTAGACCGCAACGCTTCCTCAATGCCTCCTCAACGCTTCCGCAACTGCCGTAACACCACCGTAAGACTCTGTAAGGCCATCTTAACCATCCGCAAGGATTCTCCCTCTCCTTGGACTCTCTGGGCAGCGGGTGCTCCGTCCATGGCTCTCCTGGATAGGTCTTGCCCCCTTGGAAGTCAGCAGCAGAATGAGGGGAGAGCGGGGGGGGGGCCCCGTTTTTATATTCTGGGCCGGGAACCGTAAGGAACCGCAAGCAAACGTAGAGGCACCGTATCTCTGCCATGTTTATCCGCAACTAAGCCGTAGCAGTCCGTACTAAACCGTAATAAACCGCTGTGAATCGGTCACGGTCAAGCAAAATCCTCTCCCGGGTGTTCACGATTTTGCTCAAAAAATCGCAACGCTGCCGTAGAAAGAACATCCGTGGACGTCCGTAAAAAACATTTTTTGGTGTGAGGTACCCTTAAGCAAGGTGTGACGCAGGGGAGCCAGCGCATCATCCACCGGTGAACCACATGATGAAAGTTTGTAGCTGCTTTAAGCTTTGAACCCATGCTCGATGGCTCAAAGACAAATGCACATACCTCTAAGTAGTCCTGCCAGCCATCAACATACGATGTTTCACTCCAAGTACTTGTCTCATGATGCCGGAAACCCTGGGATTGAATCCCATATTGTGTTTATTCATTTTTGCCCACTGTCTCCTGATATTCTTGTGTTGAATGTATGTTATATATCTACAAGCTCTTTCATGAGCCTTAAAACACTGGATGGAAAGTTTGAATCAAGAAATGAGAACTTACCCCTTTGCAAAAGTGCAGTCTTCAATAGGGGAAAACTTGGTATGGGAGTTGTGTGCTGGACGGGGAGTTGAGTGGGAGCAGAGCGTTGAGGTCCATGAGCTTAAAAAAACAAAAACAAGAGAAAGCAAGGAAGAAAAATATTGGGATATGAAGTTCTATGGAGGTGGGTGTGTAATTCCATCATAATTGTGTGAATGGACTTACTTCGAAACGTTGCCGCGGCAGGTTGACTGGCTTCTCCTCGGTTGATGGCCACTAATGAGACGCCGAATTCCGTGCCTGGAGACAATCCACCAACCACCATCTTGCGCTTCTTTCGTGGAAGCATGCTTTCAGAAACCATGCCTGCAGGTCACACCACCAAGTGGATCAGTCAGGCGGGAAGAGTCAAAGACTAAAAGATGGTTATTTGAGAGCTAATCCAGCACCTCAATGCATGCCCATTCAGAAAGCGTTCCAGACAATATTTCCTGTAATGGATAGCTCGGAAGTACAATTTCTTTAACAGCCCCAATGATTCCCACCTTCTTGTGATGTCAGCCAGAGGAAAATTTTGGTCCACCTCCTTCATGATGATCCAGGTGGCTAAGCCTGGTGTTCCATTAGAGATAGCAGGAATTTGTCAATCTTTGTGAAAGACACCGCGCGATCTTTAACGTCCAATTATGACCAACGCTTACATCATTCCATGGATGGCGCACACAATGATGCATCAAATATGCCCTGCCTCTGAAACACCAGGGTGGTAGTTTATAGCTGGGTCAAGATTCAAACCTAGGCTAGACAGCTCAGAGGGGAGTGTGAATTCCTCTCGGCTATCCTGCCAACCCTAACGTGTTCGAGGGAAGAGGCTGAGGTCCAAATTCCACCAGCTTGCAAATGCAATATGTAGAGGGTTCCAAATGCAATTCGAGATTTTTGACCGATGAGTTGAAAAGTGTACAATGGCCACCTGGCCAAGAAATTATCTGCCTCTAAAGTCCCCCACAGGGTTGGGCAGGAAATTCTGTTTATCAAAAAGCAGATACGTGCCCCCGTATCCTCCATAGAGAAAAATTAATCAGATTAAAGAAAAGAAAAAGATGCTTCGATAAAACAAAAACATAACTGGAGAGTTCATAGAATGTCTTACCCCGTCCAGTCTTGAGAAAAAAAGCACATGGGCGGGGTCTATAAGTAACAAATTTGATTGGTTTACATAAAATGCCATAATAGTTAGTCCAAGTACTGCTAAACGGAAGGGTTGCGAAAGAGCTAAAAAGGCGATTTATGTTCTACGGTAATCAAGTATACAATTCAATTTAATTAAAATTAAAGTTTTAAAAGTTAAAAAAAGAAATCCCAAAATGTACCGCCATTTATGCAGCGTCTTTTACACCACCTTATTTAACATGCTACATTAGTTATTTATGCCTGTTGTTTGTGCCCTTTATAACGTCCTTAAAAAGAGCAAGTTTCCTGTTTGGAATGTTTTTTCCATTTCGTTTCACTACCAGACAGGCAGACAGGGTTAAAAAGAAAATTTCACTCCTTTCTGCGCATGTGCAATCGGGACAAACCCTGAGACAAATTCAGAGCCAAAGTTCTGCTAAACTACAAATTTGTTTTCCCATTCATGTTCAAAATATAACATTCAATTTACATTCAGTTGTTCCTCGATTATAAACTGACGTTTGTGGACAGACAGACAAATTCAGCCAATTGCTTAACCCCGCTTTTTGCTTCGCACGAGGGGTAATAAACGGAGGAAGAGGAGGCCGCCCACAAAGAAGAGATGTTGCAGAGAGGCGTTTATGAGGAGCAGCTCACCGGTATCAAGCTGGGTGACGATGAGCTTGAGATTCTGGAAGGGTTCAGAAGGTGGTCGCCACGTGAAAATGACCTTGCCATTTGGCTTTGCATTGACTTTCAGGTTTCTCGGGGAACTAGGAGCTGCACAGACAAAAAAGGATGACGCGTTAGCGGAGTCAAGTGGTGGTACATTGGCTCACAAACATACAAATCACTCCAACTCCGACCCAGTTACCACTTTATAGGAAAACACCGATGAGCCGAAGACTTTCAATGACTCCGAAACTGCTTCCAGGCTAAGCTGTAATGTTTCCATGTGTCCTATATCCATCATCATCCTTCCATGCGGACATGTTCCCATTAGTACCAGGGCCAAACACTCCAGATGGTAGGATTGACACAGGCCTCATGAGCAAGACTATAGTTCTTAATTTTACTCTGTATGTTTCACAACATGTGATTAGACCTCTTTAAGCTATGGGTCAAGACATATTCTGAAATATCCTTTTTTCACTGGAATAAACATTTCAGTAGCTTTCTGCTTGGCTCGCAAAGCGTCTGAGGTAATGACTACGCATGAGTGTTGCCAAAATAAATATAAGCAAAACTCTGGAGTAACACACTGAGGAACGGGAGTTTACTCAGTAACGCAGTTTTAAAGTTTTGCACTGGAAGTTTGAGATAGCTTTAGCTAAAATAAGATTGTTAGAGTCATAATTAACGCAAGGCTTATGCTGCTTACGCACCTCCTCGATTCATCATTTCCAGCATCTTTAACTTGCATTCTTTAAAAAAGAAATAATGTCACGTCCGCATTCTCCTACAAAATTGCTCTCTTCATCATGTTGCTGCATCGCTTCAACCATGTCTTCACCTTTTCTCTAATTTTATGCTAACCCTCAACCTTCAACTTATTTTCAACCTCAAGCTTCTTCAACCTCGATCTTCAACTTCAACTTGTATCCAACCTCAACCTGCATCTCCTCAACATCAACATGAAGCGCCTTTTTTTTCCAGCTGAATTGCTCTCTTCAGCATGTTGCTGCATCGCTTCAACCATGTCTTCACCTTTTCTCTAATTTTATGCTAACCCTCAACCTTCAACTTATTTTCAACCTCAAGCTTCTTCAACCTCGATCTTCATCTTCAACTTGTATCCAACCTCAACCTGCATCTCCTCAACATCAACATCAAGCTCCATTTTTTTCCAGCTGAATTGCTCTCTTCATCATGTTGCTGCATCGCTTCAACCATGTCTTCACCTTTTCTCTAATTTTATGCTAACCCTCAACCTTCAACTTATTTTCAACCTCAACTTCAACCTCGATCTTCAACTTCAACTTGTATCCAACCTCAACCTGCATCTCCTCAACATCAACATCAAGCTCCATTTTTTTCCAGCTGAATTGCTCTTCAACCTGAATCTCGTTTTTTTCTCAAACCTCAACCTCACTTTTTCTCCAAACTCAACCTTCAACTTACCTTCAACCTCAACCTCACTTTTTCTCCAACCTCAACCTCAACCTCAACTTTTTCTTAAACCTCAACCGTCAACTTTTCTTTCACCTTAAGCTTCTTCAACTTCAACTTTTATCCAACCTCAACCTGCATCTCTTCAACATCAACATCAAGCTCCTCTTTTTCCAGCTGAATCGCTCTCTTCATCATGTTGCTGAACCTATTCAACCTCAACCTCACTCTTTTCTACAACCTCAACATTCAACTTATCTTCAACCTCAACATTCAACTTATCTCCAACCTCAACCGTCAACCTTTCTTTCACCTCAAGCTTCTTCAACTTCAATCTTCAACTTAAACTTTTTCTCAAACCTCAACCTTCAACTTATCTTCAACCTCAACCCCACGTTATCTCCAACCTCAACCGTCAACATTCCTTTCACCTCAAGCTTCTTCAACCTCAAACTTCAACTTGTATCCAACCTCAACCTGCATCTCCTCAACATCAACATCAAGCTCCATTTTTTTCCAGCTGAATTTCTCTTCAACCTGAATCTCGTTTTTTTCTCAAACCTCAACCTCACTTTTTCTCCAAACTCAACCTTCAACTTACCTTCAACCTCAACCTCACTTTGTCTCCAACCTCAACTTACCTTCAACCTCAACTTTTTCTTGAACTTCAACCGTCAACCTTTCTTTCACCTTAAGCTTCTTCAACTTCAACTTGTATCCAACCTCAACCTTCAATTTATCTTCAACCTCAACCTCACTTTTTCTCCAAACTCAACCTCACTTGTTTCTTTAACCTCAACCTTCAACTTATTTTCAACCTCAAGCTTCTTCAACCTCGATCTTCAACTTCAACTTGTATCCAACCTCAACCTGCATCTCCTCAACATCAACATCAAGCTCCATTTTTTTCCAGCTGAATTTCTCTTCAACCTGAATCTCGTTTTTTTCTCAAACCTCAACCTCACTTTTTCTCCAAACTCAACCTTCAACTTACCTTCAACCTCAACCTCACTTTTTCTCCAACCTCAACCTCAACATCAACTTTTTCTTAAACCTCAACCGTCAACTTTTCTTTCACCTTAAGCTTCTTCAACTTCAACTTTTATCCAACCTCAACCTGCATCTCTTCAACATCAACATCAAGCTCCTCTTTTTCCAGCTGAATCGCTCTCTTCATCATGTTGCTGAACCTATTCAACCTCAACCTCACTTTTTTCTACAACCTCAACATTCAACTTATCTTCATCCTCAACATTCAACTTATCTCCAACCTCAACCGTCAACCTTTCTTTCACCTCAAGCTTCTTCAACTTCAATCTTCAACTTAAACTTTTTCTCAAACCTCAACCTTCAACTTATCTTCAACCTCAACCCCACGTTATCTCCAACCTCAACCGTCAACATTCCTTTCACCTCAAGCTTCTTCAACCTCAAACTTCAACTTGTATCCAACCTCAACCTGCATCTCCTCAACATCAACATCAAGCTCCATTTTTTTCCAGCTGAATTTCTCTTCAACCTGAATCTCGTTTTTTTCTCAAACCTCAACCTCACTTTTTCTCCAAACTCAACCTTCAACTTACCTTCAACCTCAACCTCACTTTCTTCTACAACCTCAACTTACCTTCAACCTCAACTTTTTCTTGAACTTCAACCGTCAACCTTTCTTTCACCTTAAGCTTCTTCAACTTCAACTTGTATCCAACCTCAACCTTCAATTTATCTTCAACCTCAACCTCACTTTTTCTCCAATCTCAACCTCACTTGTTTCTTTAACCTCAACCTTCACATTATCTTCAACCTCGAGCTTCTTGAACTTATCTTCAACCTAACTTCTTCAACGTATATTTAACCTCAACCTGCATCTCTTCAACATCAAGCTCCTCTTTTTCCAGCTGAATCGCTCTCTTCATCATGTTGCTGAACCTATTCAACCTCAACCTCACTTTCTTCTACAACCTCAACATTCAACTTATCTTCAACCTCAACATTCAACTTATCTTCAACCTCAATCTTCAACTTAAACTTTTTCTCAAACCTCAACCTTCAATTAATCTCCAACCTCAACCTCACTTTTTCTCCAATCTCAACCTCACTTGTTTCTTTAACCTCAACCTTCACATTATCTTCATCCTCCAGCTTCTTCAACTTGTATTTAACCTCAACCTGCATGTCTTCAACATCAACCTGAAACACCTCTTTTTCCAACTGATTGCTCTCTTTGATCAATTTCAGTGTCTCTTCAACCTCAACCTCCATCTTTAAGTTGCATTCTTAAACCAACAATCTCACGTCTTGACCTCCTTTTCCGACCGAATCGCTCACTTCTACCTGTCGCTGCATCTCCTCCATGTCAGGCTGGATCCGGACGAGATCGTTACAAGTCAAGACGGCTCATCGTCCTGAAACAAGTGCAGCAGAACGTATTTGGTACCATCAACTTCACAATGACTTCATTCACACGCTGTCCTTTAAGTTTCGTGTCTACAACGTTGACCTTTAAGGAAAGATCACTTTTGTGTATTTTCCCAACCCACCTTGTGTGAGAACCAGCGAGACGCAAAGCAAGGCAGCCAGAGCCAAGATCTCGCGGAACATGAGTGAAGGCTTCATGCTTGGGAGTTGCTGCTTCAAATCACTGCCAACACACAGCGACACACCTTTGATGCACAAATGAGTGACGTGACGACATATATCAATACCGTAAAAGTTTTCCCATCGACCACTCAGCTCTGGACACCAAATAGACAACCGCAGGTGTTGGAGCAAATTCAACATTTCGATTGTTGTTGCTTTTCTTCTTATTGATGGGAATTGTTGCGCTTTTACTATATCATGAGTAATGGAAATACTAACCGCAGTAAGAACCATGGAAATTGCAGCATACAAACTCACGACATAAATACCTGCATGACTTACCTCGAGCATGGAGCTCTGAAAACAAAAATCTGTTTCTTTCACTTTTAATGTCCGAGTGTGTCCTCCAACCAACCGAGAGCGACTCCGAGCAGCCTAATAATCCCATGCACATCCCAGGCACAGCTTTACCTCTCCTTCCCTATATCCCTCCCTCTCTGTTTCCATTACTCCAAATAAATCTTACCCCTCACTCCCACCCTCATGTCGTTCTCCTCTCCGAATCCCTCCTACCCCTGCTCTCAAAGCTCGAAGTCTTCCTATATCTGAACACATTCATCACACATTCACAAAGCCCCTCCATCTAAAACTCCCTCCGACCAGCACTGTAGGAGTTCCACTCCAAACTCCCCCACCAAACCTCTCCCTGCAAAGCCAGCCTCTCCCCTAGATCCCTAACTCTCTCCGGAATTAAACTATCATGATCGCAATTGCAGTGAAATTAACATTCCAGGGTTTTATTTTCTTCCCTCCTCCATCCTTCTCTTCTCTCTTAACTGTACTCTTTGTGCCTCTTTCTCTGCCCCCATTGGATTGGATGGAGCTTATTATGGGAAATTACTTAGTGCTTCCTTTTGTGGCTGGTGGGATGGCTTATACAGGTAGGTACAGTCCCCTCTAAGCTGCCCACTGGGTTTGAATCCCGACACAGCTATAAACTGCCATCCTGGTGCTTCACAGGCAGGGTGACTCACCAATGTGTGTGTGGGGACTCCGATGGACGTTGGACTAGGCATCTGGTCTGTCGGCATCCGTTGGTGGATTGTACAGATCCCACGGTGCCCTTCGCTAAGAGTAGGCGAGCCATCGCCAGCATCCTGAAACTAATTCCAAAATTCCTGGACTGCCTTCCTATGTTGGAGTAGCGAACTGTCCCGGATTCTAACCCTAGCCATAGAAACTTCTTAGGGCAGCACAGAGGCCCTGTGTAGAGCATGGTTCATGATCTATGTCTGTGTGTGTGTCTGTCTGTCTGTGTGTCTGTCTTTCTGGGCCGTAACTTTTTTTTTTACCATTTGAGCTATTGTCATAAAATTTTCACCAAACCTTTATTATGATAATGCGGAGAAGGAAAATTCATAATTTTGTCAAAAGGCCAAAAGGTCAAAGGTCAGCGTCACATAAAATCATCAATTTTCATCCAATTGACATGAAATTTCAATTTAACATTTGAGTTTTGTCATCAAATTTCCACCAAACCTTTATTATAACAGGAAGACGACAAATTAATAATTTGGTCAAAAGGTCAAAGGTCAGCATCACATAAAATCGTCAATTTTCATACAATTGACCTAAAATTTAAATTTACCATTTGAGTTTTGTCATCAAATTCTCAAGAAAGCTTTATTATGAAAATATGGAGAAGGAAAATTAATAATTTGGTCAAAAGGTCAAAGGTCAGCGTCACATATAATCATCAATTTTCATCCAATTGATCTGAAATTTCAATTTACCATTTGAGTTTTGTCATCAAATTTCCACCAAACCTTTATTATAACAGGACGACAAATTAAAAATTTGGTCAAAAGGTCAAAGGTCAGCATCACATAAAATCGTAAATTTTCATACAATTGACCTAAAATTTAAATTTACCATTTGAGTTTTGTCATCAAATTCTCAAGAAAGCTTTATTATGAAAATATGGAGAAGGAAAAGTAATAATTTGGTCAAAAGGTCAAAGGTCAGCGTCACATATAATCGTCAATTTTCATCCAATTGATCTGAAATTTCAATTTACCATTTGAGTTTTGTCATCAAATTTCCACCAAACCTTTATTATAACAGGAAGACGACAAATTAATAATTTGGTCAAAAGGTCAAAGGTCAGCATCACATAAAATCGTCAATTTTCATACAATTGACCTAAAATTTAAATTTACCATTTGAGTTTTGTCATCAAATTTCCACCAAACCTTTATTATAACAGGAAGACGACAAATTAAGAATTTGGTCAAAAGGTCAAAGGTCAGCGTCACATATAATCGTCAATTTTCATCCAATTCACCTGAAATTTAAATTTGCCATTTGAGTTCTGTCATCAAATTTCCACCAAACCTTTATTATGATAACAGGAAGACGGCAAATTAATAATTCGGTCAAAAGGTCAAAGGTCAGCATCACATAAAGTCGTCAATTTTCTTCCGATGAACCTGAAATTTTAAGAATTTGCATACTGGGTCACTGAGTTGGTTCACCAATCAAAATCAACAAGCCGATTGTATTTTAGATCAAAAGGTCAAAGGTCAATGTTGCATAAAATCACCAATTTTAACCCAAATGACCTGAAATTTGAGGAATTTGCATATTGTGTCACTGAATTGGTTCACTAATGAAAAGGTAGGAATTGATTGTTGTTGTTTTTTTAGATCTAAAGCTCAAAGGTCAAGGCTGCATAAAATCATCAATTTCCGTTTTCGATTTTTTAAACTGTTTTTATTATTTAAGCATAGAGAAGAAGAAGAAGTCTGAATACAAACGGACACGGAGGGCTTTGCATTTTCAGCTGCTTTCTAGTTATGATATGCAGACAGAAGAAGTCATAGATGGAATGAATAACAAGTGGGTTCACTTTTGCATTTTCCGTTTTTTTAAAGCCCTAAAGATGTTTCTTTTTTGTTTTTAACAGTAAAATCCACATTATCACGCAATATGCAGGTGATGATGGAGTCTCTTAATGTTCACTTGTTTTCTCACATCTAGCTTTACAGAGACAACTATTGCCCTATTTTACACTAGTGTCAGTGCTTCTTCCTCTTCACTACCTATTGACTATTTGCCATTTCTACCCACTGGAGCATTCAAATGGGATGACTGTAACATGTGACACTGACATTCCTTTTGTACCAACAATTGTAACTATTAATGATTCATAGGTAGCGAGTTCGTCCACCTGTGTAAATGACTATATTAACCTGAATGATTGTACCATTTTGAGCCCTGTGAGATGATTGGCTCACTTACTGACTGGTCAAGGTCTCTCCAACATGGGCAAGAATGTACGCCGAAAGAAGCACGAATACAATTTGTCGGATCCGCGCATCGCAGACAGGGTGTTGCATCGGAAAATGTGCCGACATCCCACGGTGTCTTTCATAGAGATCGAGGAGGCGAGTTGTCGATCTGAACACAGGTCCTGTCTAAATCACCTTGGGTTGAACGACAGGGCTGGCTGACCGGTTCGTGAAAGACTCGGGCCAATCTGTACATCTGCGGAAGACAGAAACACAAATCCATCCAGGACCGATACTTCGTGAATCGATTCATCACAATCTCAAGTCAACATCCACCACATGCATCGTTGGCAAGTCCGCATAATATTCAACAACTTCCTCTGGTCACCACTCCCATCATAGCAGGAATGACCAAAAAGTACCATCACAAGGGAACAGTTCTCACAACTGTTTTCTCTACAGGGAAACTTGGGATGGGTCAGAATGCCATATTGAAAATGTGTAAAAAATAAAATTAAAAAAAATTCATAAAAAAACATAATCAAAAAATAAATAAATAATAATAACAATAAAACTTTCATAAACAGTGTTTACATTTTGTAAATATGATCGAGGCTCGTGGAAGAGCTGGAGGAGAATGGTAGGGAGCAAGATGGAAAAGGGCGAAACACCAACAGTAGAGTATAAGTGAGAGAGTAATCAAGGGGGTGAACATGGGGGTGAACAAGCTGCACACAAGTCGAATGAAACACAGGAAAGACCCCATCAGTTTACATATTACATCTATTTACATATTACGTATGCATAAAGTGAAATTCATGTTGACCTTTATTTAATTCCATCTCCTCTCGAGTTTCCCAACAGTCCCTCTTCTCCATTCCCAACAGCCCCCGTCCACATTTGCGTACGTAATATGTAAATATTCCTTTTGAGAACTACGGTGCTGAGTTCACTAATGGTCACTGATGCGTACAAGATGCTCACTGACGCAGTATGGCGACTTTCTTCATCACAACAAGAGCATGGGATGCCAAGATGGTGTCAAGTGACGAAGATCGCTGTTCGATGAGAAAGGACAACGCATGATGTCGCAGCGCCGTCTCGTGGTCACCTGTGTTCAAGGGACAGCGTGTGGATCCATGCACGTGAGAGGGAAACCTTTGTGTTACCTTTTTTCATTGGACGACACGAATGTAAATGCTTTAGGAGGAATAGGAGCATCGACTTATTACATACGCATTGAGAAAATTTAAATTTGGGGAAAAGGAAAACGAGCGAGAACTGCAGGAGAAATTTGGGATGAATATGAGATGGGAGATAGAGAGGATGGATGGCGAGGGAAGAGACACGTGTGAACGCAGGTGGGGGGACAAAGATAGTCAAACATTCCATTGCATTTACATAGGTACGTAACGAGAACTGCACCAGGTAGAGCGTGACTTTGAAGAAGAACGAAGTCACAAAAATTGAAGATTTTTCAAGGATATTGACGGTTGCGTTTGTTATTTAGCAAAAATATATATATTTGACACGTATGTTGATCACTCCCGTTTGTGTGTTTGTGTGTGTGTTTGTTTCTCTGTCCACTCACTTATATTTGCCTACAGGTCACAATTTTAAACCGATCTTCACAAAACGTCACCAAATGGTAGAGTTCGTGGTCCGAAAAAATGCTATATATTTTTGAGGTCAAAAGGTCAACATAGGCCAAAGGTCAACCACTTTTTTTTCATTTTTAAAATCCTCAATTTTCATCCGATTGACTTGGAATTTGAATGGGATTTTCATATCGGCAAACTGAATTCAACCACCGACTATTTTTGAGATCAACATAGGCCAAAAGGTCAACGAAGGCCAAAGGTCAACCACTTTTTTCAGATTTCTAAAATCCTCAATTTTCATCCGATTGACTTGAAATCTGAATAGGATTTGAATATCAGCTAACTAAATTCAACCACCAACTATTTTTGAGGGCAACATTGGCCAAAAGGTCAACATAGGCCGAATTTCTAAAATTGTCAATTTTCATCCGAGTAACTTAAAATTTGAAGATGATATGCATATCTGGTCACTGAATTGGAGCAGAATTCAACCCCCAACTATTTTTGAGGTCAACATATGCCAAAAGGTCAACATAGGCCAGATTTCTAAATTCCTCAATTTTCATCCCATTGATTTTAAATTTGAATACGATTTTCATATCCGCTAACTGAATTCAATCACCAACTATGTTTGAGATCAAAATAGGCCAAAAGGTCAACATAGGCAACTAAGGTCAACAACTTTTCCCGAATTTCTAAAATCCTAAATTTTCATCCGATTGACTTGAAATCTGAATAGGATTTGCATATCAGCTTACTGAAACCAACCACCAACTATTTTTGAGGTCAACATAGACCAAAAGGTCATCAGAGACCAAATTTCTAAAATTGACAATTTTCATCCGATTAACTTAATTTGAAGAAAATTTGCATATCAGGTCACATAATTCAACCACTAATTATTTGTGAGATCAAAGGGATGCTCTACTGAGTGCCATTCTACTTTGTTCTGTTTTGTCAAGTGTTGCTCTAGGAGTGATTTTTCATTACTTGGTTAAAAAAAAATTTTTGGGATAAGTATGTTTGTATGTATTTTATAATAGTATGTAATAGTATGTCATAGTATGTAGTAGTATGTATTTTATAGACGGGTTTGCATTCCAATAGTACATACTTTATAGATGTGTTTGCATTCTAGTAGTATGTATTTTATAGACGTGTTTGCACTATAATAGTAGGTACTTTATAGATGTGTTTGCATTCTCATAGTATGTACTTTATAGACGTATTTGCATTCTAATGGTACATACTTTATAGACGTGTTTGCATTCTAATAGTATGTATTTTATCGACGTGTTTGCATTCTAATAGTATGTATTTTATAGATGTTTGCATTCTAATAGTAGGTCTTTTTGATGTGTTTGCATTCTTGTCGTACGTACTTTATAGACGTGTTCGGATTGTAATCGTACGTACTTTATAGAGATAATCGGTTGACAAATATAACGTGTGAAACTGGCTACCACCAGGTGGCATCTGTGGCACATTATGTGCAGACAAACAGACAGACAGACAAAGAAACGCAACCCAAATGCAATATCCTCTCCTCTGGCAAAGGTAATAAATATCTTGCAAGGATTATATTCTACTAGTGAGATACCCGTGCTACGCACGGGTGGGAGGCCAGAAGCAAACAGGCAATGCAGATACGGCGAATGCTAAAGCATGAAACCAATAAATTCCACCAGCCTTTAGCACCTTCAGTCGCACGTCAGACATGGACAGCAAGTTCGTGAAGGACTTCCATGAAAAACGTACCCATTCGCAAACAAACGGGTACGTTCACGTATGGAAACATCGATTGTGGGTCCGTGGCAAATCTGCGTATGGCGATCCGCGAAGTTCACGTTTCGAAGGTAGAAACCATCACGGCATGTCGTCATTTACTTGAACTCGATATCTCTTTTTTCATTCCAAACAACATAACTCCAATCACAAATTAATCACAAAATAAACTTTTAACAACATTGTTAATGTCTCCTTCATTGTAAAAACTACCAAGTCAACAGTTAAAAGGATTTTGAGCAGATAGGTGTTACGGCCTTTTGCAAGATCGATGGAGACAGCGATCTGTTAGTGTATACACCGCCCAAATAGCTATGTGAAATTATCTCATGTTGAGATAAAACTCACATCGTTTGAACTTTGACCGAGGTCATTATTTACTTTTAATGATGTTTATATACGAATCAAAAAGAAGATAATTGGTTTTGGGTCGTCCTTTCTGCATATCTCGTGGGATTGTGAGTTGGAGAGATGACCGTGATGGTGGGGAGGGGGTTGGCATTCTCTCAAGCAGGGATTCAACCCATGTCCTTATAAAAGGCCTTTGTCCAAGGTCACCGAGTCCGATCGGTGCAGCCAATTGGTGCAGCTGTGCAGCAATCGGTGCAGCTGTTTGTGTGGCACCCGGGGAAATAACGTTATGCAGGAGTCCAAACCTGAAAATTCTGGAGGCCAAAGCTGAAATTGGAAAAACAGTACACCCTATTTTACTCCAGGAAATCCCAGGTTTACCCACACAAAATATCGTTGCGATCGGTTCAGCCGTTTTTGCGGTACCTTCGAACGGACGGACAGATGGACAGACAGACAGATGGAGATTTGGTGAATTATAGTAAGATGTGTTTGCATTCTAATAGTAGGTACTTTATATACGTGTTTGCATTCCAATAGTATGTATTTTATAGACGTGTTTGAATTCTAATAGTACGTACTTTATGGACGTGTTTGCATTCTAATAGTATGTATTTTATAGACGTGTTTGCATTTTAGTCGTACGTACTTTATAGACGTGTTTGCATTATAATCTTTACTATAATCCACCAAATGTCCGTCTGTCTGTCTGTCTGCCTGTTCGAAGGTACCGTAAAAACTGCTGAACCGATCGCAAAGATATTTTGGGTGGATAATCCTGGGATCTCCAGGAGTAAAATAGGCTATTTAGTTTTCCCAATTTCAGCTTTGGTCTCCAGCATTCTCAGGTTTGGACTCCCGCATAACATTCGCGTTCGCATAACGTTCATTGTTCTAATTGTGACGATGTTGCTTTCCCGGGTGCCGCGCGATCGGTGCAGCCATTTGTGCGGCACCCGGGAAAGCAACATGTCTCCATCGATCGCTAACAGATCGCTGTCTCCATCGATCATGCCAAGGCCGTAACAGCTGTCGGCTCAAAATCCTTTCAACTGTTGATTTGGTACAGTTACACGTATCGGGAATTTGGTACACGCATCGGGAGTACATACAACATAGCGATTGTGAACACGATTATCGATCACAATTCACGATCATCACGATCATAGTGTATCGATCGCGATTTGAAACACGATGGAATAATATTTCACGATGAAATAAAATAAATATTTCACGATAAAACACGATGAAATAATTCACGATGGAATTGAACAGTGATGTGGCTTTTATTGAAATTCTAAAGATACTGTTTAGATTTTGATGATTTGCGTGTGATATGATTCAACGAATGTTTGTAAGAATCGTTTAAAATTTTAAAAAACCCTTCAATTTCTGATATTTTGCCTTTTCATTTGGGCTTCCCAATTGAAGCCTCGCCCGTAGGGCAGGTACCGTTGCTAGTAGTATGTAATTTCTAGATGTGTTTGCATTCTAGTCGTACGTACTTTATAGACGTGTTTGCATTTAAATAGTTATAATTTATAGATGTGTTTCCATTCTAGTCGTCCGTATTTATGGACGTGTTTGCATTATAATAGTATGTAATTTATAGATGTGTTTGCATTCTAGTCGTATGTACTTTATAGACGTGTTCGGAATGTAATCGTCCTTACTTTATAAAGATAATCGGTTGACAAATTTCATGTGTTATACTGGCTACCACCAGGTGGCATCTGTGGCACATTATGTGCAGACAAACCGACAGACAGACAGAGAAACGTACCCAAATGCAATATTCTCTCCTCTGGCAAAGGCAATAAATATGTGGCAAGGATTCCAACCTTTTCTTCATATTCAAACAAGGCTAATTGTTGTGTTTGACAATATCAACATTCACCTGTGTGAATATCAACATGTGTGAATATCAACATGTGAATATCAACAATATCAACATTCACCCCAATTCCACTTTTTTGAAATACCAACTTCTGTCCTGGAAGTCCTTGGTGTCCTTGTGTTTTATACTTCTCCCTCCCCCCCCCCCCCCCCTTCCCACGCCTCCTTCCTCCAAGCCGTCTCCCTCCCACACATCTCCCTGCTCTCAAATGTTGTGTTTGTGTGCTTCCCCTTCTCTCCCCATCTTGTTTTCCGCTCCCTCTTTTTGTGTATTTTGTTTGTCTGGTTGATTTGTTTATGAAGTAAATGTTAGCTCTTTCACGAGCCTCGATTCAGTATACAAAACAAGAAAAAAAAAACCTGTTAAAAAACATGGCGGTGTGTCACGAATGTTTGTCCTGTACCCCGAAAGAAATTAAAGTTCACCGACCTCGATTGGAGTGACACCTGTGACCTGGGCTTGAGCTTTGAGACATTTAACCTCTCAAAGTTTGGGGGGTTTTCGGTAAAGCTGGCACAGTACACATCAGATGATCGTGTCGGAGTTATAGGGATGCGGTAGGTGAAGTTCAGGGCTGGCTGAGCTGTTTGAGTGGGACATCCCTTGGAGGAGGTTTACCTGCACAGGTACCGTGGTATACGGCTCATAATTAACAGGACATTAAGAGATATCAATGCACCTTTTCATGGACTACAAGGACATCATAAGTACTGTATATAATTAGGGGTGTGGGGTGGAGTTATAGAGATTTTACCTCTGACGAACAGCCGCTTGCTTCATCCAGGTGCTTTACCTGGATGGCTCGCACTCGATTGGTTCTCATGACTTTGTCTCGTTCACACTTGGCTCCCAGTAACCGCAGGTGCACAGCAGCAGCCATTACCTAAACTGTGTGGATGAAATGAATGGTGGGAGCATGTTGGAGACCTACAGCAGGATGTTTAGGGAGGCCCATCCGTCTTATGGCAGGAAAAGCGGAAAGAGCGGGAAGAATGAAATGGATGGACCGGAAGATGAAGTGGAAGAGAAGACTCCATGCGGAGAAAACCTGGACCAAGAAGACCCCGACAGCAGTTTGACCATCAAGTGCTCTTCCCCCGGGACTGTGGACCAAGTCAGGTGTTCAGTTCCCTCCACGGATATAGGGAGGATGGGCGAGTCCACAGGTGTTCCGCAAGCAGGGTCATGGGAGGAAAAAAGATGGGAAAAGAGATTTGAATCTCAAAAAAAAATTTGGAACCTTAATGGACTCCGACGTCATTCATTGGCTGATAGAATCAAATATTCTCCAAGAATGTGTTTCCTTGTCTTCCCTTCCTTTGACATTTCCTGACTCTTCCACCTGGACCTGGATACCTGCCCGTTATACTGACCAAACCACTGCTACATTAATCAGGAACTCTTCAAATCAGGAACTTCCTGCTTCTCCGGCCAAGATTTGCTTTAGCCAACCTGCACAGGTGCCAGAAGACAGATAGACGTTGGACCAACCTGGACAGGTGACACGACAAACCTTCAGACTATGAAGGGCCCGACGCTGTTGTTCTTCCCATGATGGAGGAATAATCCTGGGTCCACCACAAAAGGTGGAGAGAGAGGTTATGGTTTCACCCCTGTCTCTGTCTGTCTGTTTGTCTGTCAGCAGGACAGTTATTTGGTAGCCTGTCCACTCTGATCTGTCCGAGTCTAGATTTGTTCCACTGCGAGTCCTTTTCTGAGACCAATGGGGTCAGGCCTAATCAGGCCGATAAGGTATAGGCTCTATCCTGGTCTTTCAGATGCAGTCTCACCTGGGTCATCATTTACCTTAGGAAGTCACATGATGTGCTTAGAGCTTGGTTCCATATATATGAACTTTCAGATATATCTTCAGCCTGGGCTGGTAGGATGGCCTAGACTATACAGGTATGCACACTCACCTCCAATTGACCTGAAATGTTAAAAATTTGCATATTTCATTTGGTTGCTGAACTGGTTGACCAATCAAACACTGGAAGCCCTTTTTTTTTTTTTTTTTTTTAGATCAAAAGGTCAAGGTTGCATAAAATCATCAATTTTAATTTTGTATTTTTGTTTTACCTGTTTTCGTCATGTTTAGCATACGGAAGAAGAAGAAGAACGTCAGACTACAAAGTGGATGTGGATGGTATTTGCATTTTCAGATGCTTTCTAGTTTATATTTAGAACATTGGCTGAAGTACCTGGCGTTTCCTCGGGGAAAGTCCCCGAGAGTGCGGGAGAGGGGAGGGGGAGAAGGGTGGGGAAGATTACGGGTGAGGCAGGGAAGGGGAAGGGAAGGAGAGAGGGAGAGGAAAGGAGAAATGTGAGGGAGGGGAGGGGGAGAAGGGTGACGAAGATTAGGGGTGAAGAAGTGAAGGGGGAGGGGAGAGGAAGAGGAGAGGGGAAAGGAGGAGGAGGGGAGCGGGAGAGGGGGAAGGGAGAAGGGAGGAGGAAGGGAGGGGGAAGGGAGAGGGGAGGGGGGAACGGAGAGGGAGGAGCATGGAAGGGAGAGGAGAGGGGGGAAGGGAGAGGGAGGGGAGAAGGGAGAGGGAGGAGAGAGGGAGAGTAGAGGAGAAAGGAGAGGGAGGGGCAGGGAAGGGAGAGGAGAGGAGCGAAGGGAGAGGGGAGGGGGGAAGGGAGAGGGAGGGGAGAGGGAGAGGATAAGAGTGAAAGGAGGGAGGGGCAGGGAGAGGAGAGGCGAGGAAGGAAGGAATAGAGAGGGGCAGGGAAGGGAGAGGAGAGGGGGAAGGAATAGGGAGGGGCAGGGAAGGGAGAGGAGAGGGGGGAAGGGATAGGGAGGGGTAGGGAAGGGAGATGAGAGGGGGGAAGGGAGAGGGAGGGGAGAGGAGAGGGCGGAAGGGAGAGGATAAGAGTCCAAGGAGAGGGAGGGGCAGGGAAGGGAGAGGGAGGGGAGAGGGAGAGGATAAGAGTGAAAGGAGAGGGAGGAGCATGGAAGGGAGAGGAGAGGATGGAAGGGAGGAGGAGGGGCAGGGAAGGGAGAGGAGAGGGTGGAAGGCAGGGGGGAGGGGCAGGGAAGGGAGGGGCAGGGAAGGGAGAGGGAGGGGAAAGGGAGAGGAGAAGAGTGAAAGGAGAGGAAGGGGCAGGGAAGGGAGAGGAGAGGGGAAAGGGAGAGGGAGGGGAGAGGAAGAGAGAAGAGTGAAAGGAGGGAGGAGCAGGGAAGGGAGAGGAGAGGGGTGGAAGGGAGAGGATAAGAGTGAAAGGAGAGGAAGGGGAGAGGGGGGAGGGAGAGAGAGGGTAGAGGGAGAGGAGAGGAGGGGAGGGAGAGAGGGAGGAGGGGGAGGAGAAAGTGGAGAGATTTATTGTACTGCATATAAATCTTTTAGGGTGGGTGGGGCTTTGTCAGGCTCCTCCGTTTGGGTGGGGGGGGGGGCAAGGGGGGAGAAGGGAGGGTGGACAAATTTACCCGTGCAAAGAGTGCTTTAACCTCAGCATTGCCCAAATCAAAAAGGAAATTGTGATGCCCTCTGCCACAACCACAAGGTGGCGCTACAAGGTACACATTTACATAGATAATTTCGCCAGCCCCCCCCCCCCCTCTCCACGGCCCCCCACGTAAGGCCGTTCGTTACACAAAGTTGCATTTGTACTCCTTGTTTGGGATTTGTAACTTAAAAGATCTGGCCGTGCATAGAACACAAACAAACAAAGAGAGAATAGAGAAAGAGAGAGATTTTTGCCCTTTATAGTATCGATAACATCTTTTTTATTTCAATCAACAAAAACCTATTGTAAGGAAGCAAACTTTGACACCAACACATGGAAATAACTCCGAAACGACAACAACGACAATAGCAACAACACTGACAACAACGACAATAACCACGACACCAATGCCAGCCATGACAACAACGACAAGAACAACCTTTATTTTTCTTGTATATAAGATCTAGGCTCGTGTAAAAGCTAACATTAACTAACAACATCAAAAAACAAACTGACACATAAAACATAAGATAAAGGGAGCGGGAGACAAGATGGGGAGAGAGAGGGACACAAGTACAACATTAGAGAACAAGCACAACGGGAGATCTGTGGGAGGGAGAGGGCTTGGGGGCAGAGGAGAAGGGAGAGGGCTTGGGGGAAGGGGAGGAGGGAGGGGGAGAGGGCTTGGGGGAAGGGGAGGGGGGGTGGGGAGAGGGCTTGGGGGCAGGGGATGGGGGGGAGAGGGCTTGGGGGAAGGGGAGGGGGGATGAGGAGAGGGCTTGGGGGAAGGGGAGGGGAGAGGACTTGGGGGAAGGGAAGGGGGGAGGAAGAGAGGGCTTGGGGGCAGGGGATGGGGAGGAGAGGGCTTGGGGGAAGAGGAGGGGGGAGGAGGAGAGGGCTTGGGGGCAGGGGAGGGGAGAGGGCTTGGGGGAAGGGAATGGGGGAGGAAGAGAGGGCTCGGGGGCAGGGGATGGGGAGGAGAGGGCTTGGGGGAAGGGGAGGGGGGAGGAGGAGAGGGCTTGGGGGCAGGGGAGGGGAGAGGGCTTGGGGGAAGGGGAGGGGGGAGGAGGAGAGGGCTTGGGGGCAGGGGAGGGGAGAGGGCTTGGGGGCAGGGGATGGGGAGGAGAGGGCTCGGGGCAGGGGAGGGGGGAGGGCTTGGGGGAAGGGGAGGGGGGAGGAGGAGAGGGCTTGGGGGAAGGGGAGGGGAGAGGACTTGGGGGAAGGGAAGGGGGGAGGAATAGAGGGCTTGGGGGCAGGGGATGGGGAGGAGAGGGCTTGGGGGAAGGGGAGGGGGGAGGAGGAGAGGGCTTGGGGGCAGGGGAGGGGAGAGGGCTTGGGGGCAGGGGATGGGGAGGAGAGGGCTTGGGGGAAGGGGAAGGGGGAGGAGGAGAGGGCTTGGGGGCAGGGGAGGGGAGAGGGCTTGGGGGCAGGGGATGGGGAGGAGAGGGCTCGGGGCAGGGGAGGGGGGAGGGCTTGGGGGCAGGGGATGGGGAGGAGAGGGCTTGGGGGAAGGGGAGGGGGGAGGAGGAGAGGGCTTGGGGGCAGGGGAGGGGAGAGGGCTTGGGGGAAGGGAATGGGGGAGGAAGAGAGGGCTCGGGGGCAGGGGATGGGGAGGAGAGGGCTTGGGGGAAGGGGAGGGGGGAGGAGGAGAGGGCTTGGGGGCAGGGGAGGGGAGAGGGCTTGGGGGAAGGGGAGGGGGGAGGAGGAGAGGGCTTGGGGGCAGGGGAGGGGAGAGGGCTTGGGGGCAGGGGATGAGGAGGAGAGGGCTCGGGGCAGGGGAGGGGGGAGGGCTTGGGGGCAGGGGATGAGGAGGGGAGAGGGCTTGGGGGCAGGGGATAGGGGGAGGAGGGAGAGGGCTTGGGGGCAGGGGGGGGGGGAGATGGGAAAGGTATAAAACACATGGACACTGCAAGGACTTCAAGGAAAGAAGTCGGTATTTCAAAAAAGATTTGGGGTGAATTAACAGGGGTAGAAAAGATCAAGGGTTTGGATGGGGGAAGACAAGAGATGGTGGTGAACAGCTGTTTTAAAGACCTGGAGGGAGGAGTGGGATTGAAGGGAGTGGGGGAGTTTGTTCCAGAGGCGGGAGAAAAGAGGAATGAAAGAGTGAAGGTGAGCAGAGAGTCTTGATTTTGGCCAAAAATTTGGATTTTTTCATGCGTTTCCCTTCATTTTACATCCTCATTGACACGCACAGATAGACATGGAATATGTTTGTAAAGTACAACATGCGCTCCACTGATTAAACCCCTGAGCGGAGCGATCGGGGCGCGCCAAGCAATTATTAAAACCTTCAAACCAGCCGAGTCGAGTTAATCGTTGCAAGACGAAGGCCTCACTCAACTCGGGGTGGGTTGGGAGTGGAGGGTGTTCGGTTACCAAGTGTGTGATGATGAGTGTGACCACCCATGGGAATCTAACCTGGATGGTCAATGTGTATAAGGACTTCTAGGCCTCGTCAGCAAAACAATCAGCTCAAACTCAGAGCTTGTAGGTCGGGACACTGTGCACGTCAGAACCAGTGACAAGATGGTCATGTTCTTTAGTCTTTAGATGGTCATCTTGTGACCAGGAAAAGAGAGACAGAGAACACAGAGCCCTCCTGTAAAAACTAAACATATTACTGCATGATATGATGTCATCTCTCCTTGGCTGTTTGTCTTACTTAATGCAGCCTCATTGTGACGTCATGGAGCCATAATTTAGGATCACGCTTGAGGCGGAGAATGAATCATTGTAACAAACACAACCAAGCTTGGGTTTTCATGTACAGTCCCATCAATAGCCTCGAGGTCTTCATGATTCAGGTAAGCTCAAACAGGATGAAATATAAGGTTTTGTTACTTTCTCGAATCTGGGCAGTAGGTATCTCCAATCTGGGCAGTAGGTATCTCCAATCTGGGCAGTAGGAATCTCCAATCTGGGCAGTAGGTATCTCCAATCTGGGCAGTAGGTATCTCCAATCTGGGCAGTAGGAATCTCCAATCTGGGCAGTAGGAATCTCCAATCTGGGCAGTAGGTATCTCCAATCTGGGCAGTAGGTATCTCCAATCTGGGCAGTAGGTATCTCCAATCTGGGCAGTAGGTACCTCCAATCTGGGCAGTAGGTATCTCCAATCTGGGCAGTAGGTATGCAGTACATAAACCCAATCTGGGCAGTAGGTATCTCCAATCTGGGCAGTAGGTATGCAGTACATAAACCCAATCTGGGCAGTAGGTATCTCCAATCTGGGCAGTAGGTATCTCCAATCTGGGCAGTAGGAATCTCCAATCTGGGCAGTAGGAATCTCCAATCTGGGCAGTAGGTATCTCCAATCTGGGCAGTAGGAATCTCCAATCTGGGCAGTAGGAATCTCCAATCTGGGCAGTAGGTATCTCCAATCTGGGCAGTAGGAATCTCCAATCTGGGCAGTAGGAATCTCCAATCTGGGCAGTAGGTATCTCCAATCTGGGCAGTAGGTATCTCCAATCTGGGCAGTAGGAATCTCCAATCTGGGCAGTAGGAATCTCCAATCTGGGCAGTAGGTATCTCCAATCTGGGCAGTAGGAATCTCCAATCTGGGCAGTAGGAATCTCCAATCTGGGCAGTAGGTATCTCCAATCTGGGCAGTAGGTATCTCCAATCTGGGCAGTAGGAATCTCCAATCTGGGCAGTAGGTATCTCCAATCTGGGCAGTAGGAATCTCCAATCTGGGCAGTAGGAATCTCCAATCTGGGCAGTAGGTATCTCCAATCTGGGCAGTAGGTATCTCCAATCTGGGCAGTAGGTATCTCCAATCTGGGCAGTAGGAATCTCCAATCTGGGCAGTAGGTATCTCCAATCTGGGCAGTAGGTATCTCCAATCTGGGCAGTAGGTATCTCCAATCTGGGCAGTAGGAATCTCCAATCTGGGCAGTAGGTATCTCCAATCTGGGCAGTAGGAATCTCCAATCTGGGCAGTAGGAATCTCCAATCTGGGCAGTAGGTATCTCCAATCTGGGCAGTAGGTATCTCCAATCTGGGCAGTAGGTATCTCCAATCTGGGCAGTAGGTATCTCCAATCTGGGCAATAGGTATCTTCAATCTGGGCAATAGGTATGCAGTACATAAACCCAATCTGGGCAGTAGGTATCTCCAATCTGGGCAGTAGGTATCTCCAATCTGGGCAATAGGTATCTTCAATCTGGGCAATAGGTATGCAGTACATAAACCCAATCTGGGCAGTAGGTATCTCCAATCTGGGCAGTAGGTATGCAGTACATAAACCCAATCTGGGCAGTAGGTATCTCCAATCTGGGCAGTAGGTATGCAGTACATAAACCCAATCTGGGCAGTAGGTATCTCCAATCTGGGCAGTAGGTATGCAGTACATAAACCCAATCTGGGCAGTAGGTATCTCCAATCTGGGCAGTAGGTATGCAGTACATAAACCCAATCTGGGCAGTAGGTATCTCCAATCTGGGCAGTAGGTATCTGCAATCTGGGCAGTAGATATATCATATATCTAATCTATTGTCCCCTTAATTCCCAAATAAAATATACATAGGGCCTTATAATCAATCGAGGAATGAATAGTATGGATGCCTCCATCATGTCTTTCATTGTCTCGAAGTTACTGCTGCCTGTAACCCTTGTAAGAAGTACAACTCAAACTCTCGTCAATTGTCTTCTGGCATGGTAATATGTAAAGAACAGCAATAGCAAACTTTGCCCAGATAATTGGCCCCGAGGCTGCTGGGCGGGGTACCCAGCACACAATGGCATAATTTGTTCCCAAAGGAACTGGAGGGTTATAAACGTTGTCGTCTTGTACGAGCGATGCTACCTTCCCAATGATCCAGTGAGTGTGATACAAAGTGCCGTAGTCAATGATAACCGGAGAATAGAGACCCGACGATGGTGAGCCCAAGGCACAGAGTTCATCTTTAAAAGATGGCGGCCATAGCTTAACAGTTGGGCGTTTACCCAGGCGGTTCTGGCACAGTAAATGTCACATGGTTTAAAATCCGACGTAGCTGGTTTAGTGTAGCGAGCTAGCTTAAAATCTAATACACACGTCAGGAAGATACAGAGAAGAAGGAAGAAGGGGTTGAGAAAAAGAGAGTTTCGAGAGAAGAAGAAGAAGAAGAAGAAGAAGAAGGATCATTGAGCGATGACTTGCGGTTGATTCGGTGGTTACTTCTGAAGTCAAGGAACTTTGCCAAAGTTTAAAATAACATTAAAAAAAACATCTGGATTCCCGCATTGGAGAAAAGCTGCTGAAGGTGTGCGGCACTCAGTTGCAGGTGAGGAAGGATCATGGGATACGATCAGGCTTAACGCTTTGGAGCGAGCCAGTTGTTCCGTGTCCCTGCTGTGTGCTCGTCGCTCTCAACAACCTGGTCATTCTCAATCCACAGCTTGCATCCGGCACGCCGATTCAACCTCGAGACTGACCTCCTTACCAGGTGTTTGCCTCCAAGGTAAGGAAAGCTTGTGTTGTCCCTTGATAAATCATTGGAGACATCTTTTTTTGATTTTGGTAGATTTAAAGACATTTTTAACACGTGAGGATTCCTTCTGGCTCAGCTGGTAAACATTCCATGTCGCCCCAGATCTCCCAGACCATGGCCAGCAATGGCCGGAGTACGAACGCATCTGAGGTTTCGTCCCGCAGCATTCATCGCCATCGCCATCGCCACCGTCATCATCACCGATACCGCAAAGTGAAACGCGCCGTCAACATGTGCTCCCGTCCTGGATACCTGCTGATATTGGGTGTCCTGATTGTCCTGGTGGGTTTTCTCTTTACCATCATCGGCTACTGTCCACGGAAGATCTTTGGGAGTTGGTCAGGGAACGTAACAGCCGATGAGTGGTTGAGCGCCCGGCAGCTCCAACCTTCGCGCCTCAAGGTGGTGGGTCCGTTGCTGATGGGAATAGGGCTCTTCATGCTCGTCGCTTCCAACGCGGTATTGCAGGCGCAGAGGTTCCGGAAGGCGAAAGTTTTGATTGATCCGGCCGAAGGTGCGGTTGAAGCAGAAGCTAAACCGAAGATTGAATCGTCGGACAATGAAAGAAGTCCAAGCTGTCCGCCCAGTGATGTTGAGAATGTACCCGCACCTCCCTTCGACTGCCCATCACAAGATCCTCAGTATTCATCCTCAACATTGGACCCTCGCCGTCTCCCCGTGTGCTGTTCGTCCTTGTCAGATTTTCCACTTTGGTCCGATGGCCTCGGTTTACAGCCGGAGAGGGAGATGAAGCCGGTGAGGGAACCGCAGAGAGATCCACGAAGGGAGCTACAAAGAAGTCCATATAAAAGGGCAGAAAGCAGGACTGATTCCCCGTCGTCAGAAATTGAACTTTCAGTGGACCGTGATGAACGATTTTTGGAATACCGACCACACACAAGGGAAGGTATTGGGAGAGACGCTCTGGGTGGCCACAGAAGACGAGGGGCACAGATCGATGTCTCTGAACTGGACCAAGAAGACCCCTGGTTTGTACTATGATTTTTGCCCAATTTCGGCGTTTGGTCCAACTGCATCAAAACACTTGGCATTTATAATGAGGCTTCAGGAAATGTAACAGTTCACTGTGTACATCAAATGAGCCTCATGGGAGTTGACACCTGGTGACAACTGGGCTCGAGCGATCCGCTGAAGGAACGTTCCCGGTTCACTTCATTGGTCATCGAGGATTGGAACTTTCACTTCTTGGTGTTTCTTGGTCTTCTTTGTGTTCTCATTCACGTCGACTGTGAATGATGTTCAAGAAATACAAAATGTAGCATCCTTGGGAATAAGGCGTTTGATATTTAAGTGTATAACCTAAAAAAAAATAAAAAAACATGTTCATTCATTGTCGAACGGTTGATGGTGTATTTTAATAATGTTATCCTTGTCTGCATTTTCTTTTATACATAGTCGAGGCTCATACAAGAAGAGCTGGTATAGTGAATGTATCAGGGCAAAAGGGAAGGGAAAATTGGAAGAAGGAGGGATGTGGGTAGGGTTATTGAGGGTAGAAAAGATCATGGTTTAGGATTGGGGACGATCTGAGATGGTGGTGAACAGCTGTCTTGAAGACCTGGAGGGAAGGATGAGGTTGAATAGCATGTGGAAGTTTATTCCACAGGCAGGAAAAAAGAGGAACAAATGAGTGGAGGGGACCTGCAATCCTGGATTTAGGTAGTTTCACCAGAAAGGGGTTGATGGTGGACCGTGTGCACTGTGCATCTTGCAGAAACCTGGGAAGGAGGGAATCGGAAGGGGGGGGGACAAAGCACGGAAAGAGCAGAGGGTGCAGGACCAGAACGGATGTGGTAGAAGACAGAGAGACCACTAACCTATGTGCGGTCGTAAAGTGAGAAACCCATGGACTCAAAGCACAAGAGATTCCAATGATCTTGAAGACCTTAGTTTCCATGGCGTGTAGATGAGCAAGATGTGAGGCAGTGGAGCCAGCCCAGAGTGGAGAGCAGTGCTCAATCAAGCTGCGGATGAAGGCCTTGTAGGTAGACAGGAGTTCAGGTGTGCCAAGGAAGGATTTTGTGTGACGGAGGATGCCAGTCGGCCAATGTTGAAATGTGGCTTGCCCAAGAAAGATCATGGCTGATAGTGAAACTCAGGAGTTTGAATAACTGAACTTCTACAAGAGGATTGTTAAGAAAGTAGTTCAGAGGGATTGCCAGACGGTCCTTTGGGAGAGAGATAGTGAGAATGTGAAATTTGTCAGGATTGAAAGACATGTTCCAAGTGTTTGACCAGCTCATCATTTTCTCAAGGTCTGAAGAGATGAGAGTGACTGCAGCCTACATGTCTGAAGAATGGGGATGTCAGTTTTGGTGGACATGTTATTAAACGAGCCGAGAAATCTCGAATGTCGAGAACCTGAGGTGTACCACAGAGCTGCAAGACGTTCCAGAAGAATCCATGCACTCATAAGCATTGTTGAGAAGCCATTCAATCTGCCAGTGACTCATTATGATGACCTCACAAAATCCAGATTCTCATTTGGTCCTCTTTTCTATCACCTGTGCAACCAACCTCCTCAATCTGGTTGTCAATCTCATTCTTCCCTCTGGGACTTCAAGATGACTGTTCACCTCCTCCTCAGGTCATAACCCCATCTATACTCATGCCCTTTTCTACCCCCAGTAAAAATGTACTTCCTTTCCAGGTTTCTCCCCTCTCTCTCCACTCACCTTTTTGGGGGGGTGGGGGGGGGGCCATTGCAGTTTCATCCCTGATTATCCCTTCCTGTTTTTTCAGCCCCTTCTTGCTGTGGTTAAGCTTGTATCCATCTTGTTACCCACTCCCAGTGTTCTGCTCGCATTCCCTTCCTCTCTCGTTCTTTCGTTCTCGAAGTGTCGCTCTGTTGTGTCCGTATACCCTGCTGTGGGTGTGCTACCTCGCTTCCCACCATCCTACCCATCCTGTTCTGTGTTCAAGATCTTCCACAGGACTCCACTTTATATACAACAAAAATAGGAGTTGCCAGTTCATGGACCAGAGAGCATTGATTGAACCTCACGAGGAGCGTCCAGTGATATATGTTATCTGTAGAGAGCGGATCGAGCGTTGACTTGTCAAGGGCTTCCTGCTCGGCCTGTGCCTGAATGAGTTCAGCTCCATTGGGCCGACAGTTGGTCTGTCTCACTCTAAAATGTGACAACGAACTTCATTCTCTCCAATCATCTTATCCACAAATTAGTGGCCAGAACAAATTGAGAAACTTTTCACTCTCAAATAGAAAAGCTGAGGCCGAAACTCGCTCTCGTTTGCCTTTTTGTGTTAACTATGAGTTTAAGCTTAAACATTTGGCGCTTTGTTTCAATTCCCGATGTACCAGAGCTTACCCTGTGCACAGAGTGCTGGTTCCGCTGAAGCAGTTTCTCGGCCAAGGTTTGCCATCCCAATCGCCGCAGTGGTTAAGGCAGCCTACTCTTCACAAAGGGCACCATGGGATATTTAATGTCCACTAACTAATGTCGGCAGACGATGCACTACTTTAGCGTTTAGCGGGACAGCACAGACTATGATGAAACACCGGGATGACAGTTGAAAGCTGGGTCGAACTCAGGCTAGACAGCTTAGAGGGGAGTTTGAATTACTTCTAGGCCTACCTATTCATTGCAGGAGACGCGGTTTTGTAATAGTTTCTGCCTGCCTGCCAGACTGTGTGTGTGTGTGTGTGTGTGTATGTGTGTGTGTGTGTGTGTGTGTGTGTGTGTGTGTGTGTGTGTGTGTGTGTCAGGGCCGTAGCTTTTTAGCGTTTGAGTTATTGTCATCAATTGTTCTGATAATATTTTGAAGGAAAATAAATAATTTGGTCAAAAGGTCAAAGGTCAGCTTCGTCATTAATCGTCAAAAAATATAATTAATCGTCAATTTTCATCCAATTGTCCTGAAATTTAAATTTACCATTTGAGTTTTGTCATCAAATTCTCAAGAAAGCTTTATTAGGAGAATATGGAGAAGGAAAATTAATAATTTGGTCAAAAGGTCAAAGGTCAGCGTCACATATAATCGTCAATTTTCATGCTCAACAACTCTCCACTGAGGCCGAGTGAATTTGGTATGGTATCCAGTTTAGTGGACATGCTCAACAACTCAACTGAAGTGGAGTGAATTTGGTACGGTATCCAGTTTAATGGACATGCTCAACAACTCTCAACTGAAGCCGAGTGAATTTAGCACAGTATCCAGTTTAATGGACATGCTCAACAACTCTCCACCGAGGCTTTCAATTTGGTATGGTGTCCAGTTTAGTGGACATGCTCAACAACTCTCAACTGTGGCCGAGTGAATTTGGTACGGTATCCAGTTTAATGGACATGCTCAACAACTCTCAACTGAAGCCGAGTGAATTTAGCACGGTATCCAGTTTAATGGACATGCTCAACAACTCTCCACCGAGGCTTTCAATTTGGTATGGTATCCAGTTTAGTGGACATGCTCAACAACTCTCCACTGTGGCCGAGTGAATTTGGTACGGTATCCAGTTCAGTGGACATGCTCAACAACTCTCAACTGAGGCCGAGTGAATTTAGTACGGTATCCAGTTTAATGGACATGCTCAACAACTCTCCACTGAGGCTTTAAATTTGGTACGGTATCCAGTTTAGTGGACATGCTCAATAGCTCTCCACCGAGGCCTAGTCATAAGGCAGGATTATCAGAATCCGCACCACCAGCTTTTTCAAACTTGCCAGTAGAATCCTCCCAACTGGAGTACCTGCGCTCAGCGCTGACTCGTATTGTCATTGGCTGCTTCAATGGATGGGAGGCGCCAGTTCACAGAGAAGAGCTGCCTCTAGTTCAACAGCTCAGCAAGGTCCTCATCTTCAAGAGATCTGCAGAACCTATCTGCCAGGGAAAGCTTATCTGCCAGGGAGAGCCTATCTGCCAGGGAGAGCCTATCTGCCAGGGAGACTATCTTCCAGGGAGAACTTATCTGCCAGGGAGAGCCCATCTGCCAGGGAGAGCCCATCTGCCAGGGAGAGCCCATCTGCCAGGGAGAGCCCATCTGCCAGGGAGAGCCCATCTGCCAGGGAGAGCCCATCTGCCAGGGAGAACCTATTTGCCTGGGAGAACCTATCTTCCAGGGAGAACTTATCTTCCAGGGAGAACTTATCTTCCAGGGAGAACTTATCTGCCAGGGAGAATCTACTGTATCTGCCAGGGAGTACCTATCTGCGTGGGAGAACCTACTGTATCTGCCAGGAAGAACCTACTGTATCTGCCAGGGTGAACCTATCTGCCTGGGAGAACCTATCTGCCTGGGAGAACCTACTGTATCTGCCAGGAAGTACCTATCTGCCTGGGAGAACCTACTGTATCTGCCAGGGAGTACCTATCTGCCTGGGAGAACCTACTGTATCTGCCAGGAAGAACCTACTGTATCTGCCAGGGTGAACCTATCTGCCTGGGAGAACCTATCTGCCAGGGAGAACCTACTGTATCTGCCAGGGAGAACCTATCTGCCAGGGAGAATGCTGCAAGCAAAGAGCAAACACACAATCGCACTGCTAATCAGTGTAGTTGGGACAATATAGGCCTACTGATGGACCTGTATGTGAACTATTATAGCCACTTAAAATGTTCTCCAGAATGCCTGCTAATGGGGTGACCATTATCCGAGATGCTCATAAACACTTATGAACCCATATTACAACAACAACTAGAACGGCACTCGGTATACCTCTGCCAGACTGGACCGTTTATATTTTGTATCCACTGATAGGCCAGATCTGGATTCAGACCTGAACCAAAATCGAATTGGCTTGTTCTTGTCACCGACCCAACTAATTCACAAAGTTTTGTCATAACTCGTCCTCAACTTCTTGAAACATCTTGCGATATTTGGCCCCAATCTCTCAATGGGGAAGAATCCAGTTTTAAAAAATTTAAATTCTCATTTCCGGATCCGGATATTCACCAAAATCTAATCAATTCATCCTTGTCGCACATCCAACCTGTCCACCAACCTTCGTCCGAATCCGTCCATAACTGTTTGAGATCTCCTGCTCACAGACAAACAGACAGACAAGGGTGAAAACATAACCTTCGTCCACCTTCAGTGGCGGACGTAATAACAGGTTAGTATATTTTCTGCTGCGTTCACATAAAATCCCTCCTGGATTTCGAGATGTTAAGTTTGTGGTTAAGCAATAATACATTCCTTCCAACTTGCCTGAACCTACATGTTTTTGCTGGAATACGTCTGTCAGTCCATTGGCTGGGACAAGGAGGGACATAGCTTGCAGCACTCCACCGTTCAAAGGGAGCTTCTTCGGTAGCTTTCCCTCCAATCCCACACGTACCCGGCCTCACTCTTGTGGAAAACAAAAGCATCTTGATATAATTTTTCTGGATAATTGTCCTGCACTCGCGAAGCGAAAAGCGGGGTTAAGCATTCATGTGAGTACGTACGTGTGCCGTACGTGTCTACATTTTAAAAATTCATTTTCTCGGCAACCGTTGGTCCGATTGACATGAAATTTTCACCACAGGAGGACCTCCTCCTGTAGAATATTTTAATGATTATTATGACGTCATAGGTCACGTGGTACAGGCGCCATCTTGGAAAAAATTCGCACCTCAATATCTCTGAAAGCACTCCATGGAAAAAATTGAGACCTGGCTTATTGTCAACCACTCCCCATGAGGAATAAGATAGGTTAATGATGATGTCATCGGTGCCTTCGTTATGACGTCATTATTCGACAAATACAACACATCCATCCGATCATCATTAAAAAAATTTCATCAACTGTTGGTCTGATGGACACGACATTTTCACCATAGGAGCACCCCCTCAGGTATTTTAATGATAATCATGACGTCACAGGTCATGTGGTACAGGCGCCATCTTGGAAAAACCGAAAAATGTTGCACCTCTATATCTCCAAAACCGCTGAATGGAAAATATTGAAACGTGGCGCATTGTAAAGAACTCCATATGGGGAATAGGTGTTAACGATGACGTCATTGGTGCCATAATTATGACGTCATAATTCGACAGGGACAACGCTTAGTCTGATCAGTTTGAAATGTATTGGGGGTGTGATCTATGCAACAATTATATTAGAGAATAAAGATTTATGATGTCATCGCTCACGTGGTCTGGCAGCCATATTGGATCAAAGAACAAAAATGTTCAAAAACAGAAGAGTTGGCTCGCAACAAGTTGACTGCACAGGGTAAGTATTCTATGAATACCATCTAGTTGTACTAGTAACCATTTTGCAAATCAAACATGCACATTCAAAGCAAATCGCACTTAATCCCATGCAGTGAACCCTGAATGATCCTACACGTGACGTGTGCCGAGTATTAAGATCCGACAAAGCTACATGTAGATGATCCGGAAGTTGTCGGCCAAGCTTGCCATACTGAGCGACTGTGTAGTTGTCAAACTTCACCACAAACTACATTCGAAACCACTGCCACCACCTATGCACTAAGACTGGCTTGGAACACCTGGTGATGATGGCAGGATCACAGACCTTACGGAAGTCCTCCAGGTAATTTGTGGCCTTCTCCCTCCCACCGATACATCTCCTTCAGCCTTCTGGTGGGCCTTGTCCTTGTCGAATGGCATTTGGATTTTCCAAGAAAAAGAAGTTCAAGGAGTTACATTACGTACTTATGTCTCTCAATTACGTAGTGTTTGAACGTACCTTTTAAACCTTCAGACCCTTTAAACTGCCTAGACCCCTCGGACATTTTAGACCAGACCCTTTAGATGCCTTGAATAATTTACATCCTTTTGACCCCTATAACCCTCTAGACCTTCAGACCCTTAAACACGTTTGACCGTGCAGACTCCTAAGAAACCCCATAAACCATTTCACCCCATAAAGAGCCCTTAGACCCTTTGGACCCCTCAGACCCTAACTAAATTTGGAACACACCCTTTAGCCCTTCAGAACAATTAAGACCGTTATAGACCCACTATAGATCTTTTGTATCCTTTTGACCCCCTTAACCTCAAAGACACTTATGACCTTTACACCCTTTACACACCATTAAACACACACCATACAAACATCAAGAGTCTTCTTTAAATATGCAGACGACACTTTTGTTCAGCAAGAAATGTGCAAACTCCACCCACGCAGAGGATAGGTACTCCCTATGTGTCCAACGCTTGATTGCTGCATGGTCACTGGCCACACACATGACAGCCACACACCATTCCTTCCCGTGTGTGCGCCATTTCTTCCCGTGTGTGCGCCATTCCTTCCCGTGTGTGCGCCATTCCTTCCCATGTGTGCGCCATTCCTTCCCGCGGGTGCGCCATTCCTTCGCGCGTGTGCACTGGTCATTCCCGTGGGTGCGCCATTCCTTCCCGTGGGTGCGTCATTCCTGTCAGCGGGTGCGCCATTCCTGTCAGCAGGTGCACTGGTCACTCCCGCGGGTGCGCCATACCTTCCCGTGGGTGCGCCATCCTTCCCGCGGATGCGCCATTCCTTCCCGCAGGTGCGCCATTCCTTCCCGTGGGTGCGCCATTCCTGTCAGCGGGTGCACTGGTCATTCCTGCGGGTGTGCCATTCCTGTCAGCAGGTGCACTGGTCACTCCCGCGGGTGCGCCATTCCTTCCCGTGGATGCGCCATTCTTGTCAGGAGGTGCACTGGTCACTCCTGCGGGTGCACCATTCCTGTCAGCATGTGCACTGGTCACTCCTGCAGGTGCGCCATTCCTTCCCGTGGGTGCGCTATTCCTGTCAGCAGGTGCACTGGTCACTCCCGCGGGTGCGCCATTCCTGTCAGCGGGTGCACTGGTCATTCCCGCGGGTGCGCCATTCCTGTCAGCAGGTGCACTGATCACTCCCGTGGGTGCACCATTCCTTCCCGTGGGTGCGCTATTCCTGTCAGCAGGTGCACTGGTCACTCCTACGGGTGCACCATTCCTTCCCGTGGGTGCGCTATTCCTGTCAGCAGGTGCACTGGTCACTCCCACGGGTGCGCCATTCCTTCCCGTGGGTGCGCTATTCCTGTCAGCAGGTGCACTAGTCACTCCCGCGGGTGCGCCATTCCTGTCAGCGGGTGCACTGGTCATTCCCATGGGTGCGCCATTCCTGTCAACAGGTGCACTGGTCACTCCCGCGGGTGAACCATTCCTTCCCGTGGGTGCGCCATTCCTGTCAGCAGGTGCACTGGTATTCCTGTCAGCGGGTGCAGCATTCCTTCCCGTCGGTGCGCCATTCCCGTCAGCAGGTGCACTGGTCACTCCCGCGGGTGCGCCATTCCTTCCCGTGGGTGCGCCCTTCCTTCCCGTGGGTGCGCCATTCCTTCCCGCGAGTGCGCCATTTCTTCCCATGGGTGCACCATTTCTTCCCGTGGGTGCGCCATTCCTTCCCGTGGATGCGCCATTCTTGTCAGGAGGTGCACTGGTCACTCCTGCGGGTGCGCCATTCCTGTCAGCCGGTGCACTGGTCATTCCTGCGGGTGCGCCATTCCTGTCAGCAGGTGCACTGGTCACTCCCTCGGGTGCGCTATTCCTGTCAGCAGGTGCACTGGTCACTCCCGCGGGTGCGCCATTCCTGTCTGTCAATCACCTACAGGTCACAATTTCAAATCGATCTACACGAAACTTCAACAGATGCTAGAGTTGGTCGTAAGGAGGAAGCCTATTGATTTTTAGGTCAAAGGTCATCTTGAGGTCAAATTTCAAAAATTGACATTTTTCATCCGATTGACTTGAAGATTGAACAGCATTTCCATATTGAGTCACTAAATTGGGAAACCAATTCTTTTTGAGGTAAAAAGGTCAAAGGTCAACTCAAGGTCAAACTTCCAACATCATCAATTTTCATCTGAAAAATCCATTTTCATCCGATTGACTTGAAAAATAAACAGCAATTGCATAGTACCTCACTGAATTGGGAAACCAACTATTGTAAAGGTCAAAAGGTCAAAGGTCAACTCATGGTCAAACTTCGATCATCATCAATTTTCATCTGAATGATCAATTTTTATCCGATTAACCTGAATATTAAAGAGCAATTGCATTGTACACACTGAATTGGGAAACCAACTAATTTTATGGTCAAAAGGTCAAAGGTCAACTCAAGGTCAAACTTCGATTTATCATCAATTTTCATCTGAAAAATCATCAATTTCAATCCTATTGACACGAGCTTTAAAATCGTCAATTTAATGATAATGAAACGGACAATTTGTGGCATCCATGGCAACTTTTTATTTTGGGGAGAGGTGGATTTTGCAAATATTGTGCTCTGCATGACGTCTTCTTGTTTGTAATATTGGTGATATTATTTATTTGTAAATTATTTGTAATCTAAAAAGGTCCAAGTGGTGCAAAGCTCTAAATGGTCAAGGGTCCAAGCTGTCTCCTCGGTCTGAAGGATGTAAGTTGTCTAAATGGTGTTAAGGTCTAAGGTGTCAAAAGGGACTTAAGGGGTATAAAGGTTAAAGGGTATAAATATAAACGGTTGGAAGGGTGAAGCGATCTAAAGGTGTCTAAAGTATTGAAAGGGTCTTCAAGGTAGAAGTGGTCTATGGAGTGTTCAGGATCTTGGGATATATTGGGTCTTCTGGGTCTTAAGGGTTTTAAGGGTCTTAAGGGTCTTAAGGGTTTTAAGGGTCTTCTGGGTCTTAAGGGTCTTAAGGGTTTTAAGGGTCTTCTGGGTCTTAAGGGTCTTCTGGGACTTCTGGATTTTTTGGGGGGTTTTTTTTTTTTTTTTTTTTGTATACTGAATGGAGGCTCGTGAAAGAGCTAACATTTACTTCACAAACAAATCAACCAGACAAACAAAATATATAAAAAGAGGGAGCGGAAGTGCCATTTGGGTATTTTGGGTCGTTTGTGTTTCAGGGTATTTTGGGCCTTTTGGGTATTTTGGGTCGTTGGTGTATTTTTGGTCTTTTAGATCTTTGAGGTCTTTTGGATCTTTTGAGTCTATGGGGTCTTTTTGATTTTTGGGGTCCTCTGGGTCTTTGCGTTATTTTGGGTCCTCTGGGTCTTTTGAGTCTGAATGTTCGGGTTCTTATGTGGTCTTGGTAATCGTAAGGGTGTTGGGGGACTTAAAGGGTCTTCAAAAGTCAAAGGGATCTCAGCAGTCTAAAGGGTCATAAGGTACATTCCAACAGTACGTAATTTATGGACGTACATAATTAATAGACAGTGTGCAACCAGTGTTCAAACAGGACGTAATTAATAGACAGAATCACAGCTTCACGGCTTCCCGGACGGGCGTATGGCATCACGGACCATGTTTTTAGCCACGTCGCAGACGCTGCTCATAGAGTGCCCTCTGCTGTTGTTGTTGTTCTTCTTCTTCTTCTTCTTCTTCTTTTTCTTCTTCTTCTTCTTGTTCTTGCAGAGAAGACAAAACCTCAAAGCTCCACCCATTCTGGGAACCATAGCTCCACCCATTCTGGGAGAGCCTTCATATAAACAAATATCCACCATCTATCTATAATTCCAGTAATCTCTGTGTGTATGTATGTATGTATGTATGTATGTATGTCTGTATGTCTGTGACCGCTGTTTCTCGACAACCACGGGTTCGATATACTTGAAACTTGCCAGGTATATTGCTGGGGACCCGAGGATGTGCCTTTTCAAGGTTTCATATTAATCGGACAAGTAGTTACCGAGCTATGTCCAAAAAACGATTCAACCAATCAGAGAGCAGCGAGCTATCACGTGTGCCGAACGTGCCGAACAGACTCTGCCTCGGACGGCACATTTGAGAGCGTATTCATTTATTTCACGTTGGCAAACTATGTTGCCGCTATGTTGGCGTTAAACTATGTTTTAAAACTAATTAAAACTAATTTGCGATTCTTTCGCTTTCCTGCGCGTTTGTGCACGTTATGGCGATTTCTTTACCAAACTCCGCAAGCCGTTCGCTTTGGACCAAACCATTTCATGTAAATAGAGGGGGGGGATTGTCACCGTACTCGCAAGCCGTTCGCTTTGGACCAAACCATTTCATGTAAATAGAGGGGGGGGGGATTGTCACCGTACTCGCAAGTCGTTCGCTTTGGACCAAACCATTTCATGTAAATAGAGGGGGGGGATATAATTTTAGATATATATAGTACGGGCATGCCCTAGTTTTATTAACTCGCATAGCTTTGAGGCCTGTTTTGTAGGCTCGTGGTGTCTTCCTCTCTCACACAGTTTTATTTCAAATCAAATTCGATATATCATTTCATTTTTCACAGTCGCTAACATAGTTTTAGACTCAGTTGAAAAAAAACGGGAAGAAAATCCGATGAAAGTTGCCCTTTATAGAACGAAATGAATTCTCAAAGGCCTGTAACTTCAAGTCCATTGAGATTTTTTTTTTTTTTAATCTCGGCATGGTCAGTCATACACCGCCCGAAATAAGAGACGGGAAAATGCCGAGATATATATATTTTGTTTAAATCGCGGCATGGTCAGTCATACACCGCCTGAAATAACAGACGGGAAAATGCCGAGATATATTAAAAATTCGTCCATTTGATGACAATCGTCACGATGAAATATTTAATTTATACGTCGTCACAATAATGTGGAGAGAGGAGCATAGCTTCGTTCACGTGTCGCCACACACGGGAAATTGCCGAGATATATATTTTTTTAAATCGCGGCATGGTCAGTCATACACCGCCTGAAATAACAGATGGGAAAATGCCGAGATATATTAAAAATTCGTCGCCACACACGGGAAATTGCCGAGATATATTTTCACTTTGCACAAAAATAACATCAAGTAATCGAATCAATAGGAATGTCCTGTGCCTATAACATCGACGTTATAGGCACAGCTGCATCTAGGCATTGTGTAACATCGACGCGGCTTTTGTTTTAATTAAAACTTTTTGTACTTGTTCGGTTATATATCGATAGATTCACATTTATTCGATATTTCTGTGATATTCAAAAAAATCCGAAAGAGACGTTTAAAAAAGTTAGGTCATTCCCTCTCAAACTTTGCAAAGAGTTTTTCACATCTGCTGTCTGACCTCGCATGCTGCGACTTGCCTCAAATTTCCTGTGGTTTTAATCTTGTAGTTAGCCTGTATAACTCCAGGCCTCAATTTTTTTCAGTCAAGTCCTTGACATTGGTGCGCATGCGCAGAAACCCCTCCAACTCATTCTCCAAACCACAACCCCAGTGGTGCTGGATTAGCGGTTAAGGTGGCTGGCTTGAGATCTTTGGGTTCTGGAGTTTGAGCCCCTGTCATTCTGTTGAATTGACTCAGGCTGTCACCCTTCTGAGGTCAGGAAAATGAGTACCAGCTTACTGGTAAAGGGGGGCACTGCATCAGGGCCACAAATGTGCCGCCAGAAAGTGATGCAGCCAAACAGCCACAGGTGGAGCGTCACATGACATAGTGTTGAAACGACAGTTCTTGCCGTTCAAAAAATTATACAAAGGATAGTCCCAATAGTCCAAGAAACATCATCCTCAATGTTTTAAAATAAAAAATAAGTATGTGTAATTACGTGGAAAAAGTGTTTTCTTACGAACACGTGACTTTTGAAAGGACGTATACACCCAGAATACTCCGTGCGCATGCGCAGAAACCCCTCCAAAATGTTGACGTTTAGGGTGTAGAAATTATGTGTGAATTTCTACTCACGTGCAGCTGGTAATTGTGACGCCCGACGAACGTGGTGAAACGGGAGTATACATGTGTATTAGTGTATATATGTATGTGTGTATATGTGTACGTGTGTGTATGTGTGCGTATGTATATGTGTGTGTGTGTGTGTGTGTGTGTGTGTGTGTGTGTGTGTGTGTGTGTGTGTGTGTGTGTGTGTGTGTGTGTGTGTGTGTGTGTGTGTATGTGCATGTATGCATGTGTGCATATGTATGTGTGTGTGTGCATGTGTGTGTGTGTGTATGTGTATGTATATGTGTGTGTATATGTGTGTGTGCGTGTCTGTGTATGTATGTGTGCATGTGTGTGTGTATATGTGTATGTGTGTGTGTGTATATGTGTGTGTGTGTGTGTGTGCATATATGTGTATGTATGTTTGTGTATGTGCGTGTGTGTGTGTGTGTGTGTGTGTGTGTGTGTGTGTGTGTGTGTGTATATATATATGTGTGTATTTGTGTATGTATGTGTGCGTGTGTGTGTGCACGTGCATGTGTCTGTGTGTGTGTGTGTGTGTGTGTGTGTGTGTGTGTGTGTGTGTGTGTGTGTGTGTGTGTGTGTGTGTGTTTGTTTGTGTATGTGTGTATGTATGTATGTGTGCATGTATGTGTGTATGTATATGTGCGTGTCCACACATAAACACACACACACAATATAATCCCCTTTTTAATAAACATTCACCGTTTTTTGACAAAACTGTATTTTAAGAAATAGATAAGTTTTTTGTTTTTTTTGGTACGATGTGGTAAGGGCTTGCAGGATTGTCTACAGGTATACACACTCACCTTTAAGCTGTCTAGTCTGCACCCACGGATGGACGTTAACCTGGCTCTCCAGTCTGTTAGCATTATTTGTTTAGTTGCTTTTTTTCTTGGAATTGACAAAATAAGATAAAGTTTTTATGCCCCTGCCCCTGAATCTTGGATTAAAATAAAATAATTTAAAATATATTTCTCGGAAACCGCTGAATGAATTTTTTTTAAACCTGGCACATTGTCAAGTACTCCCAATGAGGAACAAAAGCATGATAATGATGACATCATATGTGAAGTGGTATACCAGCCAATTTTTTTTGTTACCGAATTCCTTATCCTAAAAATCTGAAATTTCATGAACATGATAAATATATTAACCTCCAGTAACGTTGCAGTCACTACAAAGGGATTAGTGTTACGATTAGATTTACTATAATAATAATAATAATAACGTTACGTTATTATTACGAAAATTAAATTTCTTTTTTTTAACCGAGGTGAATTCCTTACCTCCACGGTTACACCGCTTCAATCCATCAACTTTCCATTCACGACATTGGGATTAAAATGTTATGGTTATATATATATATATATATATATATATATATATATATATATATATATATATATATACAGTGGTACCTCGGCTTACGAGTTTAATCCGTTCCGTGACGGAGCTCGTAAGCCAAATCGCTCGTAAGTCAAAGCAAATTTTCCCATTCAAATGCATTGAAATGCTATTAATCCGTTCCAGCCTCAAAAAAAAAACACCAATTTTTTTTGTTAGGTGCTTTTAAATAACAAAAATGTACTTTATAAATAACAAATAATGTATAAACAAGCACGACCTCGTATATACTGTACATAATACAAGAGAATGTAAAGAAATAAACTGGACCTCTATCCATGAAGATATGGAGAAGTTGTTGTTTGTGTGGTTGAAGGAGAAGCAGCTCGCAGGAGATACCGTGACCGAGAGCATCATGTGTTTGAAAAGATTGAAACTCGGATATCGAGCACGGACCACGAGGTGTTTTTTCTTTTTTCTTAATCTCGGTTTCAGTGAACTTTTGCTCTGTGCTCACGTGTACTGTACCTGTACCTGTAATGGTACGTCAGAGGATGGCACCTGTTGTCATCATATTAAGTGCAAGATGTTCTGCATCGTAAGTTGGTACACCGTGGTCTTTCGGCGGTGTTTAAGCCGGCCGTCTTGGCTTCTGTCACCATTGGCATTGAGTCTTTCGATGTAGGTAGGTCGTTGTGTGCCGGTGCCTTGGCCGAATTCCTTCATTGCTGCATTGTTAGCTCACCTGGTTTTTTATACCACATCTTTGGTTATCGGACCAGCGAATGACGTCATCTCCAAAGTATGGCTTATTCTCACTTGTCTTGGACGATCTTCTACTTCTAGCCTTCCACCGTGCATTTGGTGTCCACTGTACTTACTGTACAGTGCCTGGTAAAATTGATGTAATGGGTTTTTGACCGTCAACGCCATGAACCGTCATGAACCATCAACGCCATGAACCGCTAACACTCAAAAGCCCATTTATCGCGCCTTATAAAGCAAAACGCAAACCGAAAGCCATGCCTCTCAAGCGAGGCGTGCTTCCGTGGTCACGTGATCCACAGGTGTAGCTCATTATACCCGCACGCGCGACATGCTTTGGCGGTCACGTGACCAGCCACTCTGGAGGCGGGGATCCCCGCCGATGACGTCACCGGCTGGAGCAAGGAGATTCCTCGCTCATGTATTTCGACGATTGCGTGTTTTATATCCAAGCAGAGATGCTTTCACGGCAAGATAACCACGTGACCGGAACCGGAAGCCACAACCGGAAAATTCAAAAAAATAAATTTTTTGAGCTCGTACATCGGATCTCGGCTCGTATCCCAAAGCAACAAACCGCCCGAGCGACGGCTCGTATCCCGAAAAACTCGTACGTTGGGGCACTCGTAAGCCGAGGTACCACTGTATATATATATATATATATATATATATATATATACATATGTATGTCAAGTCGTAGATTCGTTATTGCTAAGAATTCTGTATAAGACGTCTTGAATAATATGTTATGATTTTAATGTTGCTTATATGCTATTTTTCATAAGTGAATAAAGGGCTTTTCTCTTCGCTTTAGTATAAATGAGAAATGCTCGCTTCGGTCGTGCTGGGCAAATGGTTTTTCGTATACGTGTGCCCTTTCACCTAGATAAGTCCGGTCGTAAAAACCCTCTTTGATTCGCAGATGGCGCCTCGAGCCGCGGGCTGGCGGACGTTTATACGCGCGTGGAATGTGTAGTTTCATGTAAGATGCTCGGATTGTAAACCTTTGGATAATGGTCTTATCTGGGCCAAACATGCACTCTTCTCTCTGTGAGTTACATTTTCTGTCACCTCGGAGCTTTGAAACTACATCTGGTCCGAATGATAAGGTGCGTGCTGCACTCCCCCGAATGACAGAGCGGATAACGGTGGGGGCTAGGGATAACGGTGGGAGGAACTCTCGCCAGTTCCTTTGTTCTCTCGGAGATTTTCTGATAATCGTGTTCCTATATAAGTAAACTGTGAATCTTTGCACACCAGGAAGGGCTGAACGTGGCATGAGGGCAAGTCGTGCTGTAGATGTTCGCCTTCCTCCGGATCTGTATAAGTTGGTATTTAATAAAGCTGCGTCATTTTCAAACTGTTTGTGGACTTCTTTTGCAAACGAAGAGCCGCTTCTTCACAAATGGTACCAGGAGTGGGGTGCAGCACCGGACGACGGGAAACGGAGCCCGAGGGACAGGAGGAAGGCTGCCTGAGGCCGGCGCCGGCACGCTGATTTGATTAAAGGTGAGAGTTGTTTTATATCAGAGGGCTATTATTCCAAATTCGTACCTTCCTCCCTCGAGCGGGTCCAGTCTCCCTGTCTCCGCGCTGCCTGCACTCGAACAGAAATTGTAAGTAAAGGCTCATTTTAGGCCTCAGAATGACGTGGCTTTGTTAAAGCCAGGATAAACATTAAGGGTAAAGCTAAGAATAGATTTTGCGCAGGATACCAGTAAGGACTTAACAGTAAGCTTAAAGTTACAGTTAGCACCAGGAGGGGAAAATGAGGTCGGACAGCCATATAGGTTGAAGCCAGGTGGCCAAGATTTTTCCAGGAAGGAACAGCCCAGAGACAAGATGGGGTATGCCATTGCATGCCAGGGAACGAAGGGCTGTGGCTAACTTAGAGGGCCATAGGAACATGGCCAGGAAAAGGAAAACGCGCAGTAGGTAGGCTTGACAAGAAGGAAGCAAGCAACAGAGGTCCAGATAAAACAGGCCAGGATCTGGTGGACAAGAGAAAATAAATAAGCTCACAGGAAATGGGCCAGGTGGCCACAGGGTGAGAAGGACAGGAATGGTTTTTGAAATATTGAAATTTTAAGCATTGCAGCTATGGTTATTGAAGCTACACCAGACAGAGGACAAGTAAGTAAGCAGTTAAGCAAGTAAATCAGCGAGTGATGCCGCTGGACCAGATGCCAGACCAAGACCCCCCACCCCCCCAAGCCCTGAGCCCTGTCCCCGGGCCACAGGCGCCACCTCTCCCACCCCCGCCCCTGTTCCCCCAGGGGTTAGACCCCCAGAAAACTATACCAGCCGCCCCCCAGGTTCACCTTAGCCCGGGCAACCCTTTTAGAGGACAAGAAATTAGTGGGGCGGACAGCGGGTTCGCGGCCCCAGAAGGGCTAGGAGTATTGTATTGTACCCCTCAGTGGAAGGGCTCACGGAATCGGAGAACCCACAGCCTACAATCGAGATGTGTCCCTTTAAAAAACCATTTGAAAGAACCAGATTTGGCGGCTATGCAGGAGCGGGTGAGAACCTTGCTGGCTGAACAGCCCGGTCACGTACCGGAACTTATGCGTTTGTGGATACAAAATACAGGCGCAGATTGGCGGGACGTCTGCCACATGGGAGAGGCTGTATTGCCAGCGCGGGTGTGGGACCAGGCCAAAGTACATGCACGCTGGCCGAATGTAGCACCAACCCCGGCCCAGACCCTCGACGATTGGGGGGCCCTGGTCGACCTGTTGTTGGCCGGGGTACACATCGCACTAAGGCTAACCGACCAATTAGATGAAGCGGCCGAGCAGTGGGACATGGGCGACGATAAGAAGGCCGATGTAAAGGACGACATGTTGCAAATGCTTGCCCAGGAATCCATAAGGGCCCCCTCCCCAAAATTTGGAACCCACAAGGGCCCCCTCCCCAAAACTGGAACATACAAGGGCCCCCTCCACAGCCGCAGAATTGGGCCGTGCAAAAGGACCCCCCACCCCCCCCCCCCCCAAGACCTGAGCTCAGTCCCGGGGCTCTAGGCAACACCCCAACACCCCCCGCCCTGCCTTCCCTTTTTCACCTCAACCCACCCCGTCCAACCCGTCCCAAAAATCCTTTTCCTTGAATGAGAGACGTAACATGAATGAGCAAAGATTGTACATGGGAGTGGCTGGAGAAAGGCATGATTTGAGTCGATCTGAGTTTCGCGCGAAGTCTGGGAGACTCACTCGTATATGAATGAGGAATGAATGTATATTGGGATGTTAATTGACGTGTGTATCTGGCCAATGTATTTGTCTGTATGACATATGCAAAGCAGAGGGTTTCGGTGTGAAGCTTTGTAAGTGGTCTACTTGACATTCCCTAGCGACTATCCGAGGGAACAGGTGAGGTCCTGAACTGAGTCCGGATTTTCATCTGTTTGGGAGTGTTGGGATTCGTGTGGAGGCACGAGGGTGCGCGCCAGGACGGGGGGCGGCGTGGCGTCGTCGCGTTGAGATGGTTGTGCCAGGTCGATCGGCGATCTCTGAATTTAAATCGGATTTTTGTCATGTGTGTTGTGAAATTAACGTCTATCCGAGAATCCTGGCGATGTTCGTTTAATTAAAGTGTGGTACAAACCTGTGTTTCCGCCGTGCGGCTCCGTGGAAGTTTGGGTAGAGTTATTGTGCGTTCGGGCAGGAGCCGAGCGAACCGCGAGTCACGGGTGTGCTGTATGAGGTTGCTCGGAGGATGTGTGCCCAAATGCATTGTGGGTCATTTCGACTTAGCTGGATGTCGGACGTTCATGTCAGTATCTTGTCAGAATCTTCTTCTTCATGTCATGTCCTTCATCCTTCATCTTCTTGTCCTTCATCTTCATGTCAGAATTAGACATGAGTCATGAGCCATGTCAGAATAGTGGGCGCCTGCGATATACATGCCATGCAATGTCACAGGAGGAATACGTTATTCAAGATGGATTTATCATAGTCGAATGAAGGATTTCAAGACAGAGTAATTAATTTCCGGTGCCAACAGGAAGTCTTGTTCATACAGTAAGTGAGATACAGTGCGAATAAATGAGATTCAGAGAGATCTCTGATTGAGGTAGGCAGAAATGTCACGTTTTCAACAGAACGCTTATCCGAGGAAGGAGGACGGTCGAGGTTTCAACTGTCGGTATGTGGTGTGGCTTCATGCCAAGGTGTGGGCGCGAGGAGGTTAATGGAGGTTAATGGTGGTTTGTTTGTGTTAATGGAGGTTAATGGTGGTTTGTTTGTGTGAGGTTAATGGAGGTTAATGGTGGTTTGTTTGTGTTAATGGAGGTTAATGGTGGTTTGTGTGTTAATTCTAGTTGAAACTGTAGCTGAAGTAATTTTCGTTTATTTTTATTATTTTATTGATTTTTTGATTTGATTTGAGATTTGAGATGATTGATTTTTATTAATTTTATAATTTTATTTTTATTGATGTTGGAAACAGGTAATGGGATGATGAGAGAAGGATTGAATTTAATTTGAATTGGACTGGATTAAATGGGATTGAATTTAAAAATTGAATATTGGATAAAATTGGATCCACTTGAAAAAAGTGGATTAGGAAATTGGAGAAAAGGTGTTCTATGAAACTATGAATTGAATGAATTGAATCTATGAATTGGAGACCTGTAGACCAGGCGTTCCCAGGAGACTTGTGGACCAGGTGTTCCACCAGAGGAAAAAGACCAGGTGTTCGTGGAGCACTTCACCTGCAAGAACGCCTTGGAACCAAGGTGGAAGGGACCAGTCCAGGTGTTGCTGACTACACCAACGGCAGTCTTTTGCGAGGGCAAGACCTCGTGGATCCACGCCACGCACTGTAAGTTGGCCATACAAGCACCAGACACTACACCACAGCAACCACAGTAAGGATGGGCCTAATCATAGGTACAATACTATTGATAGCGACAGCAGCTAGGGGAAACTCCGATTCCAATAGATGCGAAAACGAAACCCGACACCTCACCGTAACATGGGGACAAAGAGTATCACTACCATGTTTCGAACAGAAAGCCCTGCACACAAATTGGGTGAACATAAATTGGCTAGCACTGTCGGCAGGGCCTGGACGCGTTGGCATGGTACTACAAAAGCAACGAGAGTTCCGGGAAAACGGGCAAGCTAGCATTGAGACCTTGGCCCAACCAGGATACAAATGGGGAACCCCTGATTTTAAGCTACAAACACGCACGCGCCTAGAGAAAGGCATGACTATGCAGGTCCGGTGCAGCATCTGGACCCCAGGAGCGGCCAGTGGCGAAACTAAATACACACCATGCATCGAATACATACTCACGCCACACCCCCAGGATAAGGCCCCAAAGAGGGGGGAAAACACATATTGGAAAGTGGCCAGGGAGGTGGCAACAATTCAAAATAGGACACACTGCTGGTCGTGCATGCACTTTCCCCAAGCAGGCACCACAGGAATACACATGATAGTGCTACCTCTGTCCCTCAATGACCTCTGCTCACAACCTATCGATTCCCCATGTTTAGTCACCACGCTGGAAAGAGAAGGGGTTGACAACGGCAAGAGTTGCAATCGACAATTTAATTATCGCCCGTCAATGATTGCCCATGTGGCCGAGAGGCCTGCCCCCGTCTGGGTCAAACCACAGAAAGGGAGGGTCTGCCTCCAGGGTTCCGGCCACTTGCGTATGGGAGAATCAGAATGCGCCTACACTCTCCCCGGGAAGCTGGGACAAGGGAGCTCAGGGATTACATTACGAATAGTACTGCAAGATAAACACAACCACAACATAACGGCTATAACATTCTCCAGGGGGGTTAGTAGGATTAATGGGGTGGTAAAGGGACTCCAGTGCTTATCCACCCACCTGGTCCCACCCCATGGGACAATGTTTATATGCGGCAACAAGGCTTACCCCTATTTACCAAATAATTGGGGGGGCACATGTTATTTGGGTTCAGTCCTTCCTGACGTTGAGATACTGGATGAGCTAGACCCAAAGTCCTTGGACAGGCGTTATAAGAGGTCAGTCATGAACGAAGATGGAACCACTAAACTACACGGGAGCCTATGGGAAAAGGTGTTCGGTTTCTTCTTCCCAGGAGCGGGCACAGTCATGGATAGTTTCCGGATAGATAAATTGGCTTTGGCCCTAGAAAAGGTGGCAAACGACACCGCTACGGCTCATGACATACTATTGGATACGGTGATTCACATGCGTACAATGGTGATGCAGAATCGGGTGGCTTTGGACATGCTCTTGGCAGAGAAAGGAGGGGTATGCGGAATTATAGAGGGAAAATGTTGCACTTACATACCCGATCCATCTGAAGGAGTGTCAGCCGCAATAGTGAGACTAAGGGAAACTAGCCACGCCCTGACGATCGATCGGATCGCGCGCGAAAATTCTTATACATTTAGCTGGCTCACTGACTGGTTCCGGGGATGGACGGGCACCATAGTGAAGTGGTTATTGACCGCACTGGCTGTGATAATCGGGGTAGTAATTTGGGGGGCACTAATGAAATCTCTAGTCCTCCTCTGTATGAGAAAGTATTTTACAGGATGGAAAGTGAAGAAGCCGCCGACAACGACTATGGCTCTGACCACAGAGGCCGTCGACCTGAACTGGTCCTTCAACAAGGCAGTTGCGACCAACGCTCCAGAAAATTGTATTGAATTTTGTGACGACTGTGATACTTGTGTGGATCCCATGTGGGAACTGGCTGCTGCCTGTAACGGTGTATGTGATGACTGTGATACTTGTGCTATAAACCCCTTGCGTGTACTGGCTAACGCTGCTTATGTATTACAAGCTGACAGCTGCACGCCCCCTTCCGACCCAACTATGGATCTGATTGCGACGCTGGGTCTGGCGGTCGAGGGACCCGACGTGGATATCTTAGACCCGCAAGCCGACCAGGCGCCCAAGGGAGACTTTGACATAAAGGAAGTTCCTCTCTTTGCTTCATATGTATTAAGTTCAAATGCTTCAAGTGAATCGGATTTTTACGCTCTGTACCCTGACCAGGAAATTGAGACACAAGATACTGACAATATTATGTATTCCCCAGAACAGCAGCACGTGAGGGATCTCATGGGCATGATCGTTGATTAACTTCGAAGATCTGCAAGGACTGAGTCTGCAAAGGGTGGGGGGAGCAAGTTCCGCAGGGGAGGTGACTGGCCCCCTGGCGGGGCAGAACCTCATCTGGACCAGACGCCTTCGTTGTGGATCCGAAACGTTAATGGACTTTCATGTTCTGAGCCCTCAGGCTCCAAGCACGCACCACACGACACGTTCGCCAAATGCACGGGCGAGGCGCTTTGGGCGCACGATATGCCCTTGGGAGATACCCGCATTACACAATTATTTTTCAATAAAGCCCGATGTGGCACGTTGTCTCTTAAGATACTTTGTCTCGACGAGACAAGAGGAAGGAATGTCAAGTCGTAGATTCGTTATTGCTAAGAATTCTGTATAAGACGTCTTGAATAATATGTTATGATTTTAATGTTGCTTATATGCTATTTTTCATAAGTGAATAAAGGGCTTTTCTCTTCGCTTTAGTATAAATGAGAAATGCTCGCTTCGGTCGTGCTGGGCAAATGGTTTTTCGTATACGTGTGCCCTTTCACCTAGATAAGTCCGGTCGTAAAAACCCTCTTTGATTCGCAGATGGCGCCTCGAGCCGCGGGCTGGCGGACGTTTATACGCGCGTGGAATGTGTAGTTTCATGTAAGATGCTCGGATTGTAAACCTTTGGATAATGGTCTTATCTGGGCCAAACATGCACTCTTCTCTCTGTGAGTTACATTTTCTGTCACCTCGGAGCTTTGAAACTACATCTGGTCCGAATGATAAGGTGCGTGCTGCACTCCCCCGAATGACAGAGCGGATAACGGTGGGGGCTAGGGATAACGGTGGGAGGAACTCTCGCCAGTTCCTTTGTTCTCTCGGAGATTTTCTGATAATCGTGTTCCTATATAAGTAAACTGTGAATCTTTGCACACCAGGAAGGGCTGAACGTGGCATGAGGGCAAGTCGTGCTGTAGATGTTCGCCTTCCTCCGGATCTGTATAAGTTGGTATTTAATAAAGCTGCGTCATTTTCAAACTGTTTGTGGACTTCTTTTGCAAACGAAGAGCCGCTTCTTCACATGTATATATATATATATTTATATATATATATATATATATATATATATATATATATATATATATATATATATATATATATATACATACATTTTTGTATACAAGATCGAGGCTCGTGAAAGAGCGAACATTAATCACACAGAAAGACAAACAGACACATAAAACATATAACATCGGGAGCGGTAGACAAGATGGGGAGAGAGGCGGAAGGACACAAACACAACATTTGACAGCAGGGACCGAGAGACATGGAGACATCGAGAGATCTATGGGAGGGAGAGGGCTTTGGGGAGGGGCATGGGAAGGGGGGGGGTGGGATAGGTATAAAACATATGGACACTGCCAGGACTTCCAGGAAAGAAGTTGGAATTTCAAACAAGGTGGATCTGGGGTGAATTAGCGGGGGTAGAAAAGATCAAGGTTTTGGATGGGGGAAGATAAGAGATGGTGGTGAACAGCTGTTTTAAAGACCTGGAGGGAGGAGTGGGATTGAAGTGGGTGTGGGAGTTTGCTCCAGAGGCAGGAGAAAAGAGGAATGAAAGAGTGAAGGTGAGCAGAGAGCCGAGATTTCGGCAGTTTAACCATCAGAGGGTTGCTGGCAGATCTTGTGCGACCTGTCGGAATATTTGGGGGACAGAGCACAGAGAGAGCTGGGGGAGCAAGGCCGGAGAGGAGTCGTTAGAAGACAGAAAGACCACCTACCTGCCTGCGGTGAGTGAGTGAAAGGCCCTCAGAGATAGCATCATCGCGGGAGATTCCAATAATTCTGAAAGCTTTGGTTTCAACAGCGTGAAGCCGAGCTAGGTGTGAGGCAGGAGCACCGGCCCATAGGGGAGAACAGTATTCCATTGAGCTGCGGATGAAAGCCTTGTGTGTGGTGAGGAGCTCAGGTGTGCCGAGGAAGGACTTCGCACGACGGAGGATGCCCAGTCGGTGACTGGCTTTGGAGGATTTACTATATTATTATTATTATTATTACGAAAACGATACTACTGAAACAATACACTACTGTATTAAGAAACCTGGGCTTAATTTGTCTGAAGTGGTCAGAAGATGAGTCATAACGCCTAAAGCCTGGACATACCGTTTTGTTGCAAGAGCCGTAACGCTGATGCTTTTGATATTTGATGGTCATTTTAACAATCGGTTTATTTGTGTGTCACACAAAATTTTAAAAAAAACCCTCCATTTCTTTCTTTCCAGCCATTCCTTGGTGGATTTACTGGTATGTTTAGGGTCATTGGTCATGTTGCAAGGTCCACCTTCGGTTGAGCTTCAACTTTCCGACAGATGGCCTCACATTATCCTCAAGCACCCTCTTGTACAATTAAGAATTCATAGTGGATTCTATGATGGTGAGCTGCCCAGGCCCTGATGCAGCAAAGCTGCCCCAAACCATAATATTTCCACCACCATGCTTTACAGTTGGTATCAGGTTCTTGTGGTCAAATGCTGTCTTTGGTTTTCGTCAAACATGTCTTCTGGTACTGTGGCCAAATAGCTCTACCTGTGACTCATCTGTCCAGAGCACATTGTTCCAGAAGTGTTGGTCTTTGCCAAGGTGTTCATTGGCAAACTTTAGTCTTGCCCTGATGTTCTTTCTGGACAGCAAAGGTTTCCTCCTGGCACACCTCCCATGTGGATCAAATTTGTGCAGCCTCTTTGTAATGGTAGACTCGTGCACTTTGACATCAACAGTGGCCAGAGCTACCTGTAGGTCCCGTGATGACATTCTGGGGTTCTTAGAGACTTCTTTCAGCATCTTGCGGTCTGCTCTCGGGCTGAACTTGCTGGGGCAGCCTAGCCTGAACAAGTTGGCAGTTGTTTGGAATCTTCTCCACTTGTAGATGATCTTCCGGACATTCGAATGATTGATTTCAAATTGTTTGGAGATCTTTTTAAATCCCTCCCCAGACTCGTAGGCATCTGTAACCTTCTTTCTGAAGGCCTCAGAGAGCTCTTTTGATCTAGGCATGGTGACGCCGCACCACTTCAACAACAAAGAGCAAACCAAACTAAATGTCTGAGGTTTAAATAAGACAGGTTCCTCCAAGATCCTCTCTAACGATGTTCTAATCATTTGAACCTGAGCTGGTGCACCTGATTCTAATTTTAGGTATTTGAAGTAGTGATAAATGTAGGGGTGTACTTACTTTTTCCACATGCGAAATTTGCATTTATGTTTATTTAAATTATACAATGGACTACAAAATGTGAATGTTTCATGATATTTGTTATATTATATTTTAGGAGTCGCGGAAGGCGAGAGAACGAGGCCATTCGTAGGGTTCGAAGATTGTTTATTGTAACAGCAAGATCCAGCACACTAAACTCGAACAGGAAGTCGGCACGCTTATATAAAGCCAAACGCCCTCTTCGGAGGGCGTGGCTCCGGCAACCGTGCGTGCGTCACGTCCGCACAACCACAAGTCCAACAGGCCCGTGCACGTGTATTATGCCCAAATAAGGTAATCACATAAGGTAACCGCCACATGCGGTTACCTGCACATGAGGTAACCGCCACAATATCACCTTTATCTATCAACATTGTTGAAATGAAGATCAAATAGCTGTATGTTGAAATATGTTGAAAAAGTCAAAACTTTACATGGGGTTTACTTACTTTTTCACGTGACTGTACATACATACATATATACATACAAACTACAAACACACATACATACAGACGGACAAACACTGTTCCAGACGCCGGCTCTGCCTGATGGGCTACGCCATAAAAACGCCTCCCAAACCATCAAATCGATTGACTTGAAACTTTACGTGTGTCATTAATTTGGCATGGCGATTAAAAGATGATCACGAAAACATCATTGGTCACATGGTGTGGCAGCCATATTGGATTGAAGGAAAATATTAAATAATTATATCTCTGAAACCGCTTACCCTAACAATGCGGAATCTTACAAATATCTTCTAACACCATTGTTGCATATGGTTTGAAAATGATGATGTCGTAGGTCACATGGTTTGGCAGCCATCTTGGATAGAAAAACGAACCTTATCCGGTCAACATGAAACTTCACAAACATGATCCCCGACCCATACATATGCAGAGTGCACATTTTTTTGAGGTCATATGTCATGTGGTATGGCAGCCATATTAGCTTGAAAGCCGATATTTTAAAAAAAATCCCTTCTCTGAAACTGCTTCACCGATCGATGTGAAACCTGTCATGGCTGGTGAAAATGTGATACTTGAAAACAGCTGAAGGGATTTAAATCAAACTTGTTTATTTTTAGGACATTGAACGAGGGCATCTACCCGTTGTGGTACTATGTGGAGGCATATTGGCGACATAGTCGCATTGCTCTAGTTATTATATAAATTTTTAATTTTCCCACATATGTCAATTAATTACTTATAATCCTGTTCAATTATATTATTGTGTTTTACGCCACCAGTGGTGTTTATAATAGCGGGCATGGATTTGTCCCCCCCATTGGAGGAAGACCCTCTCGTGAGCGAGTGCATCCTATGGTTGGCAGCGAGTGCCCCGAAAGCATTGACGAAAAGAGAGTTGCAATTCTATATGTGGGAAAATTGCATGCTTGGTCAGGAATGCCCCGAGAGCTCAGATGGCAGAGCACTGGTACGGTTCAACAGAGGACCAGGGTTCGATTCCTGGTCTGGGCATGTAATTTTCTCACATATGTCAATGAATTATATATATATATATATATATATATATATATATATATATATATATATATATATATATATATATATATATATATATATATATATAATAGGTTGGTTCTTCCAAATAAAAATTCGAAACGTCATGTTCCTAACACTTAAACATTTTTGTATGCATGAAAAAACCCTTGTTGTGAAAGTTTAAGCCATTTGGACTAAGTTTAGGGGTTGCACATGGAGTTTGTAATTTCACATATTTGGCTCGCATAAATGTTTGGAGTTGATTAATTTATTCTCCACTGCTATACTTATGATTTTGACCATTACTGTTGACCTATGATCTTGCTATGTACTGCACATTTTGAAGTTCTTTTAAAGTTAATTGAATACAGTACAGCTGTACTCTGGTGTATGCAGTTGCTCTCATTGAAGAGTACAATTGTCTCCTGACAAGGGATGAACAGCAAACCCAGTATCTGCTTCAAGTTGTGACAGAACATTGCAAGAGGTTTTCCGATTGCAGGAAATCAACTGTTATCAGGCAACAATGACTGGCTGGCAACCATGAGTCACTGTGCAACCCCTAAAACTTGATGTATTCATAAAATATTTCACATGCAGAAGTTTTACCTCAATACCAAAAAAAATTGAACGTTAGGGGTAAAACAATTCAATTTTTTTTTTTTGCCTTATGTAGCTAAGAACCACCCTAATATATATATATATATATATTGTTACGGATCTCGGGCGTCGGCTCTCCCCTTATCAATGGGGGGTTAATCCCCTTGTCCTTTTGTCTGGCCGACCCGAGTTCTGGAAGTTATACCGTCCTTCCCGGCGCGGCGTTAGGTAGGGTTTGTTAGGCCTAGGGGTTCACTACTACCTAATTACTAACGCCGGCCAGAAACGAGGGAATAACTCCCGCTCGAACCACGGATATGATGGGAAATGCCGAGCGGATAGCAATCCGCAATCCGAGCTATTAACAAATGACTAAACCCGATTCTGAGCGGTTCCTAATCGTGCCATGTTTACCCAATGAGAGAAAAGACGGATGCGATCGGACAAGAGGAAACCAGAAAATAGGAAGAACAAAGATTGGTTTATTAATTATTTACAAGAAGGAGAAGAGGAAACGAAAGGAATATACGGGATAGGATGAGGAAGAAGCAGTTACACAGGGCAGCCTTAGACAGTCTTATTCTTAATACCCAGGACAAACGTACACACTCACACGGGGATTGTAGATGGTAGGGTGGAACTGGTAGAGGGTCCGGCGATGGCGTCCACCTCGTCCGGTCCCCGACTCGTACCGTGCAGCAGATGGAAAACGGCAGCAGCTCTCCGTGTGTAGTGGAACGCGACCGGACAAGTTATATAACGGGGGGAAGCTGGTACGCTGCGTACGTAATATGTGCATTGTGCACTATACAAAGGTGCCAAACGCCCCCTCTCCAATGTACTCCTCTGATAAGGTCCTACTTTCATAAGCGCCACTGCATCAGTCCCATCAATGCAACGCGCGTTCTCCCAGCAAGTCAGTCAAGGCGAGCTCTATGACGCGGTAAGTCTTTACAAAGGTGCGCGCTCCCGATCAGTAAGTTCATGCGCGCTCTGGTAAGTAAGTCCTGTTGGTCAATGTGCTCGCTGGCAAGTCCTGTTGGTAAATGTGCTCGCTGGCAAGTCCCGTGAAAGGGCTTTGCGTTCGCGCTTATATAACTCGACCAAGCAATCACTCCACGGGCCCCAAAGCCACGCCTGTCGGTGATGTCACTTCAGCCCTGGTTGGCTGGTTATGGCTTACCGGCCCTGCCTTTGACGGCTGGATGATGTGGCCACACCTTCTTCTTGGCGTTCCGCCCCCTTTTCCGGGCCTCACCGCGTGGCTTATGGCGGCGTTGAGCGAGCGCTAAGGCAGCTGCTGCTAAAAAAGGCGCGTAACAAATTGGGAGAGCCATAGGGTAGACTGGAGGGTGCGTAATGGCGTCGCTTGGAGAGGGAGGCTGCAAAATGAACAGAATGGGGCCTACTTCTTATTTGATTGACACAACACAGATTCAACGATTGGAAACACGGCCTTACCTATACACATACTAATGAAATAACTGAAGTCCTATGGTGGCCTACGTGTTGCTTGTGGCCTAACTATGGGGTGCAACCTTTAACCCTTTAATAATGTCATATTTACAAGAATGATGTCGTACTTACACAAGTGGGTTCTCAAAACCGCAACAATATATATGTATATATATATATATATATATATATATATATATATATATATATATATATATATATATATATATATATATATGTATATATATATATATATATATATATATATATATAAATATATATATATATATATATATATATATATATATATATATATATATATATATATATATATATATACAGTGGTACCTCGGCTTACGAGTTTAATCCGTTCCGTGACGGAGCTCGTAAGCCAAATCGCTCGTAAGTCAAAGCAAATTTTCCCATTCAAATGCATTGAAATGCTATTAATCCGTTCCAGCCTCAAAAAAAAAACACCAATTTTTTTTGTTAGGTGCTTTTAAATAACAAAAATGTACTTTATAAATAACAAATAATGTATAAACAAGCACGACCTCGTATATACTGTACATAATACAAGAGAATGTAAAGAAATAAACTGGTTTTATTAAGCAGAGGAGAAGAGCATGCCAGGTGAGGTGTGCGTGTTGTCGACTTGGCGAGGCAGTACGATCGTACGCCTTCTACGATATGTACGATTTTGAAGCAGAAGGAGTCCATAAAGGCTATAACGCCAGCCAAGGGCGTTACGATTATTTCAAAGCTCCGGACCTCTATCCATGAAGATATGGAGAAGTTGTTGTTTGTGTGGTTGAAGGAGAAGCAGCTCGCAGGAGATACCGTGACCGAGAGCATCATGTGTTTGAAAAGATTGAAACTCGGATATCGAGCACGGACCACGAGGTGTTTTTTCTTTTTTCTTAATCTCGGTTTCAGTGAACTTTTGCTCTGTGCTCACGTGTACTGTACCTGTACCTGTAATGGTACGTCAGAGGATGGCACCTGTTGTCATCATATTAAGTGCAAGATGTTCTGCATCGTAAGTTGGTACACCGTGGTCTTTTGGCGGTGTTTAAGCCGGCCGTCTTGGCTTCTGTCACCATTGGCATTGAGTCTTTCGATGTAGGTAGGTCGTTGTGTGCCGGTGCCTTGGCCGAATTCCTTCATTGCTGCATTGTTAGCTCACCTGGTTTTTTATACCACATCTTTGGTTATCGGACCAGCGAATGACGTCATCTCCAAAGTATGGCTTATTCTCACTTGTCTTGGACGATCTTCTACTTCTAGCCTTCCACCGTGCATTTGGTGTCCACTGTACTTACTGTACAGTGCCTGGTAAAATTGATGTAATGGGTTTTTGACCGTCAACGCCATGAACCGTCATGAACCGTCATGAACCGTCATGAACCGTCATGAACCGTCAACGCCATGAACCGCTAACACTCAAAAGCCCATTTATCGCGCCTTATAAAGCAAAACGCAAACCGAAAGCCATGCCTCTCAAGCGAGGCGTGCTTCCGTGGTCACGTGATCCACAGGTGTAGCTCATTATACCCGCACGCGCGACACGCTTTGGCGGTCACGTGACCAGCCACTCTGGAGGCGGGGATCCCCGCCGATGACGTCACCGGCTGGAGCAAGGAGATTCCTCGCTCATGTATTTCGACGATTGCGTGTTTTATATCCAAGCAGAGATGCTTTCACGGCAAGATAACCACGTGACCGGAACCGGAAGCCACAACCGGAAAATTCAAAAAAATAAATTTTTTGAGCTCGTACATCGGATCTCGGCTCGTATCCCAAAGCAACAAACCGCCCGAGCGACGGCTCGTATCCCGAAAAACTCGTACGTTGGGGCACTCGTAAGCCGAGGTACCACTGTATACTGTATATATATATATATACGTATATATATATATATATATATATATATATATATATATATATATATATATATATATACAGACTTGGCATTTAATATGGAATTTTTTTTTGTGGGGGTGAACTTATTTTTCAAGATGACTTAGAACCAAAAGTTCATTGGAATTATGTTGAAATTATTCGAGATTTTGTTAATGTGACCTTTAAAAGAAACAAAAACCACATTTGACATTTCGAAGCAAATAAATTGATCCTTGAAAGTGATGTAAACTGATATCGAACTCAATTCACGGACAGTACTGTGTTCAACTTCTGTACGTTTTCCAGAAGTATCTCTTTATTTTGCACATTAGCCAAAAAAAATTTCAACAAAAACAAAAGCTAAATTATGACTGGGATTACGGACAGTAAAATTACAGTTCAGTACTTCGTGTAACCCCCACGAGCATTCAGGAGAGCACGTACACGTCGAGGCATGCTGTTCACGAGATTTGCCTAGGTTTGGACAGGAATCGCTTGCCATGCAGTGACAATAGTCTGCTGCAATTCACGCACAGAGGTGGGCTGTTGGTCCAAGTTGTCAATTTGATGCATTAATTCTGCCCACAAGTTCTCTATCGGATTCATATCCGGGGACATGGCAGGCCACTCCATATGCTCTACACCACGGTCAGCAAGAAAGTGTTGGATCATGCGAGCACGATGAGGCCGTGCATTGTCATCTGGGAAGACAAAGTTTCCTCGAAAGGCTGCACGAGCAAATGGAAGCAATGTTTCTTCCAGAATGACCCTGTACTTGAACTGGTTCAGGTTTCCATTCAGAACAACCAGGTCAGTTTTGCCCCCTGCATGAAAAGCAGCCCAAACGGTCACCCCACCACCTCCAGCTTGGACTCTTGGCACTATACAATCTTCGTTGTGGGCTTCATGCACTTGTCTGCGCACTCGGACGCGGCCATCTTGACGATAGACCAGAAATCTAGACTCGTCACTGAAGGTCACGTGATTCCAGTGTCCTGGCTGCCATTGACGGTGCTCTTTGGCCCACTGCAATCGGCGCTGGCTGTGTTGTCTGGTCAGGCATGGCTTTCTCAGGGGACGCCTGGCATGATAGCCTGCTTGAACCAGTCGTTGGTTGACTAGCCTTCTGGATACAGGCACATTTGTCAGTTGCTGCCACTCAGCCCTAAGCCGATTAGCTGACTTGGTACGGCCATTGCAGACTAACCGGTGCAGCTGGCGATCATCTCTCCTTGTGGTTCTGCGTGGATGTCCTGGCCTCGGTATTGGAGTAGGGACACCCCTCTGAGCATTTCGTTTCAGGATCTTTGACACCTGACCTTGAGTGATGCCATACTGCCGAGCAATAGCACGCTGTTTCATGCCAGAATTTCGTAAAGCCACCACTCCATGACAAACAGCATTGTCAAGTTGACGGACCATCTCCAGAGGAAGCGGCAATAACTTTTGTAGACGTGCAGCAGTTGTTTTCCACTAATACAGAATGCAACAACCCTTATATACCTGATTGTGAAGCCAATCGTCAAATGTACCTGTCCTTACATTTTGTCACGCCAGCTGTGATATAATCCTGTTATTGACTTCTTGCTGCGAAAGACAATCAGTGACATGGTTCTTTCAACAAAGACATCACCGAAGGGTAAAAGAAACTCACCTGATTGATATACTGAGTTCAGAAATTAAACCCAAGTCAAGAAAAAATATATATTCCATATTAAATGCCAAGTCTGTATATATATACACACGCACACATACATAAATACTATGTATATATTTGTACTGTTAACGTGCCTATGACAGTTAGAAGTGCCATGACTGAGATAAGACAAAGGAGGAGTAAGAAAGGAAAAGGCGGAGAAAGGGTGGGGTTTACTTGGGGTGGGGAGGAGGAAAAGGAACAGAGAAAGAGCAGAGTAACAAACAAGGTATGCAAGATGGAAGAATCGCCAGGGAGGGAATAAGAGATATCAAATTAACCATTTTAACGTACGAGTTCGTGAGGATCTTATTGAAGGGGACAGAAGAAGAAACGACTAAAACAGAAGGAAAGAAGACATAGAATAACGGACGACATTAAAGGTATGTACATTTTTCATTGAGCATGTTTACTCAACCAGAAAAAGTGATGACTCCATTTTATCAAACGAAAAGGATTATCAATATAAATAAACTTTATTGTATGATTATGACACCAAGTATCATTTTGTTTTTGAGTTCAAGTTGCATTTTCCATGTAGAATTGGTGCAGTGTTCGGAATTTAGAATGTCTGTTGAACACCTGGTTTGCATTTTCCAAGGAAAGGGCATTTTCCGAGGAGTGAAGGGTAGAGAGAGAGAGAGAGTGAGTGAGAGTGTGAGAGTGAGAGTGAGAGTGAGAGAGAGAGAGAGAGAGAGAGAGAGAGAGTGAGTGAGAGTGTGAGAGTGAGAGTGAGAGTGAGAGAGAGAGAGAGAGAGAGAGAGAGAGAGAGAGAGAGAGTGAGAGTGAAAGTGAGAGTGAGAGTGAGAGTGAGAGAGAGAGAGAGAGAGAGAGAGAGAGAGAGAGAGAGAGAGAGAGAGAGAGAGAGAGAGAGAGAGAGAGACCAAGAACAACAGATCACTGGTCAAGCATTTGACTGTTGTGTTTATGGCAAAAGACAAACAAATGGACAGCAAAAGAAGACAGAAATTCCAAACGATTGGAAGAAATAAACAATAAAGTTGGGAATGTCTTTGTGAGAATGAGAAGGAATAAAGTTGGAATTGGCCAAAAACATCTCTCTCTCTCTCTCTCTCTCTCTCTCTCTCTCTCTCTCTCTCTCTGGATACATGAAAGTAACTGGATGTCCTGGCAATGCAGCCAGGAATGCTATTGGCCCCAAGGATAAAAGTCACCTTTTGACCTTACCTTTCGCCATGGCAACTGCTTTTGTTCAGGATTATTCGGTTACAAAAGGGTACAGGTTTGTAAGAATGAAACTTCCCTGACCTTCGAACCTGTTGTTTTTAAACACTGAAAATGTGGCCTTAATGTCCTTCACATTGAAGCACAAGAGAGGCTTCACTTTTGTTTTCAATGTTGTCACATTTATGTCATATTTGTTGCTGTATCTTTCATAACAATAAAGGCAGCAAGCCAAGAGGCAAGAAGCCATCCTGAAAGCCTTAGAAATGCAGCTCGATCATAAAGTCTGTGGCCTAACATTAAGGAAGAGGCAGAAAAAGAGTGACAATCAAGTTGAAAGATTGAAGTTGTTGGAAAATCATTGAGTATAAACGCAACAGCTTCGCTGAAGACTTTTTCAATATCAGGCCACAACTTGTCACTGGTGGTTCGACCATTTCCGGAGCATTGAAGCATTTGCAACTACAAGGCGGAGGAACAGTTTACGTTTGTACCCCACCGATAGGCCTGGATCTGGATTTGGACCTGAAACAAAATCTCGCCAAGCGGACCTAGCAGAAGCTCCGCATTCCTGTGGCACAGCAAGTGCCATTGTCAGAACTTAACTTGCGGAAAGAAACAAAAGATAACTTCGCTGGTAACATCCAGCTGGGAGTTTGGATCAATATCAGAAGGAAACATTCTTTGGAAAACCGTTTAACGACGCTTGAGGAGTTGTTCGGGTTTATGGGACTTAAATATGATATTTGACGAATCAGTAAAATTGGCAGTCAGGATTATTGTTGAAAGGACATTTATTCTTTCATTTGTCAGAGAATGAATGAAACTGAGTTTTCCTTCTTCATTAAATGAAAATATCGGAGCCTTACAGAATTATGTCCACGGCTCAAGATGGTTTTAATGGAAGAATCTGGAAACACAGGATGTAAAGTCACTGTTACACATCTTCCAGACGTTCAACATCCCACTCTTCCCTCCAGACTTTCAAGAAAGCGGTGTACCACCATCTCGTGTTATCCCCCATCTTTACCCACAATCTTTGTTACCCCCATTAACCTAATCAAGCCCAACTTACAGTTTGTAGTGTTTGCATCCCTCCTCTCAATCCCCTTCCCTTCTGCCATATTGCTCTGGCTTCCATGAGCCTCGATCTTGTAGAGAAAAAGAGTAGGTAAAGTAGGTGCAAAGACAAGTTGTTTCATTTACTCCTATATTAAGGCCTATTCTAAGTTGACACAAGGCCCTGTTTCCTATATCTCCATGGAGATGCTTAAACAGAAGAAAGAAAACGCAGTTCAACGCACACGACTTTATTACAGGAACGATTCTCTGACAATGAGATGTTTCAACGATTTCGATAATTCTGCAACTTTTGCATATGTAATATATAGATGGCGCCTCAAACAGCACGGCCAAACTCAATGAGTCACTCGTATATTGCAGTATCACTTACCTTTGATATTCTTGATTGCAATCCAGATTATGATCCAAATCTGCTCCTCAACAGAAACGAATGAAGTGTGATTTTTGTTCCTTTGTGGGTAATTGTGTGGCAGGGATGGAAATGAATGAAGAAGAAGATTGCACTTCATCTAGGTACAAGAGATTTGGTGAGTTGGGTGAATCATGCATAGATATCCATCAAAATGTTCAATAAAAAATGCTGTTATTCACTTGTTTGTGTGATTCTTTTGTTTACTCCGACAGCCAACTTTGCTTATACACCTCCTCCAAACAAAGCTCACAATTGTAGTTTTGTTCCCTTTTCTCCGATTAAGGAGCTCTTTGTTATTTCTTTAAAGAGACAGCCGCTGTCACTTCGTGTTGACCTGAACTGAATTTTTTTTTTTACCTGTGACGTGTTCCAGGTCTGCAAGAGCTCTGCATGGTTATTGTTATTGTTGTTGTGGTTCTTGTTGAAGGTCCATTTTTGAATTGTGAACCCATTTGTTGGACAGCTACCGAACCCCACCCACATTTTTCGATTGACTCCACCCACATTTGTCGATTGACTCCACCCACATTTGTCGATTGACTCCACCCACATTTGTCGATTGACTCCACCCACATTTGTCGATTGAATCCACCCACATTTGTCGATTGACTCCACCCACATTTGTCGATTGCCTCCACCCACATTTGTCGATCGACTCCACCCACATTTGTCGATTGACTCCACCCACATTCATCAATTGACTGCACCCACATTTATCGATTGACTCCACCCACATTTGTCGATTGACTCCACCCACATTTGTCGATTGACTCCACCCACATTTGTCGATTGACTCCACCCACATTTGTCGATTGACTCCACCCACATTTGTCGATTGACTCCACCCACATTTGTCGATTGCCTCCACCCACATTCGTCGATTGACTCCACCCACATTTGTCGATTGACTCCACCCACATTCGTCAATTGACTCCACCCACATTTGTCAATTGACTCCACCCACCATTGCACCCAGACATAATTATATGACCACCATCTTAGTTTTCTGGTGGGCCTGAGACATCAGGCCTGTTGGCCTCTGCTGATTATACACTGCCCGGGTTTATTGTGTCAGATTTCCATTGGCTTTGTTTGGGTCGAGTGTTGATTGGAAAGTGGGGTGTGTCTGAGTGTCTTCAAGTGTTACGTAATATATTAGGCAGCGTGAAACCAGACCCAGCTGTCCGTTTGACTCGTAATTGATATTGACCCTCAGAGATCAATTGTATAATACCTTCAACAGCAAGGATGAGGGAGTTGAGTGGACAGAGAAGGGGAAAATATTTATTTTCTGTCACAGGTTGTGACCACAGTGCGGTCATTCTTTGTTACCTCCACCACCAAATGTGGACTGAGGTTACAGTGACTTCAGAAAGTATTCACACCCATTGACTTTTTGTACACCATTCCTTTCCTATCCCATCTCCAGGTGCCGCATGATATAATGGCTGGGCACCTAAGGGGGCCCGGCGATGACGCACACTGAAAGGGAGTACTCAGTTTTCACTCCAGTGTTGGTGTTGGCTTAATGAGTTGAGCCTGGTGTTGGCTTAATGGTTAGGGTGCTGGCTTGGGATTCTCAGATCCTGGGTTCTAAATCCCGGTCGATCGCTGAATTAATGCCGGGGGGTTGACTCAGTCTGTCATGGTTGACTCAGTCTGTCATCCTTCTGAGGTCAGCAAATTGAGTACCAGCTCACCGGTAATTAGAGCACTGCATCAGCAGCATAAACGCGCTTCCAGAAAAATGATGCAAACTAGCAGCCACAGGCTGCATACGAAAACAACAACTCGGGTTTCTTGTTTTCTTGCTTACTTGTTTGTTTGTCCGGGCGATATTTCAACCATCCTTTGAGCTAGGAAGCTGAGAATTTGGCACAATAGTGAGCAAGTACTTTTGGTAAAACGGCAATGGTGAGCAAGTACTTTGGCAATTTATTGTTTTTTGATTCATCAATTAATTACTTAATCGATTAATTAAGTAGTTATATATTTCGTTTCTCATCTGGGCAATAACTCGGGCACTTTTTGAGCTAGAAAGCTGATATTTGGACACAAAAATAACCAAGTGATTCGGCTATAAAGGATATTTTGACTTATTGATCAATCAATCGATGAATTATTTATTGATCAATTAATCAATTGATTTAAAAAAAAAAATCGTTTAATGACTTATTTAATTCATTTTCAAAAAGTTACAACTTCAGATGAAACACTGGTGGTTGAGGTTTGCTATTAGCCAATCGATTAAGAAATTATTTTACAATTGTTATTTATTGATTTTAATGACACAATTAATCGATCAATTATTGTACAACTCTCCCTCCCAATACCGTCTTTATGTGCTGCATGGCGGCATCGCCGGGCGCTGAACGCACACCGGCAATGCCACGCTGGAGGATGATGTTTATTTATTTGACATCGGGGCGGTGTACTTTTAACGTATCTGTACTTGTTACCTCCGCCACCAAAGATGAATGGAGGTTATGTTTTCACCCCTGTCTGTCTGTTTGTCTGTCCGTTTGTGAACAAAATATCTCAAAAAGTTGTGGATGGATTCGGACGAAATTTGGCAGAGATGTAGCGTATGTGACAAGGACGAAATGATTCGATTTTGGTGAAGATCCGGATTCGGATACTATAATTTTTAAAGTGATTCCTCACCATTGGGAGATTGGGCCAAAAACGATATATAGCAGGATCTCAAAAAATTGTGGACGGATTTGGACGAAACTTGGTGGACCGGTTTGGTGTGTGACAAGGACGATTCGATTCGATTTTGGTGAAGATCTGAATATGGATTCGGATATGAGAATTATTTAATTTTTAGTGATTCCTCACCATTGGGAGATAGGGCCAAAAACGATATATAGCAGGATCTCAAAAAATTGTGGACGGATTTGGACGAAACTTGGTGGACCGGTTTGGTGTGTGTCACGGACGATTCGATTCGATTTTGGTGAAGATCTGAATATGGATTCGGATATGAGAGTTATTTAATTTTCAGTGATTCTTCACCATTGGGAGATTGGGCCAAAAACGATACATAGCAGGGTATCTCAAAAAGTTATTGACGGATTTGGACGAAACTTGTTGGACAGGTTGGGTGTCTGACAAGGACGATTCGATTCAATTTTGATGAAGATCCGGATCCAGCTAGTTTAAATTTTAAGTGATTCTTCACCATTGAGTGATGTGGCCAACCAGGCGGAGGTTTGCTCTCTACTGAGGGCCGTTCTAGTTTACTTTTTGTTGTTACGGCCTCAATTTAAAATGGATTCAATTGAGAGTTTTTGTCGCTGATGTACACATAATACCCCATAATCTAAAAGTGGATTTTTTTTTTAGAAATATCTACGAGTAAGGAAGAACAGTGCAAAAAAAAATTATTCCGCGGAGTTCATTGAACTTTTTTAAACAAGGAAGAATTAAGTGCGATGAATGACTTGTTTTTGTACACAGGGTCGAGGCTCGTGGAGGAGCTCGAACACAGAACGGACGAGCAAATAACAAAATGAAAAGAACAGCAGGTGATGTGGGGAAGAATGAGAGGTGGCGGAGGACCCAGGGGCTGAACTCTCAATCGCAGAAGTGGCAGGAAAAACTGGAAACTCTGAAAGAGTTGGGCTTGGGCGGGGTTAATGAGGATAGAAAAGATCATGGTTCGCGAAGGGGGATGACCTGCATTGAAAAGCCATCTTGAAGTCGTGGAAGGAAGAATGCTTCAGTGACTTTGTGACACATTATCGGAGCCCAAAAAAACATCACCACACTGATGTTTAACTCAGTTGGGCTGGTTTTTGACAGTTCCAGCACTACTTCCTGAGTGGATGGAGATGCTGGCAGGAAGGGACTAGGAGGAGCGTGACCTTGATTGTGGATACATCGTATGAGAGACGAGCTATCTTACTGCCCATTATTCAAAAAGAACGATTGTAAAGGTGCCCCTTGGGTAAAGCTGCCTAATCCAGCACAGTTGCTGTTGTCTTCCACAGGAATTGAAGATGGCAGCCGCTGTGTCCGGTGTCAGGGTCCAGGTGCCCTGCGTGTGGCCGTGGGGTCCCTGTACATTGTCTGTGCAATCCTCACCATCTGTGCGGCTGTCCTAGCACATGTCGGTATGATCAAAAACGGAATTCCCATCATTCCGATCAAAAACTGCATTCTGCTGGGATCCGGTACAAACTCAAGAAAAATCCTATAAACATAGAAAAACCCACTTCACATCACTTTCCCTTCATGTGTCCCCTTCACAAAGGTATCCCCCTTGCATTATCACCTGAAATCACACACACACTTCCGTTTACAGGTTATTTGGCCTTACTCGTTTTTACTCATTTCCTGCAGTGCTTCAGCGAGTGGAAACCATGAGAGAAGAGGTGCGGACAGCAAAGAACTCTCTTAAATGGAAGTACGATAAGACGAGCAGCTTCTCAGGTTCACGTTCTCTCCATTTTTGTACTTCTCTGCTTTCATAGTTCCTTCTCCAGATTTTTTTTCCAGTGTCAATACATCCCTCTTTTTATTCTGGAGGTAAATGCAATGCCATTTGTTGGTGTAAAAGCCATTGTGTAGCTGATGAAGCAGATCCTGCTCCTCGATAAGGCAATCGATACCATTATCTTTTTTATCGCCGCCACTGAAGGTGGGCGGACATGATGTTTTCGCCCCTGTCTGTCTATTTGTCTGTCTGTGAACAGGATATATCAAAAAGTTGTAGCCGGATTCGGACGAAACTTAGTGGAGAGGTTGGGTGTGTGACAGGGAATAATCGATTCGATTTTGGTGAAGGTCCAAATCTCGATAAGATCGTTTAAAAAAAATTTAAGGTCATCATTCTTCACCATTGAGAGATGAAGCCAAAACCAATATATATATATATATATACCATATTTCAAACATTTGCAGGCGAGTTATGATAAAACTAGGTGGATGAGTTGGTTAGGCAACTTGATGGAATACTGCTCTCCCCTCTGGGCCGGTGCTCCTGCCTCACACCTGGCTCGGCTTCACGCTGTTGAAACCAAAGCTTTCAGAATCATTGGAATCTCCCGCGATGTAGCTACCTCCGAGGGCCTTTCACTCACTCACCGCAGGCAGGTTGGTGGTCTTTCTGTCTTCTACCGACTCCTCTCCGGCCTTGCTCCCCCAGCTCTCGCTGGGCTCTGTCCCCAAAATATTCCTACAGGTCGCACAAGATCTGCCTGCAACCCTCTTATGGTTAAACTGCCGAAATCTCGGCTCTCCGCTCACCTTCACTCCTTCATTCCTCTTTTCTCCCGCCTCTGGAACAAACTCCCCCACTCCCTTCAATCCCACTCCTCCCTCCAGGTCTTTAAAACAGCTGTTCACCACCATCTCTTATCTTCCCCCATCCAAAACCTTGATCTTTTCTACCCCCGTTAATCTATCTATAATTCCAGCAATCTCTGTGTGTCTGTCTGTGTGTCTGTGTGTCTGTGTGTCTGTGTGTCTGTGTGTTTGTCTGTGACCGCTGTTTCTCGACAACCACGGGTCCGATATACTTGAAACTTGCCAGGTATATTGCTGGGGACCCGAGGATGTGCCTTTTCAAGGTTTGTAATTAATCGGACAAGTACCTACCGAGCTATGTCCAAAAAACGCTTCAACCAATCAGAGAGCAGCGAGCTATCACGTGTGCCGAACCGTTAATGCAATGCAAGCGTTAATGCGTTAATGCAAGGCTTTTCTTTTTTTCCCTCTTCTCTTTCTACTTTTCCTTGCGATTAAATTGCAAACAGCCAAAATACGTTGGCGCTAATTGAATAATTGGCCATTAACACTAAAATAATCGTAACTGCGATATGCCAACTTCCGGACAGTGCAGCCTTCCATGTTGTTGTTGTTTGCAGCAGCTGTTTGCAGCAAGGCAAGGCTTTTCTTTTTTTCCCTCTTCTCTTTCTACTTTGCCTTGCGATTAAATTGCAAAAAGCCAAAATACGTTGGCGATAATTGAATAATTGGGCATTATGTTTTACAACTAATAAAAACGAATTTGCGATTCATTCGCTTTCCTGCGCGTTTGTGTACGCGATGGCGATTTCTTTACCAAACTCCGGAAGCCGTTCGCTTTGGACCGAACCATTGCATGTAAATAGAGGGGGGGGATTGTCACCACTCGCAAGCCGTTCGCTTTGGACCAAACCATTTCATGTAAATAGGGGGGGGGATATAATTTTAGATATATATATCGTACGGGCATGCCCTAGTACACTTCAAATCCACCTCCTTCAAATTCCGTTTTCTTTCCAATAATTCCCAAAATTAACAAGCGTGATTTATACAAAAACAACACATCCTCCTCCGTCGTGCAAAGTCCTTCGTTTGCACACCTGACCTCTTATCCACCGATAAGTCCTTCATGCTCAGCTTGATGGAATACTGCTCTCCCCTCTAGGATGGCAAGGGCGGATCTGGAAGGGGGTGGGCGGAGGGGTTGGGAGGGAGTGGGGGGGGGGGGGCAAGTGGTGCACCCATGTGAGCCCTCCCTAAACCCCTCCCTTCCTTCAAAAGCGTTCCTTTTATTTTTCATAAGTATTAATGTGTATGTAACCGAGGATGTGGACTCGGAATGTGGGATCACCCGATATTCCTCAGACCACAGCTGATGTTGACCGCAGCGTCCAACATTTTTCATCGGAGATACTTCTTTTCTTCCAACCATTCATGAACCAAGTAGTGGAATGGTATCCCAAAAATCAGATAATCCAGAGTCCCTATCATTCTGTTTGAATTTGACACCTGTAGAACTTATCATGATAATTATGACGTCATAGGTCACGTGGTACGGGCGCCATCTTGGAAGAAAACGAAAAACTTTGCACCTTTCTATCTCTGAAAGCGCTGCATAGAAAAAAATGAGACATGGCTCATTGTAAGGAACTCTTCATGTGGAATAACATATGTTAATGATGATGTCATAGGTGCCTCCATTATGACGTCATAATTCGACAAGTGCAAAACTTCATCCGATCGAGATGAAATTTTTTGAGCGTCATCTATGGATAAATTGGTGGAGAAAATAAATAATGATGATGTCATCGGTCGCGTGGTTCGACCGCCATATTTGTTTTAACAAAAAAGACGTAAAAACCACTAACATCACATCCTGGCGAGGGTCTGCAATCTTTGATTGCTCTTTCTTGTTTCATTATATGCAATGTCTGCTTTTCATTCAATTGGATTTATGTGATGAGACGATTATTAAAATAAATTTTGAGTTTTAAGCAAAAGTCTTTTCATTAGAGAACTACTTTTCAGGCGTATCAGAGTGTTCTTTGTCTTTATTTAGAATAGTCTGTAGAATTTATGACAAAAATAAGCACCCACAAAAACAATGTTCCCCTCGCTCTGCTCGGTGAAATTATATATTTGTCTGTTTGTCCACTTCCACATCCTCTTCAATCTCATTCTTCCCTGCACGACTTCAACTGTTCACCACCATCCCCCATTCAAAACAATGCATTTTCCCACACTTCTCATCCTTGCCCACATTCCTTGTTTGTCCATCTCCGTTTATTTTCCCCGTCGACCCCGCTGTTTGTGTTTACCCCTTCTACTTCTGCTGTTCCCTTTGTTATGTCGCGTCCTCTGATCCGTTCTGCGTTCTCGCTCTTCAACGAGCCTTGAGCCTGTATACAAAATAAATAAATAACACATGTGCCACAGCAGTCTAAAAAAAACAAGAATGTGCAGCACACATTCAATACTATTCCCCCAAAAAAAACAACCAACATGCCACAAACATTCCAAAAACAACATGTGTGCCATACTCGTGCGTTCCAGAAACCAAGCAACACACCAGACTATTCCATTCAAAACTACACATGAAAATAAATTCCAAATAACAACGAACAACTCAAATAAAAAACCTGCCAAGTACCAATTCACAAAACAACGAAAACCCGACAACTCGATTTAACACACAACATCGAGGCTCATGGAGGAGCAAAGCGACAGAGGGTAAAATGGGGAAATGAATCGACAGTTGTGCACACAAGCAAGGGAATGAATGAACATGAAGAAGACAGAGAGAGGAGAGAAACACAGGAAGTAACCTGAAAAAGTAAGACGGTTGGGTTAGGAAGAGTTAATAAAGAAGTTGGTACACCCTTGGGCCCATGAAGGCAACATTTGTGTTATGAGACCAGACATGAGCGTACACAATGTCCCCACTTGTATGTAACATATTGCATGTCAATGTGGAAATGACTAACTTTGTGCGCATCAGAATCCTCCATTCAAGCACAACCTCTTCATCCTTTCCTGTTTGACGTGTTGTCTCTCTTCTCTTCAAGCAGGTCCTTCTACAACCAACACCTCTCTCATATCTGAAGAAGCTGCTCACCTCCAACAGGCCTTTCTCTCTCTTCAGCAGGAATCCGACCATATTGCTGCTTCCATCAAGACTAGCTGCTCTCAATTGTCCAACCTCACCAGGAACCACCTGAGCATCCTCTCTTCCAATCAGGTCTTTGCTTATGAGATAACCGAGGCATGGAACGCCGTATCTCTGATGAACCGTACTGCTGATGAATATAGGATAAGCGCCCAAGGTTTGGCTTTCACGACCGCGCACCTTCACGAAGAGATGAAAAACGAAAGAAAATCGAGGCATACAGACAGGGAGCTCCTGAAAGTTATGAATGATACTATAGTTGCACAAGCCAACGCTACAGCAAGACTTTCAGCAAGAGCCGAGGCTGCTGAGACATGGGCCTGGTCTCAGTGGGTCAATGCCAGCACGGCCATGGGACACAATGAAGCAACAGCATACCGTCTAACAACAACACTGGCCGAAGTTCAGTCGACGTCCGCGAAAACCTTAACTGATGTGCAACGACAAGCAGATACAGTGGCAGAGATGGCTTCCAAGGTAGGGAAACGTTCGATTGTTTTCACTCGATAACTTGCTTGAGCATTCACCTCAATAGGCCCCATAAGCCTCCATCGTGAGCCTGCAATGTACGAGTACAATGAATGCATTAATGGAATGAATGAATATACCATATAACAAAATATCTGGCATTTATTGTTATAGGTGGCAGAACTAAAAGAATCACTATCGAACGTGACGAATGAAGCCAGGAAACAGGGCGACGGACTGGGTGGAGCAACAGCACAGCTGGACCAGCTGGAAGCTCGGGCGCAGGAAAGGCATGCTACTCTGGATGGTCGTGCGACGACACACGCACGACAACTTGATGACATCCGTAAAAACCTAAACTCCACAGAGCAACACCTCCAAGACTTGGTTGACTATCTCAAAACTACGCAATCGACTTGCGGTCAACGCGTTGCTTCAGGAACCGAAGACCTGGCCTACGTGAACAGTACAATTTTGCATCTACAAAAAGAGTCGACTTGGATACACGTTCGGATTGACGAGTTGAATTCTAACCTTGACATGGAAATTTCAAACCTCTCTGCTGTCATTGATGAGCTGAAAAAAGTCGACAGTCACCATGATGAGCTACTTCTCAACTTCACCATGCAGAAGGGTAAGATGGCAGGTCCCACACGAGAAATAAGAGTTGCCTGCTTCATTTCCAATGGGAACCAGCAGTCGATTATGCACACAAAAGTGGAGCATTCTTGACACCCTCTCCTCCCACACCTCCTCCCCATACCCCCTCGATTCCCCCACTTCCTTCTCATATTCCCCATGCAGGCCTCCTTGACTTCCCTCCATTTACACTTGTGTCCTCCCAATTTCCTTTCCTTTCCCTCCCCAACTTTCCCACACTACCCTACCTTCACTCTTGTCCCTCTCCTCCCTCATTCTCTTCCTTTTCTCAACTTCGCAACCTCACTTATGTGGAGCAAATAGAATATATGTCCCTGATACAATATGCTGTAAGCAAGATACATCAATGCTCCACATTGCATTTTTATATGCTTGACATTGTTCATTACATTCAATATGTCTGCCTCAATTGTGACTTCAATCACTCTCCAAACCGTAGGTGATCCAGGACCGAAGGGTGAACAGGGGTATCAAGGATTCCCTGGCTTACCAGGTCAAAAGGGAGAAAAAGGACAAAAAGGAGAATATGGCCTCCCAGGTCGTGATGGCCTTCAAGGACCGAAAGGTGAAGCAGGAAGTCCAGGCAACAAGGGCAAACAGGGAGCACGAGGACCTACAGGAAGGAAAGGGAATCGGAGTTATCCAGGTCATGTTGGACGTCGTGGGGAACCAGGAATCAAGGGAGATCAAGGACCAACAGGACCACCAGGTCCATTTGGAGAAAAGGGTCAACAAGGCATTCAAGGACCACCAGGCCTAATTGGTGAGCCTGGTAAACAAGGACCTTTAGGGCCAATTGGGTCTCCTGGTGAACGTGGACTAATGGGAACGACTGGGGTTCAGGGACCCAAAGGATTGACTGGACATCCTGGGCTTCCTGGGCCTAGGGGACTCCCTGGAAGCCAAATTTAGGAGATTGACTGTATAACTATGCGGTGAAAGTATAGGAACAAAGAGCCGAACATAGAAAGACATAAAAACAGAGACAAGATGGGGAGAGAAAGTGAACCCTTTACATGCGCTAGTGTCACAGCCAAACACTCATTCATCTACAGTAGATCTTGCACAACTGTGCTGTCGCTGATGTGACATTCAGCCTTGCCACTTGTGAACAATGTCCTTTCGCTTCACACTCAATGGAAGGGACTATTGCGGCCTACTGAACAAGCATAGCCCCAAACATGGGGATAGCTTTGTATAGGCCACTGTATTTAGCAACAAGATGACAGAAAGACAAGAACGACATCATGCAGAGCACGATACTTGCAAAATCTACCCCTCCCCAAAATAAAACGTTGCCATGGATACATCAAATTGTCCACTGCATTAAGATTTAAATTGACGATCTTGATCAAAGCTCGGGTCAATCGGATTTAAAATGATGATTTTTCAGATGAAAATTGACATTAGAAGTTTGACCTTCAGTTGACCTTTTGACCTTAAAAATAGTTGGTTTCCCAATTCAGTGATGCTATTCTAATTATTGCTGTTTCAGATATTGCTGTGTAATTGTTGTTTAAATTATCAAGTCTATCGGATGAAAAGTGACGATTTTTCAGATGAAAATTGATGATTTTAGAAGTTTGACGTTGAGTTGACCTTTGACCTTAAAATAGTTGGTTTCCCAATTCGGTGACGTACTATGCAATTGCGGTTTAATTTTCACGTTAATAGGATGAAAATTGATGATTTTCAGATGAAAATTGATGATTTTAGAAGTTTGACGTTGAGTTGACCTTTGACCTCAAAAATAGTTCGTTTCCCAATTTATTGACTCAATATGCAAATGCTGTTCAATTTTCAAGCCAATCGTATGAAAAATTACAATTTTAGAAATCTGGCCTCAAGATGACCTTTGATCTTTGCCCTTAAAATCAATAGGCTTCTTCCTTATGACCATCTCTACCATCTGTTGAAGTTTCGTGTAGATCGTTTTGAAATTGTGACCTGTAGGCAATTGACAGGTAGACAGACAGACAATAACGCACAAGACCAAACAATATACTTGAAAAATCTTCGATTTTGCAAGTGATAAGGGATGCTGACCACTGCTGACCCACGGTCCATTCCGCACCATCAGTACCGAGGTTTACATATTTCCAAACAGATCTAGCAATTGACAATTTCTAAAGTCCACGTATTGATTATTTGTACAGAGCATCGAGCAGATAATTCCTTGATCCAGCACAGATTCTATTAAATATCTGTGACCGAATTTATTCGACGGCCTTGTGTTACTGTGCATAAGCTGACCTAAAACATCAATTTCTTGCAATATGAAGAGGAACGAACGTACAGATACCATATAATAAATCTTTATTACAAACTATACACCTCTCAAGTTTATGATTGGCACATTGGCTTCCTGCTTCATCAGATATGTCCTTCCCAATGGTGGGGGGGGGGGCGGGCGGAGGGAGTGGGCGGGCGGGGGGGGATAAGAGAGGAGGTCGACGGCAATTTTAACACGCGCCCCTCCACTCCACTTCCACTGACACACATGGTCAGGAGTTTGCAATACGAGCAGGTGCCTGTTCGGCGAGCTAAGAAACGTATCCAAATCTTTCGTTGTGCAGAAGCACAGTTCTTTTTCTCAGCTTTTCCCAGTATTTTCAGCTTCTTTCAGAAGCTTGTTGAGCCATTCCAGGTGATAATCTTTATCCTGGACACATAAAACATTTTATTCCGCCCTGAACGCTTCAGCTTCTTGGGATTTCTCCGCATGCGCACTGAACATTTTTATAGGTTACATAATTTTGGACGTGCCATATTAAGGAGTACTGGTACTTCACACATTGGCAACCTTTCAAAAAAACATGACAATTGATTTCCATTTGAGCAATCGGCCAGCAAGTACTACCTCATTGGATGGCGTGCACAAGACGGCACGCAGTCCATGCTCCCAAAGCTCCGATGTTTCTCTCAGGCGCACACGGCACGAAGCGCAGCCAGTCACAAAGCCAGTGCAGAAGAGAGAGAAGTGCGATGAATGTCGGAACAAAGAGAGAGCAAATAATAAATGTGACTGTTAGTACTGAATCTCGGAACTAAGAGAGCGACAGGGACATGCGATTGCTCGTTATGAAACCATAAACCAAGAGAGAAAATGGCGGGACGTGTCCTTTTTGTCCCTGGCGCTAGAATGTTCTTTGCGTATATGCACGTATTTGCGTATATGCACGTATTTGCGTATTTACGTATAAAGTCACGTATATGCACGTGCACCAACTGTAATGTGAACGATAACTGTAAGCTGCGCTTCACTTCCGCTGAACTTGGGGACGGTGAGTGAGCTTTAGCGTGGCTCTTCCTTTTGTATGCATCTTCGACACATATCACACATCTTACACAGATATCACTATACATACTTGTCTGATATACATGCCTGTTGTTTCTGTAGACTAAGAAGAAGACCTTTGTTGGTCGAAAGCTTGTCGAGAATTAAAGATCGACCGTCCTGAAGCTACGTCCACGTCTGATTTAATCTCCCGATTATTTATTTAATGTAAATGGGACACCCTGCTCGTACTGTGGAGTACTATTTCTCACATACATATATATATATATATATATATATATATATATATATATATATATATATATATATATATGTATATATATATATATATATATATATATATATATATATATACATATATATATATATATATATATATATATATATATATATATGTATATATATATATATATATATATATGTATATATATATATATATATATATATATATATATATATATATATATATATATTGTTGCGGATCTGTCGCCAGCCTTCTCCCCTTATCAAGGGGGGATTAATCACCTTGTCTTTACTGACCTGGCGCGACCCGAGACCTATTGCGTCCCTTCCGGACAGCACCAAATAGGGTTTCGGGACCAAATTCGCTCGTACCTAAGTACTAGCGCTGCCCTGGAAGCGAGGAAATAAGCCTCGCACGAACCACGTGTGATGGTGATACGCCGAGCGGTTTGCGAACACGTGATCCGCGCTGTTATAGATAGTGGAACCCCAATTCAAGCGGTTTTACTCGTGCCACGCTTAGTCAATGGAGAAATCACAAAGATGATCGAATTCAGAAGAAAAGGAAGAACAAATAGATTTAATTATTATGCACGTATTTACAGCTCAGGATGAAGAGACACAGGGCAGCTTCGACAGTCTTAGTTCTTAATACCCAAGGACAAACGGGCCCGTCTCACTCACACTCACACGGGGTATTGCAGATGAGCAGGTGTTCTCCAGCGCCACGTTGGTCATCCAGGATCGGCCCTGTCCGGCTATCCACGGTCCCCGGCACGTCCCGCGAAGATGGAGGTAGGCGAAGGCAGGAACCCGTATCGTGTCACTCGAACAAACGGGTAATCTCGGGGCGAACGGTAGAGGGCGGACTTTGCGCGGCTGGCGGTTATTCAGCCGCGTTCACTCACTTTGGCTGAACCGCGCAAGTTATAACCGCCCTGGCTGCGCCCATGTATTCCTCGTAACCAAGTTCATACAGTGCGAGTGATCCTCTTCAAGCGCGTCTCCCTTCTCAGAACTCACGACTTCCTTCAGCACACCTCTCCCATAACTCAACAAGCGCGCAACTCTCCCATAACTCAACTGAGGTGGGGGCATCGCGCAATCGGTTTTATTGCCAACCCCTTAGCCCGATCGATGTTCCAACCACGCGCTGTGATGCAGCGCTGCAGCCACACGCTGTGAGCCCTGATTGGTGGGTCATTCTTACAGTCATCGCCTCGCCGCTGCACCGACCTCAACCCTCCTCCACCTTCCGCGGCCCACCTCGTGTTAACTCGCGCCCAGCATAACCAGGGCTTTTTAGCCGCAATGGATCGAGCCTATGGACGTGGAATGGTTTGTAGAAGTAGGGCCTATCCTCCTGTCTTTACACAATGCAGGATTAACACTGGAAGGGGCCTACTCTCACATATACTAAGACATAACTATACTACAAATGAGGCTACATGTTGCTCGTGTGACAATCTATGGGGGGCAACCTTTAACCTTCATTGACTTTTACTGTACAAATCTCAAAACCGTAGCACTGCCCCCCTCCCTCGTCAGACTCGTCCCCGAGTCGAACCCACACAAGTGTGAATGACCGGTTTTGAGAAAGACTTGGGCCTAGTTTTTAATTACATGTGACACTTAGATGTGGTTCCCCCTAACATTTACTCTAACCCCGTGTATGCGACAGTTTTACAACACTAGATATGTCCCACCTACTGCGTTGTGTAACTAACTAACAGACTCGCACCCACAATTAACCGAATTGCGGAATTAATACTCAAACTACACATAAAGCCGGTGGGTAGCATCTTATTTACAACCACTAAACCTAATTTTTTACATCTCTATAACCCAGGACCTGTCATTTGTGGAAAGAAGATTGGAGGGGAGAGAAAGCACAGCAATGCACCAATACACAAAACACAGTTCAAAAAGTTCACAGTTCACCATTTGCTGCTGGGCCGCATCTTCTTCTTGCTTCATCTTCTGTGTGCAATAAAAAACTTAGTTCTTCTTTCCTGGCACACCAGAATAAAATGTACTAGAACCCGTGTTCGTTTTTATTTGTCAGCAGGGCCAACCCTATGTGGTCCAACTGCGTGACATTGATGCCACTCAAAACCAGTGGTCCGAAGATGCGAGGTAAGTTTGCAGCAAATGACTGCTCAGCAAAGGGTAAAGCCACAAAACGTGTGGTCCATGTGTAATGTGGTGCAGCAAAGTGTCTGTGCACGTGCAGCAAAGTTATAATAAAGAGTACGGCAGCAAAGCACCGCACAGTTCATCTGTACAGGTGTAGCAACATGCAGCAGGGGTGCTGCACAGGAGCAACAAGGTGCCGCTGCACATGTGTAGCAGGGGTGCAGCTGCACAGGCATAGCGCGGTGCCGCCACGAAGTTCGAGGTTGCTGCACAACTCCTCCTCCAAAGTGGGTCCATGGGTGGGGAGGCGAGACAAAGCACAGTTAGCAAAGAAAGGGCGCAAGGGTACACATCAATCAAGGCAATGCAGCATGAGGGGCGCAGGAGAGCGAGCAGAGCAAGCTCGTCCCTAACCGTTCGTACCCCCCCCCCCCCCCATGTCAGCTTACACTACCCTTGCCCTTCCCTGTATTTACAAATTACAAATCCGTCACTATGTCCTGTCTCCCATATCCCCCTCTAAGCCAAATTCGTCATCCAATCCCTCCCAAGAAGGAAGGAATGGAATAACACACAATGTCACATCACGTCGAGATGCGTCTTACTCACTCAAATCATTTACAAAGCCTTCGTGCTGGTGCGGAGCTTTGTCACCTTGGTGAATGGATGTGGATGGCGCGAAGGGACTTCTCTTCCTAACTATTCTAGTTACATTAACTCACTTACACCACCCCAGGGTCATGCCCTGCCAATTGGCATCTTTAAACTATGCGGTTCTAAAAACCTGATTCCCATTGACCACCTGGTGCCTTCCAAATTTGGGTCTCACTCCCCAATTTTTCTTACTGTGCCTTTGCACAATTTCGGGGCTAGGTCGTGTGGCTCCACTAGCAGGTCTACCTGCCTGCGCACCTCCGCCACTGAAGTCGCCACCCGAGCTTACCTTGCTCCTTGCGACTACCTAAATTGGGGAAGGCCCCTCCTGGCTCTCTCACCCCCTGATGCCCTCTCTGGCATTGGGCTACCCGGGTCCTTCTCCTGGATCCTCGGGCCCCACTGAACACTACTCTGACTGGCTCCCAGAGCCTACCTGCGGCCTCTCCTGGCCGACAAACTACCAGTGGCGGAGTGCTCCAATAACCATACGCACCAACAAAGCCCACACCCAGCCATTCACTGACTCATGCACCCATCCAAGCATTTCCTGCTACTTCCCGCACCACAGGTGTCAATATCCAAACAATTTACCTAAGCCCTCTACCTGACTTTAAACTACCCACACCGGGTATTCGTGAAGGGGTCAATCTCCCCCCATTCACTCCTTCACACCATGCATTCCACACCTTCTGTTCCACACCAAGCACTCCAGACCAAATATTCTCACACACACCAAGCTCTCTTGCACACCTCTTGTGCTCTCATACCTGTTCCCCACTTGCACACCATGCAAGTCAATTCACTTCAACACACTCCATTCGTCCTCAATACACCACTTCTGGTTATTCTCACCCAATGCCTCATTTGCTCAAGCTCAACACACACAGTGATTCTCATTCAATTCCTCATTTGCTCAAGCTCAGCCACACACACACAGCATCATCTGACTAGCTGCTTTTCCCCTAAAACACGTGCTTTCCCGTCTTTCCTTACACTAAGCACACCCTCGTCATTATCATCCATCTAATCTGACTATGTCCCCTCTACCTGTACAAAAGTCTCTACTTAAATCTTGTGTCTCCTATTGTCATCTAAATCCCTAAAATTTATCCTAGCCCGCCCTCGGCTAGTTTACACTGCCACCCCATAATCTAGTGCTCATGTGCCCCAAATCGTGTGAGGAATGGCGAAACCACCACTATCCTACGCCGGGTACCATTCGCCAACACTATCGCTATCTGTTCACTGCACTCAAGCCTCTCCGTGTGGCAATACATTTTCGTCACAGCTCGGCTTCGAAAAGCCGAGCGATGCATGCGGGTGGTTGGTCTACCGTTGGTTGGATCCGTCCGGCATTTTCGATTCAGGGGAGGAGGTTTGGTTGGGCCAAGGTTCAGGGCTCCATCCCTGCGTGGAGCCTTTCGGTCCCATGCACGATGGCCCAACCTCCCACGGTCGGAGCACCGCGCCCACCAGGGGGTGCCTCTCCTACCCCCCCTCGAACCGTGCCGATCGCCTTTCCTGCCAAGGCGCGGCACCGACCATAGAGGGCGGGGCCCGGCACGAATCGTGCACGGCGCTCCTTGCGAGACCGCCGCGGCAACGATCCCCACCAGTCCATGCAGCACACAAAGCACACCACGCACCGAGGGCTCGCGTCGGCCATACGTCGCCCTAAACGCTCCCCCGGTCTGCGTCGATGCCCGAGCCGCGTTCTCACCCCACGCGACCCATTCCTCACTCGCACAACGCGGTGCTCCAGCGCCTCTCATACACCCCCTGCAATCCGTTACTGCACTTTCTCTCCATGCATTCTCTTCTCTTGCACACTCAGGTGCACACCACTCAGGCGCACTCACGCCATTCGCACACTCCATTATCACACACCCTCACGCACATCCTGGCGCTCTCATACCACTCGCACGCTCTGTTACACACTCGGCCATCGCACACCCTCACGCACACTCTTTTGTTACACCCTCAGTAACAACCATGGGTGTGCACTCTTCCGGTACACACCCAATCAGCACACACTTACCCACGGGTGTGCACTCTCCTGTTGCACACCCAATCACATGCTCTGGTGCGCACTCCCGCACACTCTCTCCAACATGCTCCGGTGTGCATTCGCTCTCACTCTTGGCCATCGCACACTCTGTATTGCACTCTACTTCGACACACTCTTCCCACTCCCACTCCGTCATACTCTCGCGCTTCGGTGCGCACTTTTTTTGCACACGCACGCCATTAACTCGTGTACATCGCACCACGGACCTTCCACGAGCACCCGGGTTTCGTCGGGATCCCAAGCGCGTCAAAAATGTTTGCCCGCCAAACACTTTCGCGCCATACACACCCCTACTCACGTTCGGGATTCTCTTCTCCGCCAACCGCACCTGCAAACCTTCATTGGGGTTAGCAAGCACGGCATCACAATGCAAATCTAGTTTTTGAGTGCTTTCCATTTCTACCTCGCGTGATACATTCCCCGACTCTATCCCTGCCGTCTCTTCGGCCCGAATTTCAACTATAATTTCTTTTTCTTTATCTAGCTCGACGACCGCCGGTGCCAATAAAATTTTATTTTCCAATTCGGCGGCCGTCGGCTTTTCCACACCCCGAGTCGCGATTTCTACACCCTCGGTCAACTTGGCTGCACTCTGCCCAAGCTCGCTCTCCCTGCGTTCCTCGCACCGCGTTACCTCGTCGCGTCCCTTTGCGACCTCTTCGCTCAACATGTGATCAATGTCCTCCCCCATTTTTTTTATTAACTCCCCTCGGGTATCCACTCTTTCATCGAGTTTCTTTATGTCATTCTTCAGTTCGCCCATCATTTCTTTCGTTTCCCTTATTTCTTTGGTGGATTTGTTGCCCTGGGCATCCATCATTTCTTTTATTTCTTTCATGAATTGCGCCATGACGAATTGCATATACCCTGGCACGCACCGCGGGCTCGGCTCTCGCCGCCACGTGCGAGGTGCCGCCATTTTCTACCCCTGCTACCTCTGCTGCCGCACCCTCATCAATTGCCTCTTCTTCCCCCAATTCTTCCTATGGGTCCTGGGTTATCAACTCTTCCTCTTCATTTACCCCCATCGGCATTCGACCGCTTTGGCTAGCCATGGCACGAATTTAATTTTGGTTCTTAAAAACTAAATTTTGGTCGCTCATAATTTTGGAGTGCGTTAAGCGCACTTCGGGTCCTATCCCACTCCTGACACCAATTGTTGCAGCCAATATGTACAATTGGTGTCCAAAATTTGGTCTAAAAATTTTTGTCCCAGGTTCCAAATCCCCATTCCTGACTCCAATTGTTGCATATATATTGTTGCGAATATGGAATTTGGCCTCCATATCCGCTTGTAAATATTCCCCTATTTTCTCCAATACTCCCCAACTTTCCCCAATCCCCCATTCCCTAGTCCCATTGCATGTAAATAACAATCAGTAGAGCCGACCTTCCCCTTATTCCCCCATTAAATGTCGTGCCCAGGTCCACCGCACCACACGTAGACAACTTTCGGACATCTTCCTAGTTATTCTTAATCTATGTCAGTTAAGGCCTCGTTTCCATTAATTATGACTCTTCGTTGCACCAGAATGTGATTATATGGCACCAGTAGTGAGTTTAGGACCTTTCCCATACCTCCTCCCATCTTCTTCCCCAAACAACAACAATAACAACAACTACAACAACAATTACAACAACAACAGAGGAGATGGCGGCGGAGCGGGGGAGGATGCGTCCTCACACCGGCTCGATTAGCTCCAGACCATGCGCTCCACGGGGTTACCCCGAAGGGGCTGGCTGTCAGCTCCTCGTCAGGGGCGGAGCCAGTAACCCCCCCCGCACGCACCCAATGAGAAGCAACGTGCCGATTCCACGAGGCGGAGCTAACGAGCCGAGGGCGTGTCACTCCCCGCCGGATATACGCAGCCGCTTGCCGGATGTGACAGGAGATGCGCCTCAGCTTGGAGAGAGAAGCCACCGCCACCCCCAGCGCGACGATACCTCCCCGCATCTTTGGACCGGACCGGACCGTACTGGACCCTGCTTTGAGCCAAGAGTGCACCTTGAGCCATCGATACCCGCTGTCCTTTTCATCAACCCCCGTGTGAGTCAGCCTTGTCCCGTTTGTCTGTAGTCTGTCCGGGGTTAATATAAGAGTGTGTCTAAGTGCCTGTCTTTCTGTGATTATAACTCTAGCCCCTGTAATCTGACCTTTCCGTACGAATATAATCTCCTCCGGAGGTCTTGAGAACTGAACCCTTGGTGTCGTATTGTGTTATTGTAATCCAGCCGGGTGTCTTCTTTTTCTTATTGAGCCAGCGTAACGCGACTAGTCAACGTTCGGGCACAATCGGGTAACTTGTGCAGACGTGGTCATACCATAAAACCGCTCGGTAAATAACATCCAAGCCACGTCTGTAACAATTGGTGTCGAGGAGTGGAATTCGAACCCGGGACTAAATTAGTTAGGCCCAAATTTTGGGAGGGAAAATCGATTCGGAGCGCGTTTCCCGCGCGAAATTATAACGGCGAAATTTCAATTTGTTTTACGAAAATAAAAAATAAAAACCGAATTTTGAAAGTCGCGCTATGGCGGATCAAGACAGCTGGGGTCCGGTAAAGGAGAGTGAGGTAGGGTCGATCCAGGACCAAAATGAGGGACAGGAGGAGAGCGAAGCAGTGAGGGCGGCAGGTTCGCAAAATAGCGCCGTCACGCACGAAGAAGCGGGCGCGCAAAATGGCGCCTCGCTGGTCACCGTGCCCGCGACCGAAGTAGCGCCGCTGGGAAGATTGGAACTTTTTTTTATACAAATGACGGCCCTTATGGAAAAGAATAGTGAGCGATTGGAAAACCAAATGGGGGTAATGAGGGACGAAGCGAGGGCTCGGAGTGAGCAATTGGGGGTAATGAGGGACGAAGCGAGGGCTCGGAGTGAGCAATTGGGGGTAATGAGGGACGAAGCGAGGGGTACCGGTGAGAAGTTAGACAATAATTTTGAGGAGTTAGACAAGAAAATTGGGAAGTTAGACAATAATTTTAAGGGATTAGACATGAAATTTGGGAAATTAGACGATAGATTAGGGGAAATACAGGAGGGGTTAACGGGGGTAGAAAACAGAATGGCCGCTCAAGAGAATCAAATGGAAGGGATGCAAAAAGGGTTAGAGGGGTTAGAAAACACCATGGAAGGCAAATTGAGGGACATGAGGGACCAAGCGGAAAGGGAAGTTAACCAAATGGGGCAGCAGATAGAGGGGGTCAGAATGGGGGTAGAAACCAAACTGGATGCTCACAGGGAGGAAATGGAGCAGATGAGGGTGGCATCTGGGCAGGAGATGCAGGTGATGGGAGAGGAGATCAGAAGAGGTGTGAGTGAGGAGGTCGGAGGAGTGCGCGAGGAGGTGAGGCACTGTGAGGAGCACATGGAAAAGGAGGTGAGAAAGGGGACTGTAAAGTTACAAGGGGGCATAGAGGACCTGACGCAGGAGGTGGAGCAGCTGAAGGTGGGACAGACGGAGTTAGTGGAGCAGGTTCAAAGGAACACTGCGGTATTAGGAGGTTTAAAGGCGACACAGAAAGAACTAAAAGATGACTTGGTAGCGACGAAGAGGGAATGTCAGATGGTACGTGAGGGACTGACAACGAGGCTGGACGAGGTGATAGAGGTTATGGAGACGAAGGACCGGCAGGTGAGGACGCACATGGAAACGGTCAAGGTAGCCTTAGAGGATGAGCTTGAGGAGACGTACCGGGGAATAAAAGAGGTGAAGCAGAAATTAGAAGAAGTGGAAGGAGGGGTGAGCGAAATTAAGAAGCGACGGAGAGAGGATAACAAAGAGATAAAGGAGGAAGTAAAAGAATTGGTCCAAAGTCTGTGTTCGGATCGTGATGATGTGCTCATTAACCGGATGAGGGATTCGCAGGTGATGGAGGAGAAGCGAAGAGGAAGAGGACCCGGTGTAAGTGGTGACCAATATGGTCGTGCGTATGATGCGCCAGGGGATTTAATAAGCTTGGGGGTCGAGATGGACCCGGGTGTTCGTGAGAGGCCGTTGGTGAAGTGTGCGACAGGTCTGGTGTGCGAAAGAGGAGGTGTGCGAGAAAGTCCGACTCTGGGGTGTGTGAGGAAAAAGTGCGTGCCAAGGAGTGAGGGTGCTGGCGAGAATGAGTCGGTCGTAGCGCGTGTGCGAGGGAGCACATGGAAGCGCGGTGTGGTGAGTGTTACAGAGGGTGTGACGGGAGAGTGTGCGCAGGAGTGTGCGCGAGAAAGGTGTGTGACGGACAGGTGCATGAGGAAAGAGTGCGCTGTCAGAAGCAAGGAAGAGTGTCCACCTGTGGTGAGTGTTACAGAGGGTGTAACAGGAGAGTGTGCGCGAGAAAGGTGTGTAACGGACAGGTGCATGGGGAAAGAGTGCGCTGTCAAGAGTAAGGGTGAGTGCGCTGTCAGGAATGGAGGTGGAAGTAGTGAGAGTGACATGGAGCGTGAGTTAGTTGTGACAGGTGAGCGAGGATGTACACCTGGGATGGAAGGATGCACACCTGGAATGGTAGAGCGTGAGTGGGAATGCACGCTGGAGTTGGTGGTGAGGCACGTGGTTGGGTGTGCGAATGAGAGCACACCTGTGATTGTCACAGAGGAGGGGGCGCGAAGCGGTGTTTTGGTGAGGTGTGCGACCAACGAATGTGTGCCAAAGTGTTCGGTGGTCAGGTGTGTGACCAAGGCTGTGAGTGGAATGGGTGTACCTGGGTGTGTAAGGAAAGGTACGAGGAGCATGGGCACGGCTGGATGTGTGAGCAAGGAACGGGCTGCGGGGTGTAAGCGTCCAGGTGAAGCATCGACGTTAGACGGGGTAGAGTTTAGAACGACTTATAGCCGAGTCGGGCCCTCGGTGCGTGCCGGGCCTCGCTTTGAACGGCCGCGTCCAGGCTCCACTAGGCGGAGCTGGCAGCCCAATAGAAAGGGTCGTCATGGCGACCACTTTTTGGTGAGACGTGCCGGCAGGTCTAGATCGGGGCATTGGATGGCTCCACGCCGAGGTGGTGTGTGGGATCTCGGCACGGGTAAGCCCCCGTCCCTGCACCGAGTGCCGGACGTATCCAGCCGCTGGCACAAAACAACCAGCATCCATTGCTTGGCTTTACGAAGCCAGGCTTTGGACAGGAATTGGCGCACCGAGAGGCAGTAGTGAGTAGACTGGGTGATGAGGTTAGTGTTTTGGACCCAAAATTAGAGAAAAACAAAATTTGATGATTGGCAAGGGATTGGCAGTAGTGATTGGCAGATGATGGGCAGTGATTGGCAAATTTTTAATTTGTTGAAATTAGATGTGCAAAATTGGTAGTGAGAGACCCCCGATGTGGTGGGATGGCAAATCCACCATCCTTCCCATGGGGGGGCAGAGGAGCAATAGCTTATGGGGTGTATGGCAGTGAAAACTAGCCCGGGTGGGTTAGGATATTGTGTGTAGGGATCTAGAGAAGATGACCTTAGGTAACGTTAAGGTTAGTTAGTGACTGATACCTGTAGTGGGGACGCAGGTAGATTAGTGTGGATTATAATGACGAGGGAGCGCAATAGTTTAAAGGGACGACTGGGAAGCGCAAGTTTCAGAAGGGAGTAGTTAGCTGAGATGATGCCGTGTTTGTGAGAATTGAACAGGTGTGATTGCACAGGTGTGCAACTGGACAGGTGTGTGGAGCAGTGTATGAGTAGTGAGTGTGTGGATCAGCGCGAATGCGCTTGGGGAGAGAAGGGTGCAGGTGGCACCAGGTGTGAGAGCACAGGTGTGCAGGTACAGGTGTGTGGAGAGAGTTGGAGTGAGTGGTACGGAGTGGTGTGCATGGTGCGAAGGTGTGGATGGGGGAAGAGTGGACCCCTTTCACGAGCACCCGGGGCGGGTAGTGTAAGTGTTAGGTAGAGGGTGCAGGTAAATTGTGGTTGGATATTGGCATTTGTGGTGCGGTTGCAGAATGGTGTTGTGAATGGGTGCATTAGTGTTGTGGAAATGGCTGGGCGTGTAGCCTGTTAGTGTGTGTAGTTGGTTGGGCACTCCACCACTGTGAGGATGTCGGCCAGGTGAGGCCGCAGGTGGGCTCTGGGAGCCGGTAGTTGTGAGTGGGTGCCTGAGGATCCCGGGTGTGGATCGGGCAGCCCAGTGCCAGAGAGGGCACGGAGTGGGGAGAGAGCCAGAGGGCCTTCCCCAGGTAGTTAGGTTAGGGTGAGGAGCAGGTAAGCTCGGAGGCAACTGCAGTGGTGGAGGTGTGCAGGTGGGTAGACCCACTGGGAGAGGTACACGCCGCAGCCCAGAAATTGTGCGAGGGCACCGGGAGATGAATCGGGGGAGTGAGACCCCAAATTGAAGAGCACCACAGTTTGGCCAATGGGAATTGGTTTTTAGAACCCATAGTGTAAGAGGGCCAATGGTTTGGCCGGAGAAAGACCCCGGGTAGTGTAAAGTTGTTAAAGTCATTTAGGAGATAGTTAGGATTGATGAACCTGTCGCACCATACGCAGCCACTTACCTGTGGTGATGATGATGACTCCACACCTGTGTTTTCTTTGTTTTGTTGCAGGAGATGAATCGCTGTGTGGATTTGTGAGACGCATCACGACGTGGATGAGACATTGGGGTGATTCCATCTCTCCCTCCCTAGGAGGGACTGATGATGAATTGGTAATGGCAAATTTTGATGTTGAGTTGAAAATGGCAAATTTTGATGAGAGTTGAAAATGGCAAATTTGATTGGTTAGGAGGGAGAGAAGACGAATTTGGTTTATGGGAGGAACGGGGAAGACAGTAGGGATGTTTGTTGATTTGTAAAGTAGATGTTTATGGGTAGTGTTGTGTTGTGTGGATACAGTAAGGGGTAAGGGAGGGGCCATGTAGGTTACCTGGTGGGGGGGGGCGTACGATAGGAACGTACCTGTCTCACCTGGTTCCCATGTGCCCCCAGTGTGCATCACCTTACATTGCGTGCACTTTTGCGCCCTTACCACCTTACTCACTTGTTTCTTCTGTTGTCTCCCACCTCCGAGGATCTGGCTTTGGGGTAGAGAGAGAGGAGAGAGAGGTGCTGGCGACGCAGTTGTGGGCCTGCACTTTCGCTGTTCGCTGCCTGGATCGGTACACCATATGGACCGCAATGTTTGTGGCCACCCACAATGGACCGCAGTTCGTTTGCGGCCAAGCACCACCCGGGGATGGACCTATGGGTCAACGTGGCACCTATGCCATACAGGTGAACCACTTTTAGTTACCACCAAGTGCACCACAAGAAGAGCAAGAGACACCTGCAGGGTTAGGGGTTGTCGAATTTATTTTTATACCAATGAACAATGGTGACTGCACCGATTGGTGGTGGGGTGGTGCTGTTGATGCTCGGGAAGGGTGCTCTGCACGTTATTAAAGGCCGTCGGCCACAGAGCACTCGTGGGTTGGTGTATCGATGTTGGCAAGCGCGCTCTCTCTATGCATAACATCTGCATGTGTTCCTCCAAAAACAGGTCCTGGATCGTAGTGTAAATAGCAGCGTAGTCTTGTAAATAATGCTCCCTACCGGCTGTATGTTTAGTTTGAGAATTCTTTCCGGATTCGGTTATCCTGTGGGTGTGTTTCTGTGAGGAGAAGGGTGCAACGTCGCAGGGGGACATATTTACTCATTTGTGAATATCTGTAAAACTGTCGCACTCAGGGTAGAGTTAATAGTAGAGGGAACTACATTGCGTGCCACACTAAAGTAGGTAAAAATTTATCGGGTCGGGACGCCCCGAGGGTAGAGAAGGGTGCAATGTTGCGAATATGGAATTTGGCCTCCATATCCGCTTGTAAATATTCCCCTATTTTCTCCAATACTCCCCAACTTTCCCCAATCCCCCATTCCCTAGTCCCATTGCATGTAAATAACAATCAGTAGAGCCGACCTTCCCCTTATTCCCCCATTAAATGTCGTGCCCAGGTCCACCGCACCACACGTAGACAACTTTCGGACATCTTCCTAGTTATTCTTAATCTATGTCAGTTAAGGCCTCGTTTCCATTAATTATGACTCTTCGTTGCACCAGAATGTGATTATATGGCACCAGTAGTGAGTTTAGGACCTTTCCCATACCTCCTCCCATCTTCTTCCCCAAACAACAACAATAACAACAACTACAACAACAATTACAACAACAACAGAGGAGATGGCGGCGGAGCGGGGGAGGATGCGTCCTCACACCGGCTCGATTAGCTCCAGACCATGCGCTCCACGGGGTTACCCCGAAGGGGCTGGCTGTCAGCTCCTCGTCAGGGGCGGAGCCAGTAACCCCCCCCGCACGCACCCAATGAGAAGCAACGTGCCGATTCCACGAGGCGGAGCTAACGAGCCGAGGGCGTGTCACTCCCCGCCGGATATACGCAGCCGCTTGCCGGATGTGACAGGAGATGCGCCTCAGCTTGGAGAGAGAAGCCACCGCCACCCCCAGCGCGACGATACCTCCCCGCATCTTTGGACCGGACCGGAACGTACTGGACCCTGCTTTGAGCCAAGAGTGCACCTTGAGCCATCGATACCCGCTGTCCTTTTCATCAACCCCCGTGTGAGTCAGCCTTGTCCCGTTTGTCTGTAGTCTGTCCGGGGTTAATATAAGAGTGTGTCTAAGTGCCTGTCTTTCTGTGATTATAACTCTAGCCCCTGTAATCTGACCTTTCCGTACGAATATAATCTCCTCCGGAGGTCTTGAGAACTGAACCCTTGGTGTCGTATTGTGTTATTGTAATCCAGCCGGGTGTCTTCTTTTTCTTATTGAGCCAGCGTAACGCGACTAGTCAACGTTCGGGCACAATCGGGTAACTTGTGCAGACGTGGTCATACCATAAAACCGCTCGGTAAATAACATCCAAGCCACGTCTGTAACAATATACAGTATATATACAGCAATATATATACAGTATATATAAAGGCTCTTTTTTTCTGGTGAAGAAAAATAATTAAAAAGTCTCTCCTGCCAAAACAGTTGCATTGGCTCCACCTATTAGGCATGAGCTTAGTAGAGTTACAGCCCCAACATCTCCGTAGGGTTGATTGTACATTATCCAATACCGTGAAGAGAATTTAATTCTCAATTATATAAACCAGTCCACCCCGGAGAGCAATGTGTGCTGTCCCTCTGATGGACATTCTGGTGGCCCCCCTGCTATTATCTGTTGGTACCCATCAGTTTTACCTCATAGACCCAGGTGAATAAGAGGGGCTTGTATCGTTCAGGGGGGCCAAATTGCCACTTTCTTCAATGATTTACTGGTAAAGAATCCAAAACCATTTCCTTAACTGCCCTCATTACATGCAAGTCTGAAAGGAGGTGAATCAGAGTTTTTGCTGAGTGTTTGGTATTCCCAACAGTCTGAAAACATAGCTTTAATTTGAAGGTTACCAAGGAATAGGTGATCTTATCCCAATATTTCAATCTGGAAACTTCCCAACCAAGAAATAAGGACATCTCACCAGCTTCCACAAGAAGGGCAGAAACCGGAGTGCTCTTAAAGGCCCTTAGACATACAGAGCCTTCAGAAAGTATTCACACCCCTTGACTTTTTCACATTTTATTGTGTTACAGCCCGAATTTAAAATTGATTAAATTGAGATTTTTTTGTCACTGATCTACACATAATACCCCATAATGTCAAAGTGGATTTTTATTTTTAGAATTTTTTACAGAATAATTAAAAATTAAATACAGAAATATCTAATTTACATAAGTATTCAACCTCCTGAGTCAATACTTCGTAGAAGTGCCTTTGGCAGTGATTACAGCTTCGGGTCTTCTTGGGTATGTCTGTATTTGCTTTGCACATCTGGATTTGGGGAGTTTCTCCCATTCTTCCTTGCAGATTTGCTCAAACTCTGTCAAGTTGGATGGTGAGCGTCGGTGAACATCAATTTTCAAGTCTTTCCACAGATTCATAATGGAATTCAAGTCGGGCTTTGGCTGGGCCACTCAACGACTTTCACATTCTTGTTCTGAAGCCATTCCAGTGTTGCTTTTGCTGTATGCTTGGGGTCATTGTCTTGTTTGAACATAAATCTTCACCCCAGGCTGAGGTCTTTTTCACTCGGAAGCAGGTTTTCTTCTAGGATTTGCCTGTATTTGGCTCCATTCATTGTTCCCTCTATGCTTACAAGTCTCCCAGTCCCTGCTGCTGAAAAGCATCACCATAGCATTATGCTGCCACCACAAAGCTTCACTGTAGGGATGATGTTAGATGGGTGATCAGCTGTGCACAGTTTCCATCAGGCGTAGTGCTTTGCATTCAGGCTAAAGAGTTCAATTTTCATTTCATCAAACCACAGAATCGTTTGCCTCATGCTCTCAGAGCCTTTCACGTGCCTTTTTGCAAACTCCAGGCATGCTGTCATGTGCTATTTTCTCAGGAGTGGCTTCCGTCTGGCCACTCTCCCCATAAAGCCTCGATTTGTGATGTGCTGCGGACACTGTTGTTATGCCGCAGGTTCTCCCATCTCAACCAAGGAACTCTGTAGTTCAGTCAGATTGGTCATTGGGTTCTTGGTCACTTTCCTGACCAGTGTCCTTCTTGCCCAGTTGCTCAGTTTGTTCAGATGGCCAGCTCTAGGGAAAGTCTGGGTAGTTCCATATTCTTTCCATTTCCTAATGATGGAGCTCACTGTGCTCTTGGGAACTTTCAACACTCTAGAAATTGTTTTGTACCCTTCACCAGATCTATGCCTCATCACAATTATATCTCAGAGTTCTACGGACAGTTCCTTGGACTTCATGGTAGAGTTTCTGCTCTGACATGCACTGTCAACTGTGGGACCTTGTATAGAAAGGTATGTTTCTTTCTAATTCATATCCAATCAACTGAATTGGCCACAGGTGGACTCCATTCAAGTTGTAGAGACATCTCAAGGATGATCAAAGAAATTTGGATACACCTGCGCTCAATTTGGAGTGTAATAGCAAAGGGGTTTAATACTTATTGACTCAAGACATTTAAACTTTTGACTTTTAATTATTTTGTAAAAAAATTCTAAAAGAAAAATTCCACTTGGTTATTATGGGGTAAATCTCAATTTAATCCATTTTAAATTCAGACTGTAACATAACACACAATGTAAAAACGTTAAGGTTGTGTGAATACTTTCTGAAGGCGTTGTACACTAAGTTATTTGGACTGAATTAATTCCAGTTTTTTGCGGTTGCTTTTGGACGTTTCCCAAAAGGCCTGGCCGCCACAGTTTAATTGAAAGTGAAAAAGAGATTTATATAGGAGTAGGAGGCTTTCCTGATGAGCTCCCAAAGTTGTACCAGATAGGCTTTGAGATTAAGGCCTTTTGCACATTTGGTTGCGAGGGTTTTTTCATATGGCTGCTCCAAGATATGCCCTTATCAAAGGTAATAGCTAAAAATACACATCAGAGCAAGCTTTGAGGGAAGCACCATAGGTTTCTGATCTGGATCTACATAGCAATGTCATCCGCAAACGGAGATATCTTACTGCGAGACCCTGAGTGGGAAGCTACATCATATTATTAAATAGTGTGGCACTTGAGGGATGCCTTCATGCATGTGGAATATGGGGGTTGTTGTTTCCTATGCAACCTCGGCTGCTGGTTGCATAATATTCTGGGGGTGCGGCTGGGCCGCTGATGCAGTGCCCCCTATTACCAGTCAGCTGGTACTCATTTTGCGGACCTCGGAAGGATGACAGGTTAAGTTCAACCCAACTTGTGTTATGTCAACAGCACAACAAGGGCTTGAACTCAAGACCCTAAGATCTTAAGCCAGCCACATTAACCGTTAAGCCAACACCAAGCTTGAATATGGGGATGGGCCTCTTCCTTTGTTGAGGTTACCTGTGAGGGAACTCTTATTAATTAATTATTATTAACAATCCCTAAACCAAATCCAATCACCGATCTCTCCCTCCATCCCCACATGCCTCAAAATGTATTGGCATAGTTATCTGCTTCATGTAAATTGGATCAGTGTTAATGTAACCGATGGCGCAGATATACATAGATAAAGGGTGAATGTATATTAAATTATTATATTGTATTATTTCTATAATTTCACCAAAATCGAGGAGAAACACAACCAAGACGATGAAGCAGGTGCAAGAAGACTTTGAGGTGCATTTTAGAAAGACAGCAACAACAACAACAACAACAACATGCATTTTAAGGCCATTTACCCTGCTAAAGCGGGGGTTAGCACTGTCAAAATCAAATCTTCAACTTTGGGGGGAAAAGGCATTTCAGACTGGACGTGTACTTGACAGAAAGTGCAATAGACGACCAAAAATTCGTCATTTGGGAATTCAAAACATTAAACATCCATTCTCAGATCTCCGAAAAATCATTACGGTGTGGCGGACACGAAAGCACTGACGTGGTGACATCACCCCGCACACCAAGTGGGGGTGGGCCACGCCGGGGAGAGAGGCGTGGCCTCAGGATATACACGGGGCGCGCAGCCCCGAGCAGCTCAGTGCTGCAGTTTGAGTGCTTTGAATAAAGACTCTTTTGTATGAACCACGTTGTCCGCTTGCTCCTTTCGTAAGCCTTAGCGCGCGCAGCACCGCGCTTCATTTGGTGACCCCGACGTGATCTGGAGACCGGGGTGAAGCACTTCACCCTGGACATCCGCGGTACTCCTGACCGCGTTTCTGTGGACCGCCTCAAGCCGGCCCACCTCGACGTGGACCATCCACCGCCAGTGGCCCGACCCCCGCGTCGGGGCCGCCCCCCTGCTGGCGGACCTCCGGCACCGCCCAGCCCCGCCGCCATGCCGTCCCCCGGTCCTGCACCCATCCCAGGGGCAGCCGGAGGCATCCCAGATGGCATCCCTGCATCCCGGACGCCGCCAGTCGCCAGGGGGCGCTTCGGCCGGGTCATCCGTTTGCCCCGCAAACTGACCCTTCAGGTGCGCGGGGATTCTGGGGGGGCGCGTGTGGCGGACACGAAAGCACTGACGTGGTGACATCACCCCGCACACCAAGTGGGGGTGGGCCACGCCGGGGAGAGAGGCGTGGCCTCAGGATATACACGGGGCGCGCAGCCCCGAGCAGCTCAGTGCTGCAGTTTGAGTGCTTTGAATAAAGACTCTTTTGTATGAACCACGTTGTCCGCTTGCTCCTTTCGTAAGCCTTAGCGCGCAGCACCGTGCTTCAACGGAAACGTTCTGCAGAGTTGGGTGTTTCGTATTAATCGTTAAGTCTCACATTGAAAGAAGACCTTCACATGAAACCATAAAACTAATTGTCATTTGGGAATTGTCCGATGCACATCATGAAAACATGTTTTTTTTGTTGTTGTTTTTTGTATGCATACTAAGTCAAGGCTCATTCAGAGCTAACACATAGAACATGTAACAAAGGAAGCAGGAGACAAAAGGGGGAGAGAGCGGGAAGCACAACAACAGAAGAGAACAGGAACATTAAGAGATCTGTGGAAGAGAGAGGGCTGGGGTGGAGTACACAAGATAAACAAGATGGACAATACAAGGACTTTCAGGAAAGAAAACGGAATTTGAAAAAGGTGGATTTAAGGTGAATTAACGGGGCTAGAAAAGATGATGGTATTGGATGGGGGAAGATAAGAGATGGTGGTGAACAGCTGTTTTAAAGACCTGGAGGGAGGAGTGGGATTTAAGAGAGTGAGGACGTTTGTTCCAGAGGTGGGGAAAAAGAGGAACGAAAGAGTGAAGGTGAGCAGAGAGTCTTGATTTTGGTAGTTTCACCAGAAGAAAGTTGCTGGCAAAACTTGTGCGTCCTGCAGGAATATTTGGGGGACATAGGACAGACAGAGCAGGGTAGCAAGGCTGGAGAGGAGTCGGTCATAGACAGAAAGACCACCAAACTGCATGTGGTGAGAGAGTGAAAGGCCCTCAGAATCAGCTTCATCGCGGGAGATTCCAATGATTCTGAAAGCTTTGGTTTCAACAGCGTGAAGCCGAGCTAGGTGTGAGGCAGGTGCACCAGCCCAGAGGGGAGAGCAGTATTCCATCAAGCTGCAGATGACAGCTTTGTATGTGGTGAGGAGCTCAGAGGTGCCAAGGAAGGACTTCGCATGATGAAGGATGCCCAGTCGGTGACTGGCTTTGGAGGCCAATGTTGAAATGTGGTTTTCCCAGGAAATATCCTGGCAGATAGTGAGACACAAAAGCTTGAGTGACAGAACATCTTTGAGAGGATTGTTGAGGTGGGAGGGTTTTCCAGACGATCTTTCCGGAGAGACATAGTAAGAGTGTGAGATTTGTCAGAATTTAAAGACATGTTCGACTTGTTTGACCAGTTTGTGATTTTGTCCCGGTCTGCAGAGAGTGAAGAGGCTGCTGCCTACCGATCTGAGGGTTGAGATATAGAGCGGCAGAGAGTGGAGTCATCAGCAAAGAGATAGAGAGGATTTTCCAGAGAGTTGGAGAGATCATTCATGAAGACCAGAAAAAGCACAGGGCCCAGAACACTGCCTTGGGGAACTCCAGCCTGAACAGGAAGGGGAGATGAGAGAATTCCATTCAGGGCCACCCGTTGACTGCGACCAGAAAGGAAGTCCGCAAGCCATGTGTGGAGATTTTTATGGATACCATAGGAGGAGAGTTTGGTGAGCAGGGTGGGGTGCCAGAGCGTATCGAAGGCACGAGATGTCAAGGGAGACAGCTCTAATTTCCTGTTTGGCATTGAGGACCTACATCCATTGTTGAGACAGCAGAAGCAGCATGTCCAGAGTCGAATGACCTGGTCTGAACCCAAATTGATGATCAGAGATCAAGCCATTGGAGAAGATGAAGGATTTCATGTCAGAAGCGATGAAGGATTCCATGACCTCGCTGATTAATTGGAAGCAGGCTAATTGGTCTATAGTTGCAAGGATCTGTTTTTGCACCTTTTTGTGTAAATGTTGACAGCTTGTGACAATGGCGGATGTCATACGAACGCACTCGATGTCTCAGGAGGTATTGTAATTGTTGTATTACTCTAATGTTATTATTACTCCTGTTATTATGTATTACTGTTTTTACTGTAATATGTTAATACTCCTGGGTCTTATGGCTCACCCTGGTAGATGGTATAAACACATCTTGTATAAGCAGCTAAAACCGTGTCCTGGGACTTGTGACTCGCCCTGTAAAAGAAACAATAGGTAACTTAACACACCCCAACTGCTCACCTTTTGGTCATCAACCAACACGACCCTCGTGGTGCGATCTTGGTTTTTCACTACTGGTACTATCGACCCCCAAATATGGTTTTATCATACAGCTAACTTCATTTATTTCCCAACATTAATTAATACTAGGGCATGCCCGTACTATATATATATCTAAAATTATATCCCCCCCCCCCCTCTATTTACATGAAATGGTTTGGACCATTCGCAAAGCCAAAGCGAACGGCTTGCGAGTACGGTGACAATCCCCCCCCTCTATTTACATGAAATGGTTCGGTCCAAAGCGAACGGCTTGCGAGTACGGTGACAATCCCCCCCCCCCCCTCTATTTACATGAAATGGTTTGGTCCAAAGCGAACGGCTTGCGAGTACGGTGACAATCCCCCCCCCCCCTCTATTTACATGAAATGGTTTGGTCCAAAGCGAACGGCTTGCGGAGTTTGGTAAAGAAATCGCCATAGCTCGGTAACTACTTCTCCGATTAATATGAAACCTTGAAAAGGCACATCCTCGGGTCCCCAGCAATATACCTGGCAAGTTTCAAGTATATCGGACCCGTGGTTGTCGAGAAACAGCGGTCACAGACAAACACACAGACAAACACACAGACAAACACACACACAGATATTACTGGAATTATAGATAGACTAGGGCATGCCCGTACTATATCTATATCTAAAATTATATCCCCCCCCCCCCCCTCTATTTACATGAAATGGTTTGGTCCAAAGCGAACGGCTTGCGAGTACGGTGACAATCCCCCCCCTCTATTTACATGAAATGGTTTGGTCCAAAGCGAACGGCTTGCGGAGTTTGGTAAAGAAATCGCCATAGCGTGCACAAACGCGCAGGAAAGCGAAAGAATCGCAAATTAGTTTTAATTAGTTTTAAAACATAGTTTAACGCCAACATAGCGGCAACATAGTTTGCCAACGTGAAATAAATGAATACGCTCTCAAATGTGCCGTCCGAGGCAGAGTCTGTTCGCCACGTTCGGCACACGTGATAACTCGCTGCTCTCTGATTGGTTGAATCGTTTTTTGGACATAGCTCGGTAACTACTTGTCCGATTAATATGAAACCTTGAAAAGGCACATCCTCGGGTCCCCAGCAATATACCTGGCAAGTTTCAAGTATATCGGACCCGTGGTTGTCGAGAAACAGCGGTCACAGACATACACACATACACACACACACACACACACACACACACACACACACACACACACACACACACACACACACATTACTGGAATTATAGATAGATACTGTGGCGGACACAAAAGCCCACTGGCGTGGTGACATCATTCCACGCACCAAGTGGGCGGTGGCCACGCCCGAGGGGTAGGCGTGGCCTCATGATATACACCGGGCGACCAGCCCGGAGGAGTTCAGTCTCAGTGTTACAGTGTAGTCTTACAATAAAGACGTTTATATGTTACCGCTTGTCCGCTTCCTCCTTGCTCACAAGCAGCGCGCGTAACGCCGCGCTTTAATACCAATATTCCCACAACGTTTTCAACAATACTTGGCCAAATCCCCCAGTGGATCACTCTTGAAGTCAGTCGGAGAGAGAGTGTTTCGTAACGGATATGGCACAGGCAGGATGGTCCAAATGACCATTAGTTGTGCCTTCATTATCTTGTCATATGTTATGATACCTTCTGAAAGACCTGCAATGCGGTAATCTTCATCCTGATTCAGCAGCATTTACGCGGAAGGAAGGAAACGAAACCGAACTTGCTATTGGAATTTATATAAATATTTGTTCTTTAATATATCTTCAATCATCACGTCGTCCGTAGCCATAATTACAATTGCCTATCAGAAAATATCCACCAAAAACTCAAAACAACCCAACATTCATTACTTATTGTACTCTTTTTTATCCTATCAAAATGTTTGGTAATTATGGAGGCGACGAAACACCTGCCGCATCCTCAAAGTGGTGGAGTATATACTAGCTCGACGTGTATTTTATCCCTTTCGGTTTTTTTTATCCCTTTCGTTTTTTTTTTATCCCATCAATGTATTATGCATAAGAAAGCAGAATAAAAGCATAAATCAGACAGCTGATTGAACAATATGTATAAGTCCGTATTTTGTGTGGATAATCTCAGCAAGAAAAAACATCGTTCTGATAAAGAACACAGATAGGAATTGGAGGCTGTTGACAGAATAAGTCAACAAACAATAATGACAAAGAATGCAATTTATTTCTGATTTTTCTTGTATCGACATCACGATGTTGTTGGTCAGTAAAGCACAACAACCAACAATTGGACAAAATGCACACAGCCGTCATGATATGACGTCATATCCGCCGGAAGCTAGTTTATTTATTACTTTTTTTTTCTTTTTTTTTTTTCTTTTTTTTTTTTCCCCACCTCTCACATTTCCATCATGGCGGACGTGCATCTGGACATGCCGTAAGTAGAGGGTGAAGTGAAATGGATCTTGCAGCATCCTTCATCATCAGCGGTTTGTTTCGCGCTGGAAGCGATATTACTTAACAATGGATGTTGGGATAGTTTTATCGGCAAGATATTGTCCCATAAAATGGAAAGTTTGACGGGATCGATCAGCAACCGGTTCTGATGCCGCCAAATAATCAGTCCACCATGCCGGAATAATAATAAGAATTTTTTTTTTTAACTTTGTGTTCATTCGCAGGGTAAAGCGTCTTCCAAAGGTTCCTGAAAATTTGTTGAAGAAGAGGAAGAAGTACCAGGGATTGAAGGAAAGCTACAAGCGATCGGACCAACACCTGAAGCGGGTAACTGGCAATGGGATAAATCTTTTCCTGAGTTGCGTTCACGACGTCTTCATAAAACTCAGGACTGTAACGTCACGTGATCTCGGCGGATAAGTTGTCGTTGAGGCCATAACCGGCTCCGTAGCGTTTTCAGAGTTTTCCCATAATTCCGTGCGCGCCACCATTCCTGCCAACGTCAGCATCAGTGGTTCTACAGTACAATCTAGCACGTTTATCTTGTTCTCACTTACTGCAATAGTAGGTTACGCTAATTTTTTTGGCCTTGTTAGGTCTTGTTTAGCTTGCCAACCAATATGGCGCTCGCGAAATGCATCATGGGTACTGAACCCCCTCTATACGATGTGTCAACATTGCATTTCGTTATAAAACACCGAATTAATTTCTATAAGATCGAGTTGATTCGATCAGGGCAGTGTTTTCTCTGATTTGCAGCACTTTAGTGCCCCACTGCCTTAAGGGTGTAGTACTGGTGAAAAATTGAGAAGACTACATAGGTACCTTTGAGAGGCCTTTACACAAAAACAAAGTCAAGTTAATATCTAATTTTCAGTTTTTCTTGAAAGATATAATCTTGGCTTTAACTGAGACCAGTTTCAACGCTTCTTTGTCATATTACATGCATATAATTTGCATAAATTAGACCGTCAATAAAAAATAAGGAAAAACAAAGAACACATTTCTACTTCTATCTTCTATGTCACCTATCATTCTTTTCACACAAAACTTGGTACATGTATTATACATGTGTTACTCTACTACCTGATGAGAGGATTTTGTGAAATTATGTCAAATGTTCACTAATTAGCTAATTATGCCAATTACCAGATAAAACTTGGTTGTCCTTCAATAAATCCACAATGGCTACTCCTATAAACAAAAGCCTTCATGATTTTAAAGGAAGTGATATTCTGAATATCCTGTCCAAATTTCAGCCCAAAAGAATGATGCAAATTAAAGTTATAACAAATTTCATGCAAAATATTATATTGAATTGAATTGAAATTTGAATTTTTCAATATTTAGGGGTACTTCTATGACCTCTAATAGCATGATTCTTGTTTATAAGACTATAAGGAAACTGTTCAGCTAAAAAAACAAAAATCACCTGTTCACCCTTAAGGTGATGGTTTTCCTTTTGACTTGTCTTGCTCCATCTTTCCCGTCCCACTCCTCCCTCTCAGAGACGCAATGCACAAAAGTTGCATTTCAAGCGCCCAGAGAGTTTTGTGAGAGACAGCAGACAGCGCCACAGAGACTCGGTGCGGCTGGCGCGACTCGCCCGTAAGCCCGCTTCGCTCCTTCCCATGCCGACATGTCCTCGGCTCGTTTTCGCTCTTCGGATCCGAAGGTGTGGTGGCCTCGTCGATCCGAAGCTCTTGTTGTGCTGACGTCATTCTGCCTTTGTGTTTGTCCATTCATTTCTCGCTCGTTCCGACCTTCAGTGCGAACAGTTGCTGTCTCGCCGTAAGACAAGCCCTCCAGTTCCTGCGGCTCACCCGAATCTTCTCTGGTGTCTTCCTCAAGCTATCTCGTGGGTCCCTCACTCTGTTGCGACGTGTTGAACCTTACATCGCTTGGGGGTACGTTTTGATGCCAACAATTCTGAGTGTTCGTTTTCATTTTGTTCTTGCTAAAGTTACCTGGCAGTTGGCACTGTCTTGTCCTCAAAGCATCTTTCTCACATTGTCTGCCGGTTGAAATCCTCATAAACATCTATTGCGCCTCCACAGCCGAATGTCAGCGGCGTGATGTTTTCAGGTTATCTGTCTGTCTGAGCGCCATCGGTTCTAATTTATTTTAACCACAATAACTTGACCCAAGTATGGGCTGTAATAAAAAGATGAACTGGTTAAATTTTGGGCTCAAAAGGTCAAAGGTCACGTCTTTTGAGAAGAATTTGCGGATCATAGCTTGATTTAGATACATCTGATGTTGTCTTCTGCTTATTATCCCCATGCTTTAAAGAAAAGAAAAGAAAAAACGAAGTAGGTGAGGAGGTTATAATCAGCTCCACCCGTCCGTCATGCTATCTCCTAAACAGTTGTGCAGAAATTCACCAAACTTATTCGAGACCAGTATCATTTTTGGCTCCACCCCCTGGACCCAGAGGTGGAGTCAAAAGGTCAAATGTCAAAAATTGCAATTACGGGCACATATTTTTTTAGTGAACCTTTGATGCAATCGACATTGGGGGACATGAAATATGTAACAAATATACATTATTATTTTTTATTACTAGCCTGGCTGTGTACTCCGCGCGCCTCACCACATGTAGTTTAAGAGGGATAGACATCCTTGACCATGTCTGCTTTCTCAGGGAGTGAGAGATGGTAGTTAGTGGGGGTGGATTGGGGATTGGTGGAGGGGGGATGGGGTTGAGGGTCTTTGGGGTGTTTTGCGTCTTTGGGGTGTTTTGCGTCTTTGGGGTGTTTTGCGTCTTTGGGGTGTTTTGCGTCTTTGGGGTGTTTTGCGTCTTTGGGGTGTTTTGGGTCTTTGGGGTGTTTTGGGTCTTTGGGGTGTTTTGGGTCTTTGGGGTGTTTTGGGTCTTTGGGGTGTTATGGGTCTTTGGGGTGTTTTGGGTCTTTGGGTGTTTTGGGTCTTTGTGGTGTTTTGGGTCTTTGGGATGTTTTGGGTCTTTGGGGTGTTTTGGGGTATTTTGGGTCTTCTGAGGTGTTTTGGGTCTTCTGGGGTGTTTTGGGTCTTCTGGGGTGTTTTGGGTCTTCTGGGGTGTTTTGGGTCTTCTGGGATGTTTTGGGTCCTCTGGGGTGTTTTGGGTCCTCTTTTTTTTTTTTTTTTTTTTTTGTATACAAGATCGAGGCTCGTGAAAGAGCGAACATTAATCACACAGAAAGACAAACAGACACATAAAACAAATAACATCGGGAGCGGTAGACAAGATGGGGAGAGAGGGGGAAGGACACAAACACAACATTTGAGAGCAGGGACCAGCTGGTTGAGCTGGGGTACTCAGCAGACAGGATGCATCTGTTTCCAAAGGTGGTGGGCTGTGCACCAACTGATGAGGTTAGCGTACACCGCCATCGATGACACCGCCACAAATGGCGGAACAGATTGGGGTGTTTTGGGTCCTCTGGGGTGTTTTGGGTCCTCTGGGGTGTTTTGGGTCCTCTGGGGTGTTTTGGGTCCTCTGGGGTGTTTTGGGTCTTCATGGTCTTTTGGATCCTCCGGGCCTTTAAGGGTTTTTTTGGGGGTTTTTTTTTTGTGTGTACAAGATCGAGGCTCTGTAAAAGCTAACATCAATCACAAAAAAAAACAAAAAACGACACGCAAAACATACAATAAGGGAGACAAGATGGGGAGAGAGAGAGGTAAGCACACAGGTACAACAGCAGAGAACAGGGACAACGGAAGATCTGTGTGGGGGAGATGGCTTGGGAGGGAGGGTGAGGGGGCTTGGGAGGGAGGGTGAGGGGGCTTGGGAGGGAGGGTGAGGGGGCTTGGGAGGGAGGGTGAGGGGGCTTGGGAGGGAGGGTGATGGGGCTTGGGAGGGAGGGTGATGGGGCTTGGGAGGGAGGGTGAGGGGGCTTGGGAGGGGGGGGGGGGGGAGGTGGCATGGTAAGGCGAGTGGGGGGGAGCGGTGGGGGATGGGAGAGGTATAAAACACATGGACACTGCTGGAACTTCCAGGAAAGAAAGAATTCGGTAGTTCAAAAAAAGTGGATCTGGGGTGAATTAACGGGGGTAGAAAAGATCAAGGTTTTGGATGGGGGAAGATGAGAGATGGTGGTGAACAGCTGTTTTAAAGACCTGGAGGGAGGAGTGGGAATGATGAGGGTGAGGGAGTTTGTTCCAGAGGCGGGAGTAAAGAGGAAGGGGCTTTTGGGTTTTAAGGGTCTTCTTTTGGGTCTTGAGGGTATTTTGGTTCCTCTGAGTCTTGAAGGATCTTTGGGGTATTTTGGATCTCCGGGGTCTTTTTGGTCTTTGGGGTATTTTGGGTCTTCGTGGTATTTTTGATCTTTGCAGTCTTTAAGGGTATTTTCGGTCTTCGGTGATCTTGGGGGACTTAAAGGGTCGTCAGAGGACTGAGGCGTTTCAGCAGTGAAAGGATCAAAAGGTATATTCCAACTGTATGTAATTTAGAGTTCACAGGCTGTGTTTTGGGTCTTAATTTTATTTGAAGAAGACGTTTTGGTCACAAATAAACATACAAACAACCATCACCATATACGTTTGCTCTATTATAATAAGATTATTATTTAACCCTGGTTCATGGCCCCAGTGGATTTATGGTCACATGGGTCAAAAGAGAAGATATTTTCAACTCACAATTTGGTATTGGGTCATTCCTGGTGGAACTTTTGGCCATCTTTCGACCTCTGAGAAGAGAACTGAGAAGTGTTGGGATTTGCGATGGTGCTACATTGATTTCACCCTTATCTCTCTTTACTCTTGTGCTCTCTCGTATTACCTTTAATTTTTCATGTGTCTTTTACGAAAGATCAAACGTAGCAGTGGTTTCACCTGCCAGGCAAGTGGAAGCATATCCATTCACACATTTGTGTCTAATTATTAGGTCATCTCATTGCGATCCTTGAAGAGATGAACTTGTAAAATGGTACTTGATGTCTGGATGTCTGGCGTGTCGTCCGTTAACTTTTTTGTTATTTTTGCTACTCCCCCCTTATCACTCAGCTGATTGTTCTGAAATTTCGGATCATGGGGGTTCCCCAACCCCCCAAAAACCTGGTACAGCGCTTCTACTCTGTTCCACAGGATCGCTTGGGGGAAAAAAACAAAAAAAAACATAAGCGACTCTGGCTCTGTTTATCTATCCGTCTGTCCTCCATCACACCATCTCCTTTCTAAACTGTTGTGTAGAAATTCACCAAACGTGGTAGCTACAATTACCACATGACAAGGTGCGAGTGGCATCATTGTTAGCCCCGACCATGGAGTCCCTGGGGTGGGGTCAAAAGGTCAAAAAGAAAAACTGTGCACATTTTTAATGCAACTTTGTTCAGGGACTCGTTGATTTACGCTTGAGATGCGTTTCTAAAAAACTGAATGTAAAACGCAACTATTTTCCCAGAGGTATAATGCCATGAATTGAAGATACGTTCCTCGGCAGAAATTTCCGTTCCTGGGCAGAAAAAGTAAATGTGTAAATACAGTACCTGTAAATAAATACTAAAGATGTAATAAGTAAATAAATCGCAGAAGAATGTAAATAAATGTTTAAATGAATTAAATTATGGAAAGTTCAAGTACTGTAAAGGTATACAGTGCACAGCGAATGTTCCGGCCTGGGAGGTGAGAGCAGGGGTGGAGCAGTTGCTGAGACGATAAGGCACTCGACTTTATTTTGGTGGCGTTACCACGTCCATATTGATGTGCAAACTAATATATTTTGAGACTTCTTGGTGGGAGTCTCAGTTAGAGAACTTGAGGGTCGTTTACCACTAATGATGAAGAGGTTTTGGAGAATTTGGCATAAAAATACTATCCATGAAGGTCAGGTGATGCTTCCCAGAGTACAGTACAGACTGCGTGACTAAGGGCGAGAGAAGTAGTGCACTGTATGGAATAGCCCCAGTTCTGTTGCCACTTTTTTGTGTCATACTAACTAGCGAATATGCCTGTGAAGGGATGATAGGATTGGAGGCTCCATAAAAACCACCGTTTAGAGGCCATTTTTCCCCGCAAGGCGGGGGTTGGCCTTTTCGGGGACCGTGGTTGTTGTTGTTTTTTGGTCCCCTTTTTGAAGCAATGTTTTACGGCTGGATGCCCTTCCTGCCGCCAACCCTGTTTGTCTCCTTTTTACGATAAACAGGGAATTACCAGTGTACTGGTACTCAATTTGCCGACCTCGGAAGGATGACAGGCTGAGTCAACCCCCCTGGCGTTAATTCAGCGATCGACCGGGATTCGAACCCAGGATCCTTGGATCCTAAGCTGGCACCCTAGCCGCTAGCCCAACACCAGGGTTGGAGGCTCCATAGAGCAACAGCAACAATCCTGCAACTGAACGACACCTGAATTACCACCCATCGGAATGCCATGCCGTCACCCAACATAAACGCCTTAAGGCTGAAGAGAAGTTTATTTTCAATTGTGCCGACCGGAGTAAATGGATTGTAGATCTGGATGCTGTAAGCAGAATTGCATGACATTGTTAATTATACCTACTAAGTTTGGCAACTGTAAATTGGAGAGAGGGGAGGTGACAAACGAAGGTGGGGTCGGAGTGATCCATCGAATGGAACTTGGTGAACCCAAATTTGTGACCACGTCCATTGCACCTTTGCCATCTTGTAATGATAATGGCCTCATCATCTTCCTCCTCTTATTGTGATCCTAATCCTCTTGTTGTCCCTACAGCAAGCAATCTTAATCAGACGTTATTCTATTTGAAGGAAAATTGTAGCTGCACCTTGAGGTACTCTATTAATTTACTCTGTGCTGTGTTCTGCAGTTATCCTAACCTGAAGTCTGTGAGGGAACTGATCTTGAAGCGTGGGCGCACAATGGTACATGGTCGGAGTACACCTCTTACTGACAACTGTCTGGTGGAAGCGAAGCTCGGTAAGTATTTTCACTACCCCCTGAACCCTGTGCCTTTCGCTTGAACAATTGCAGTCATTCCCCTTGAACTAACGGCGTAATCATCTCAATAGATTTTGGGTATATAGTTATCCCATTTTTTTTTGCCTCCGCCGACGTAGTCGCCACAGGCATTATGTTTTCGGGTTGGCCGTGCGTCTGTGATAGGTTTTCGTTGCTGTGATAACTTGAGAATGGCTGAAGTGATCCAAGTTAAACTCAGTACAGGTATGTATAATGATGTAAAGATGTACGGATTCGATTTTGGGGTCACTAGGTCAAACGCCACACAGGTCATGGTCGGTAAAAGTCCTGTTGCCGCGATAACTTGTGAACCAGTGATGGGATTTTGACCAAACTTGGTACAAGCATGTATAATGATGTAATAATGTGGGTGAAGGCATACCGGTTGATGTGATGTCGAAGAATGCCATTCTAGTTGTTATCTGTACTATCTTTTAATTACCAGACTTTGTGGCTTAATGCTTAGGAGCATCCACTGAGTCTGGGAGGTCAGTGATTTGAACTGACCCCGTCCGAGTCGTGCGGAAGACTTTATAAATGGTACGTGCTGCTTTCTTGCTTGACATTCAGCATTTGGAGGATAGAGCATGGACAAGAGGGTGAGGGGGTGATGGATATTTTTCCTTCATCCTCTCACTGTGTAACCTGGTGTTGGGCTAGCGGCTAGGGTGTCAGCTTAGGATCCTAGGATCCTGGGTTCGAATCCCGGTCAATCGCTGAATTAACGCCAGGGGGGTTGACTCAGCTTGTCATCCTTCCGAGGTCGGCTAATTGAGGACCAGTTCACTGGTAATTCCCTGTTTGTCGTTAAAGGCGGCAAAAAGGGTTGGCGTCAGGAAGGGCATCCGGCCGTAAAACATTGCTTCAAAAAGGGGACCGAAAAACAACAACAACCACGGTTCCCGAAAAAGGCCAACCCCCGCTTGCGGGGAAAAATGGCCTCTAAAGGTGGTTTTTTTTTTATCCTCTCACTGTGTAGAGAACAGCGACGTCTAATGTTGGCATCGCCTGGTCCCCTGAGTGCACTGGAATGTTGTGACTCGCCCCCCCCCCCCCCAAGTGACCCAAGGTCACCGGTTGTTTTGCATTTACAAATTAACTGAATAAAAGTAAAGTCCATTTAATGTGTCGTGCCTATCTGCACGTGTGCGTGATTTATGTGACAGCTCGCCCATGATCTTTAGACCAAGGTGTTTGGGTAGTTAGTTGGACCGATTTACAGCACGATATCTTGAAGTTGTGGACCGATTTCGGACAAAACTTGGCGGACAGGTTGGGTGTGTGACGACAAATCGATTCAATTTTGGTGAAGATCCGAATACGGATGTAGATACGAGAATTTTTTAAATGTCTTTAGTGATTCTTCACCATTGAGTGACAAGGCCAAAAATGACATGCAGCAACAACAACAGCATGCATTTTAAGGCCATTTTCCCTACCAGAGCGGGGGTTAGCCTTGCGGTCCCCATGACAATCTTCTCCATTCCCTATTTTCTGCATCTCTCCTTGTTTAACCCCCTTGCCCGCATTTCTTATTCGACCATCTTTAGCCAAGTCTTTCTCGGTCTTCCCCGTCCTCTACTTCCTTCTACATTCATTTCAATAATCTTCTCAACCAGTCATTTTCATCCTTCCTCAACACATGACCAAACCATCTCAACCTGTTCCTCTTCACAGCATCAATCACAGGCTCTATTCCCATCATCTTTCGCAATTCATCGTTAGTCTTCCTCTCTCTCAACGATACTCCGCACATCCACCGAACCATTCGCATTTCCACCCTTTCCAGCCTTCGTTGCTGCTCTACGTTCATTACCCATGTCTCGCTCCCATAAATCGTAACACTTCTCACACATGCAGCATACACCTTTCCCTTCAGCTTCAACGACACTCCCCTCCTCATCAGCACGCCACTTAAAAACGATATAAAAAAAAAAAAACCTTTAGAGGCCATTTTTCCCCGCAAAGCGGGGGTTGGCCTTTTTCGGGCACCGTGGTTGTTGTTGTTTTTGTTGGTCCCCTTTTTGAAGCAATGTTTTACGGCCGGATGCCCTTCCTGCCGCCAACCCTTTTTGTGGCCTTTTACGACAAGCAGGGAATTACCAGTGAACTGGTCCTCAATTTGCCGACCTCGGAAGGATGACAGGCTGAGTCAACCTCCCTGGCGTTAATTCAGCGATCGACCGGGATTCGAACCCAGGATCCTGGGATCCTAAGCTGGCACCCTAGCCGCTAGCCCAACACAACACTTAGACGATATGCAGCATGATATTTTAAAAAGTTGTGGATGACCTATGACAAAACTTTGTGGATATGAGTTGGGCAAGTGACAAGAACAAGATTTTGGTTTACTTCGGAAAATATCTGACCTATCGGTGGGATATGAAACGTAAACTGTTCAGCCTGGCGGAGGTATGCTCTCTCCTGAGTGTTGTTCGAGTTGCACTTGAAATCTGTACTCGTTGAAGTCCAACGACAGATTTCCCCCAGATTAAAAGCCCTTTTGCTCTGATGAAGGGTTGACCCTTGACAACGTCGGATTCTTTGCTTCCCACTACGGTTAATATACCTCGATGAACACTTTGTTGATTGTGTCCATTGTAATGGAAACCTCCACTGTTGAGTTCTACTGTGCCAGTAGTACTATCATCAACGCAGTCAGGTGGTCGTCATCTATCATTATGTAGGTCAGCCTATCATCAACGCAGTCAGGTGGTCGTCATGTATCATCATGTAGGTCAGCCTATCATCAACGCAGTCAGGTGGCGTTGTCGTCATCTTGCACGTGTTGTGTGAAAGCCAGCATGCGTTTGGATGAAGTCAGAGATTATTTTTCTGCAGTTATTAAAATATATATATTTCCGGTGAGGTTTATCTCAAATGCTCCATTTTATGAGACACTGCAGCCCATCAATTCAGTGCTGTTTATGCTTTTCACTTCAAACTTAAAATTTGAAAAATGGTCTCTCCACTAACTTGTTCCTCCATATTTGTCCGAAGGTAAACATGACGTCATCTGCCTGGAGGATGTCATCCATGAGGTATTCTCTTTGGGTCCACATTTCAAGGTCTCTTCGCTCTTCCTGCACCCTTTCATGCTCCCCGTGGCGAGGCATTCCCGCCGTAATCGTACCCGCCAAGCTCTGGAGACGGGACCTTGTGGTGACCGAGGCTCCGCCATCAATGAGCTCATCAGGAAGCTGAATTGAGGAGAGTTTTGAATGTAACACCCGTGTTAGCAGCAACCGTTACCATTGCAACGAACTCTCCGGCATCCTCCCGTCATCTCCGTTCGTTTTCAGATCTTTGAATCGTCTCATGCCTTTTTCACCAATAACTTCGCGTTTCCAGCTGCAAAGTCTCATATTAGCTCGAACCGAACCAGTTCACCCTCGTACCCTCGTACGAAATTGAGATGATGGTGAAGCTTTTGATTGAGGCTGATGTTTAGGTGGACACAGCACATTATTTTATGAAAGATTTGTCATCAGATTGTCCTGCTATTTGAAGTCTAATGTAATAAGTTTGCTGCTCCACCATCTTCCCTTGGGTGGTAATTTCTATGCTCTTTGTACATCAGACATAAAGGTGACATGAAACTGAGTACCTGGACTTTGTTTTTATTTCATCTTTTTACATTAATTATTGTGCTCGGCTTGTACAGAATAGCCTCGCTATAATGAACACATTACACAGACACGTCATTGTATGGACAATCTGATGTACCAAGCCAATGACCCACCCACCCCTCCACCCCAACCAACACCACCTTCATTGCTAACATGCATTGATTATGTTAATTGCTAACATGGATTGATTATGTTAATTGCTAACATGGATTGATTATGGTAATAGCTAACATGGATTGGTTATGTTAATTGCTAACATGCATTGATTATGTTAATTGCTAACATGGATTGATTATGTTAATTGCTAACATGCATTGATTATGTTAATTGCTAACATGCATTGATTATGTTAATAGCTAACATGGATTGATTATGTTAATTGCTAACATGGATTGATTATCTTAATTGCTAACATGCATTGATTATGTTAATTGCTAACATGCATTGATTATGTTAATTGCTGACATGGATTGATTATGTTAATTGCTAACATGCATTGATTATGTCAATTGCTAACATGCATTGATTATGTTAATTGCTAACATGGATTGATTATGTCAATTGCTAACATGCATTGATTATGTTAGTTGCTAACATGCATTGATTATGTTAATTGCTAACATGTATTGATTATGTGTTAATTGCTAACATGGATTGATTATGTTAATTGCTAACATGGATTTATTATGTTAATTGCTAACATGGATTGATTATGTTAATTGCTTACATGGATTGATTATGTTAATTGCTAACATGGATTGATTATGTGAATTGCTAACATGGATTGATTATGTTAATTGCTAACATGGATTGATTATGTTAATTGCTAACATGCATTGATTATGTTAATTGCTAACATGGATTGATTATGTTAATTGCTAACATGGATTGATTATGTTAATTGCTAACATGGATTGATTATGTTAATTGCTAACATGGATTGATTATGTTAATTGCTAACATGGATTGATTATGTTAATTGCTAACATGGATTGATTATGTTAATTGCTAACATGCATTGATTATGTTAATTGCTAACATGCATTGATTATGTTAATTGCTAACATGGATTGATTATGTTAATTGCTAACATGGATTGATTATGGTAATAGCTAACATGGATTGACGGATTCATTTCTCATAATGATAATACGGATTGTGTTCATTTTATTTTACGGATTAATTATGTTCATTGTTCATGGTGATTAATCGTGTTCATTTTCTAATACTGATTAAGTGTACAACAACAAACAACAGGCCTTTTAAGGCCATTTTCCCTGCTAGAGCGGGGGTTAGCCTTGCGGTCCCCATGACAATCTTCTCCATTTTGCCCTATTTTCTGCATCTCCCCTTGTTAACCCCCTTGCCCACATTTATTCTTCCACCACCTTTAGCCAAGTATTTTTCTGTCTTCCCCGTCCTCGACTTCCTTCTACATTCATTTATATCACTTCTCAACCAGTCACGTTCATCCTTCCTCAACCTGTTTCTCTTCACAGCATCCATCACAGGCTCCATTCCCATCATATTTTGCAATTCATCATTTGTCTTCCTCTCTCTTAACGATAATCCACACATCCACCGAACCATTCGCATTTCCACCCTTTCCAGCCTTCGTTGCTGCTCTACATTCATTACCCATGTCTCGCTCCAATAAATCATAACCCTTCTCTCTCATGCAGCATACACCTTTCCCTTCAGCTTCAACGACACTCCCCTCCTCATCAGCACGCCACTCAGTTCCCGAAACTTCTTCCATGCACATCTCGCTCTACCAACCGTCGCTGAGTCTGATCCACCTTCTGCATTGAACATGTCTCCTCGGTAGCAAAATGTTTTCACGCTGTCTCCAAGATCCAACTCAACATTTCCTCCATCTGCAGGTCCCTCTGTGCACACCTTACTGGTTAATGATCCTCTCAGACCACTACATTTTTGATGAACCCACTCAGCACACATTGTACATTGAATGGAATTCATTCCAACACCCTTCCTGCACACAGCACACGGCCACTTCCCAGTTCTTTCCACCTCACCACATGCTTTATAGTCCGTGGGCTGAGTAGGGTTTACATGCACCCCCCCCCCCCCCCACAACTTAACTTCCCGGGTATGTCCATGTACCCCCCACCCTAGGGGTTAGGAAAAACCATGTTAACAGAAAAAAACTCATTCCCAAGGTACCTCCCACGCATATTTTGATGTTACCCCCCCCCCCCCCCCCCCCCCCGTGTCAGTGATTTCCGAAAATTAGGGGTAGGCGAAATTGAAATGGCCATAACTTTTTACCTCGTCATCCTATGGTTGCATATGACCCCTCAAAATGTTTGTCCTGGGACACTTTACAATGATATGTGTTATATGCAAATGAGGTCACCAGAGGTCAAACTATGAGGGAATGAGTTTTTTTTCTGTTAACATGGTTTTTCCTAACCCCTAGGGTGGGGGGTACATGGACATACCCGGGAAGTTAAGTTGTGGGGGGGGGGTGGGGGAGGTGCATGTAAACCCTACTCAGCCCACGGACTATTACCACTTGCCATCACCTTCGTTTTTCCGATATTCACCTTCAGACCTTTTGTCTCCATACATTCCTTCCACTTGTTCATCTTCTCCTTCAGTCCATCCATACTCACCCCAATCAACACGAGATCATCTGCATACAACAACTCCCACGATAAACCGTCCTTTACGTTCCGAGCCAGTACCTCCATCACAGCTACAAATAGTAGTGGGCTTAGTACCGACCCCTGATGCACTCCCACCACCTCAAACTCACCACTGTTCCCGTCCTTCGTCCTTACAGCTGTGCGTGCTCTATCGTACATTGCCATCACTACTCTGATCAACCATTCCACCACTCCTAACTTCCTCAGTGCCCATGTCACTACTTCGCGTGGAACCCTATCGAATGCTTTCTCCAGATCAACAAACCCAAGAAACAACTTCTTCCTCTTCTCCATGTTCTCCTGCAACTGCCTCACAATAAAAAGCGTGTCTGTCGTTCCTCTTTCTGGCATAAATCCAAACTGCATTTTGTCGATCTTCACTTTCTTCCTTATCCTCCTCTCCAACACCCCTTCCAATACCTTCATTCCATGCTCCAATGACTTTATCGCTCGATACGAGCCACACTCCAGAGGGTCACCTTTCCTCTTGTATCGAGGGGTGAGGGTACTCAGTTCCCAATCCACTGGAATGCGGCCTTCTTTCACCACCAGATTACAGATCTCTGTCATTCTCTTCACACCCCAACTTCCTGCTGCCTTCAACACATCTCCCACAACTCCCGTCAGCCCTCCCGCTTTTCTACTCTTCATTGCTTTTATCGCTTCCTCAACTTCTTTCTCAGTTATCTTCTCTGCCGGTCCTAAAACTGGGTTACTCTCTATGTTGCCATCCCATTCATTCTCTGCATTCAACAGCATTTCTATATATCTCTTCCATCTTCCTTTAATTCCATATTGGTCCACAACGATTTGTCCCACTTCATCCTTCAAGCAACTCACCCCCATCACATCACACCTCTCTTTCGCTGTCTGTTTTGCAATCCTGAATACCGCTCTCTGACCCTCTTCCAAATCCAAGCGTTCTCCGAACATTTTCCTACATGTCTCCTGCGCCTTTGCTACCTCTTTCTTTGCAGCCTTCTTGGCTGCCTTATAACTTTCATGCTCTGCTGTTTCTGCTCCCGTACCCTTCGCCTTCTGCCACTCCTTGAACTTCTTCCTCTTCTCGTCAAGCCTCTTTCCAACTTCATCATCCCACGACTTTGTTTCCGAGTGCCTCGGTGGTCCTTTTGTCCATCTACATACCTCACCAACGGCTCCCAACAGACTATCTTTCATTGACATCCAACCACTTTCAAGCTCGACCACATCATCCTCTGCCATACTCAGCCTCTCTTTTAATGCCTCCCTCACTGTCACCTCTTTCAACCTCCACACCTTCATTCTCGGTTGGTACTTCACCTGCCGAGCTCTCCTCGCATCTTTCACCTTTATGTCGCAGACTACCAAGTGGTGCTGTGAAACAGCCTTCTCCCTCGGGATCACCTTTGTGTCCCGGAGGTGCCCCCTATCTCCGCTACGCACCATCAGGTAGTCAACGGTTGTCGTCGACCCACCTGACGTGTATGCAACAAGCTTATTATCGGCTTTCTGGAACTGAGTATTACAAATCAACAAACCAGCTCCATCAGCAAAGTCCAAAATCCTTTCACCTTCTCCATTCTCACACCACTTCCCTTCCATCTCGTCTCCTGCCCACAACATATGTCCACTCTTCTTCTGACCAATACTTCCACCACTTCTCCTGATCTCCCTATCATTGTCCCTACATTCCATGTCCCAAACCTCAGAAACCGATCTCCTCGTGGGGCATCAGACGTTTCTTCGTCATAAATGGAGTGATTTCCACCCTTGCTTCGATCGGGTTCCCCACCTTGAGTTTTGACGAGAGGGAGTGAGGTCCCCCACGGGGTACTTCGGGCTGTACCCTGCCCATATGTAGTTGTCATGGTTCCCTTTGTGAGGCAGTGCTTTATGGCCGGATGCCCTTCCTTATGCCAACCCTTTTAGTCGCCTCTTACGACAGGGATACAGTGTACCTATTCTAAACCGGGGTACACACCAGTTATACTGATTAAGTTCATTGTTAAAACAGATTAATTGTGTTCATTATTAATGCAGATTAATTGTTTTCATTGTTAATGCGGATTAATTGTGTTCATTATTAATGCGGATTAATTGTGTGCATTGTTCATTGCGGATTAATTGTGTTCATTGTTAATGCGGGTTAATTGTGTTCATTGTTAATACAGATTGTACATGTTGCTGGCATGGATTCTACAAGTTGTTTTCTGTTGGGGATTAATGAATGTTTTAATGTTAAGATGATCGAATTGCTTGTATGTGCATGTTCTTATTTGTCCCCACTATTGGTGTAAACCCTCATTTGGGACACCTTTCTGGCACAGACACAATAACTTCACTTGCAGGTTTGGCCTCTCAACCACAGAACTTCGTGATACAAAGCTTTGCCAAGATGGAATTTGCTTGCCGAGGCATCTGGGATGGCGTGGAGCCCACTGTGAACGGTTTTGTGGTTTTACTTGAAATGTCAATTTCAGTGCAAGCCCCAAAATGCTTTGAATGACCACCTGTGTACAGAAGCAGCATTTTAAACCGATATTGAGAATTTTGCTTTCCAAACGTTCCCTTTTGTCAATACATTTGGCAATAAGAAGCAGGTTTTGGATGATGTGTCCATTTTGGTTTTTGTGATGTTACATCAACACCAGCGGTGACTTCCAATCATGGTTGGGAGCGGGATGGGATATAACATTTTGGATTGGAATATCTGCTTCCCTCCACCTGGCCTCGATCATGGGCTCCATATTTAAAACGTTCATTTCAAAGGAGTCATTTTTTTTTATTTTTTGGAAAATGGTCCCTTCGACCTTTTCCTCGCTCTTCTTTCCATTTTCTTTTCCCCCTTCCCTCCCCCTCTCACTCCTCCTCATTTCAAAGTCACCCTTGTGCTCTCGCTCTTCTTTTTTTGCCAAAGCATCAAACAACAGTGGAAGACACAAAGACATCTCTGTGTGAATCTGGCTGCCTAATGTGCATCAACATTTAACAATACAGTATATCTATTCACAGATCTGTCTGTCTCTTGCATTTTTATTATATATTTAATTTTATTTTGTCTGTCAATCGCCCAATTGGGTGGCAGTATACGCTCCTCTAAGCTGTCTGTCCTGGGTTTGAATCCCGACCCAGCTAAAAAATGCCATCTTGGTGATTCGTCAGTGTGTCATCCCTCGGATGGACATTAAACTGGGAATCCCATCTACCAGTATTAGTTGATGGGCGTTGAAGATCTTACGGTGTCCATCAGAGTAGGAGAGCTATCCTGCCAATGATGCTACCCTGCAGACTAAATGAAGACTCATCATGCCATCATAATCCTGCCCTCTCCGTCGATCTCAGTTCTTCCATTCTGAACTGATCCATCTCCCCCCTACCCCCCAACCTTCCTATTTTCTCCTCCCTTGTGTGCGCTTTCCCAAGAGGCACAACTTCCAAGACTGCCATGCGCCTTTCCACAACACAAGCCTTCATTCCCCTGGTACCAAGGGAAACCTCAGTGGTGATTTGAACCCAAACGCCAAACCCGACCACAGACGTGACCTTCATGTCCGCCTCGATATGTTTGGCCGTCGTCCTCGTGTTCCTCTGGGCGCTTCCTGCCGGCACCCAACGTGCTCACCCGGAGCGGAGCGCACGTGGTTGCTCGGATGCGGGGCTGTGTTGCCCGAGGCGCGACATGCGCTGTGCCTCCCAAGGACGGAGGACCGATGGATCCCTCGGCCCGTGCTTCTGTGACGCAGCGTGCTCCCGTGTTGGGGACTGCTGTGCGGACTATGACGACACGTGTCCCGGTGAGGGTGTTTATTCGGTCGGACATCTCTGATTGTCGTCTGCTTGCTTTGGTGGATCGCTGCAGACCGATTCGCACCTCCGCCAGACTGTACGGTTCACGTTTTGTAGCCACTGATAGGTCGGATCTGGATTCAAACGAAATCGAATCGGCTTGTCCTCATCACCGAACCAACTCATTCCACCAAGTTTTGTCATAATCCGTCCACAACCTTTTGAAATATCATACAATGTTTTTTGCTATTCCTCAATGGTGAAGCATCACTTTTAAAAAAATCTCATATCTGGATTCGGATCTTCACCAAAATCGAATCGATTCGTCCTCGTCACACACCCAACCGTTCCACCAAGTTTGGTCCAAATCCGTCCACAACTTTTTGAGATATCCTGCTATGTATAGTTTTTGGCCCAATCTCTCAATGGTGAAGAATCACTTTAAAAAATTAAATAATTCTCATATCCGAATCCATATTCAGATCTTCACCAAAATCTAATCGAATCGTCCTTGTCAGACACCGAACCGGTCCACCAAGTTTCGTCCAAATCCGTCCACCACTTTTTGAGATATCCTGCTATATCTCATTTTTGGCCCTATTTCCCAATGTTGAAGCATCACTTAAAAATAAATAAAAATCTCATATCTGGATTCGGATTTTCACCAAAATCGAATCGATTCGTCCTCGTCACACACCCAACCTCTCCACCAAGTTTCATGAGAATGCATTCACAACTTTTTGTGATATCGTGCTATATATATATATATTTTTAGCCCTGTCTCTCAATGGTAAAGAATCACTTTAAAAAATTCATATCCATATCTTGTTCTTCACCATCACCTAATGATCACGTCCTTGTCACATACCCAACCTGCCCACCAAATTTCAGCCGAATCTGTCCACAGCTTTTTTAGATATCCATCTCTTATCTTCCCCATCCAAAACCTGATCTTTTCTACCCCCATTAATTCACCCCAGATCCCTTTTTTTTGAACTACCGACTTCTTTCTTTCCTGGAAGTTCTTAGCAGTGTCCATGTGTTTTATACCTCTCCAACCCTCTCTCCCCCCCAACCCCCCCCCCGATCTTCCATGCCTCCTCCCCCAAGCCTCTCCCTCCACAGATCTCCCGACATCCTTTTCTCTGCTGTTGTACTTGTGTGCTTCCCCTCTCCCCCCATCTTGTCTCCCGCTCCCTTAGTTGTATGTTTTGTGTGTCCATTTTTTTTTTGGTCATTGATGTGCGCACACGAGCCTCGATCTTGTATTTAAAAAAAGAAGCTCGGTTCAATCAGATTAAAATTGATGATATTAGAAGTTTGACCTTGAGACCAAAATAGTTTGTTTCCCAATTTAGTGACTCGATATGCAAATGCTGTTCAATTTTCAAGTGATTCAGATGAAAAATGCCAATTTATAAATTCTACCTCAAGATGACCTTTGACCTCAAAATCAATAGGCTTCTTCCTTTATGACCACTCTACGATCTGGTGAAGTTTGGTGAAGATCGGTTTAAAATTGTGACTTGTCGGTGATTGAAATACAAACAGACAGAATAACGCACAAGACCAACCAATGTACTTGAAAAATCTTCGATTTTCGCAAATAACAAACAGACAGAAAGGGGTGAAAACATAACCTCCATCCACCTTCGGTGGTGGAGAAAATAAGGGCTATTTATAGTTACTATGACTTTGCCCTTTCACATTTTGACAACATTTTAAATATTTTCTCCATGTTGTCATAATAAAGGTTAATTCAAAATTTGATAACAAAAGCTCAAATGGTTAAAAAAAATTATGGCCTGACCAGACGAATGAACGACACACACACATTGCAATGCAATTGTTGCATTTATTGCATACTAGCAGAAGTACCCGGCATTGCCGGGCGGGGGGAGGGGAGGGGAACGGTGGGGGAGAGGGGAGGGGAACGGTGAGGCGGGGGGAGGGGAGGGGAACGGGGGGGAGGGAAGGGGCGAGGAGAGGGGGGAGGGTGGAGGCGAGGGAGGGAAGGGAAGGGGGAGGGGGAAAGGGAGGGGGGAGTGGGAAGGAAGGGGGAGGGGGGAAAGGAGGGGGGAAAGGGGGGAGGGTGGAAAGGGGGGAGGGGGAAAGGGAGGGGGTAGGGGGGAAAGGGGGGAGGGGAGGGGGGAAAGGGGGAGGGGAGGGGGGAAAGGGAGGGATAGGGGGGAGGAGGGAAGGGTGAGGGGAACGGGGGGGGAGGGAGAAGAGGGGGGAGGGGAAAGGAAGGGGTAGGGGGAAAGGGAGGGGGAGGGGGGAAAGGGAGGGGAGGGGGGAGGGGGAGGAGGGAAGGGAGAGGGAGGGGAGGGGAACGGGGGGAGGGGGAAGGGGTAGGGGGGAAAGGGAGGGGTAGGAGGGAGGGGTAGGGGGGAAAGGGAGGGGTAGGAGGGAGGGGTAGGGGGGAGGGTGGAGGAGGGAAGGGGAGGGTAGGGATATAGATGGTTACTGGCAATTGATCACATCCACAAATGATGTAATCCACACAATTTATGTACTTTACATAACGTTAATAGGAATACATGGCCGTGTAGATGGGAAATACAGTTTGTTTGAAATACAGTTTGTCTCATCTTCTGTCTCTCGCTGTCTGGCCCTCGCCAGACGTTGTTGATTGGCGTTTAGACGTGCCGTTCTCTCATCTTCTGTCTCTTGCTGTCTGAATCTAGAGACACGTTCTTGATTGGCTTGTCGATGGTGAAAAGTATCTTCATCGGTTTCATGGAGTCTCCGATCAGCGATTTTCCTTGCTCGGGAGGTTGAACGCGACAAATTTCTTTTCTTCGGTGCCATTGCCTTTATCACAGTCAGTCTTCGTCAAGATTGCAACTCTGCGTCGTGTCGTGGGCGTGGCCAACGTGGCCTCATGCTCCCAGGTGATTGGCTAACTCGAGCTCGAGAGAGCCATAATGCGCGACGTTATGGCAAAAAATATGGATCTAAAGATGAAAGAAAAAAAACCTATGTGGTGTGAATGGCAATGTTCCTCGCTGAAATGTGAAAAAACGCAATCGCTTTTCGCTCTGAATTACGTGCGAAGGCGTAACTGTGAGATTATGGCGGCAAGGTTGGAACATCACGTGATCGCTCTGAGCGAATCGGCGCGCTGCTCTGCCACCGGCTCAGATTCTGTGTATAATATTCTTCGCTGAAATGCGCTGAGGTAAAAATATGGTAAAAAAATATTACTAGTACCTGACTGCAAAGCCGCAATGAGCCAGCGAAGCCAGCGAAGCCAAAGCCTCTTGCCACTATTTTACCCATCACCATGGCAACAGTAGGTTCGGTAGTTGGTCGTAGGTAGGTGTAGTAGGTACCGTACCGAGTTCAAAATGACACCATTTGCATTCTGGATGAGATTAAAATTGATAAAATTTACCTCTTGATTAATTCGGTGAATTCCGTCTCAACTTCGGATATTTCCGGCCGTGAAAAACTATCCCCTTCGGCCGCGAGATTTCTAAAAAATAATTCTTCGTCAATTTTTTTTTTTTTTTTTTTTTTTTTGTATACAAGATCGAGGCTCGTGAAAGAGCGAACATTAATCACACAGAAAGACAAACAGACACACAAAACAAATAACATCGGGAGCGGTAGACAAGATGGGGAGAGAGGGGGAAGGACACAAACACAACATTTGAGAGCAGGGACCGAGAGACATGGAGACATCGAGAGAACTGTGGGAGGGAGAGGGCTTTGGGGGGAAGGCATGGGAAGGGGGGGGGGGGGTGGGAGAGGTATAAAACGTATGGACACTGCCAAGACTTCCAGGAAAGAAGTTGGAATTTCAAACAAGGTGGATCTGGGGTGAATTAGTGGGGGTAGAAAAGATCAAGGTTTTGGATGGGGGAAGATAAGAGATGGTGGTGAACAGCTGTTTTGAAGACCTGGAGGGAGGAGTGTGATTGAAGTGAGTATGGGAGTTTGTTCCAGAGGCGGGAGAAAAGAGGAATGAAAGAGTGAAGGTGAGCAGAGAGCCGAGATTTCGGCAGTTTAACCATCAGAGGGTGGCTGGCAGATCTTGTGCGACCTGTAGGAATATTTGGGGGACAGAGCACAGAGAGAGCTGGGGGAGCAAGGCCGGAGAGGAGTCGGTAGAAGACAGAAAGACCACCTACCTGCCTGCGGTGAGTGAGTGAAAGGCCCTCAGAGATAGCTTCATCGCGGGAGATTCCAATGATTCTGAAAGCTTTGGATTCAACAGCGTGAAGCCGAGCCAGGTGTGAGGCAGGAGCACCAGCCCATAGGGGAGAACAGTATTCCATTGAGCTGCGGATGAAAGCCTTGTATGTGGTGAGGAGCTCAGGTGTGCCTAGGAAGGACTTCGCACGATGGAGGATGCCCAGTCGGCGACTGGCTTTGGAGGCCAGCTTGGAAATGTGGTTTTCCCAAGAAAGATCATGGCAGATGGTGAGACCCAAAAGCTTGAGCGACAGAACTTCTTGGAGAGGATTGTTGAGAAAGTAGGTGGGAGGGTTGTCCAGTCGATCTTTTCGGAGAGACATAGTAAGAGTGTGAGATTTGTCAGGATTGAAAGACATGTTCCACATGTTTGACCAGTCTGTGATTTTGTCCAGGTCTTCAGAGAGTGAGGAGGCTGCAGACTGCCGATCTGAGGGAAGAGGTATGGAGCGGCAGAGAGTGGAGTCATCAGCAAAGAGATACAGAGGATTTTCCAGAGAGTCGGAGAGATCATTGATAAAGACCAGAAAAAGCACAGGGCCCAGCACACTGCCTTGGGGAACTCCAGCCTGAACGGGAAGGGGAGATGAGAGAAATCCATTCAGGGCCACACGTTGACTACGACCAGAGAGGAAGTCCGCAAGCCATGCATGGAGATTTCCATGGATACCATAGGAGGAGAGTTTGGTGAGCAGAGCTGGGTGCCAGACCGTATCGAAGGCACGTGATATGTCAAGGGAGACAGCTCTGATTTCCTGTTTGGCATTGAGGACCTCCATCCATTGTTGAGACAGCAGAAGCAGCATGTCCAGAGTAGAGTGACCTGGTCTGAAACCAAATTGATGATCAGAGATCAAGCCATTGGAGAAGAGGAAAGATTTCATATCCGAAACAATGATGGATTCCATGACTTTGCTGATAATTGGGAGCAGGCTGATTGGTCTGTAGTTGCAAGGATCTGTTTTTGCACCTTTTTTGTGTAAAGCGGTAATGTTTGCTGATTTCCAGGATGCTGGCAGATGACCTTGAGCAAAAGATAGGGTGAAAAGAACAGAGAGAGGGTGAGATAGAGCGGCAGAGCAGGATTTTAGGACCCATGGGCTGATGCCATCTGGTCCAGTTGCAGAATCAGAGTCGAGGTTTGACAAAAACTCCTCCACCTTGTCAGGAGAGAAGGTCACAGAATATTTGACTATTTGACAGAATTTTTTAGAATATTTGACGCCGTTTTCACCCTCCGCAACGCGTAATAAGCTTTTTTGAAATAATTTTCAAATGCTCGAATCTCATTGGTTCCGGTGTTTGATGACGATTTTCGTTGAAGATAACGAGGTTGGTCTTAACGTATTTTAATTACAAATTAGAGGTGCATTAGATTGTGAATCAAACAAAGACGGGTGAAACAAACTCCTATTGAACTTTTTCGCAATTGTTTTATGCAGACTTCTGCATCCGGTCGATGGCGGCCTCCATTGAGTGATTTGGTTTTAGAAATATTTTTTCAAATGCTCGAATCTCATTGGTTCCGGTGTTTGGTGACGCTTTTCGTTGAAGATAACCAGGCCCGTGTGGGCCGAGGTTGGTCTTAAAGTATTTTAATTATCAATTAGAGGTGCATAAGATTGTGAATCAAATAAAGACGGGTGAAAGAAACTCCTATTGAACGTTTTTCAATTTGTTATGCATACTTCCGCATCCGCAAGATGGCGGCCTCCATTGCGCTTCGGAATTTTCAAGCCAAGGGATACAGCATGATCTGTTTTTCGACATAATACGTACGCGTTTATTGACAACACCGGCTTCGCCGGCTATGAAATAATTTTTTTTAGGTCGGCCATGTTCTTCCCAGGCTCAATGGCCATGTCTATGCCAAATATCAAGCACGTGAGCCTCTCCGTTTAGGAGTCTATCGGTAACATTATACACACACACACACACACACACACACACACACACACACACACACACACACAAACTGTGTTTTATATATATAGATTAAAACTAGAACAATGTGACTGTGTCACCAATATGCCTCCGCATTGTCCCACAACGGGTAGATGCCATCACTGCATATGTATGGGTCATGGATCACATTTGTAAAGTTTCGTGTATATCGGATAAGGTTCGTTTTTCTATCCAAGATGGCTGCCAAACCACGTGACCTATGACATCATTTTCAAACTATATGCAACAGTGCTGTTCGATGATATTTGTAAAATTTTGCATCGATAGGGTGAGCGGTTTCAGAGACAATTATTTAATATTTTCTTTCAATCCAATATGGCTGCCAAACCATGTGACCTATGATGTCATAAATTTAATATTTCAACACAAATGGTTCATATATCATGTGCATGCAATTTCAGATTTTTAGGATAAGGAATTTGATTAAAACAATTTTGGCTGGTATACCACTTCACCTCTGATGTCATCATTATCATGCTTTGTTCCCCATTGGGAGTACTTGATAATGTGCCAAGTTTCAAATTTTTCCATTCAGCGGTTTCAGATAAATAATTTTTTAATTATTTGCTTTTAATCCAAGATGGCTGCCATACCACTTGACCTATGACGTCACAATTATCATAAAAATATTCTGCGTGGGTGTCACTCCTACCCTGAAAGTTTCGTCTCAATCGGACATATGGTTGCTGAGAAAAACGAGGTTTAGCCCGGACGGACGGATGGATGGACGGACGGACAACCCGAAAACATAATGCCTCCGGCGGCTTTGTCGGCGGAGGCATAAAAAATCTAGCCCCCCATTTTAATCCAGTAAAGTTGCAACGCAATTAAAAGTTTACAACGATCGATCATGTACAAAAGGAAAAGGGCTTGTATTGGGATTAAAAAAAAAAAGTTTCTTTCATGTCCTTGAAATACTCGATTTTTAATTTTCTTTTGGAAACCAACAGCTTCTCATTTAATCTTGAGTTTTATTGAATTTTTTTTTTTTAACTCACCGACTCATTATTGAAAAGGGTAATTTTCCATATTTCATGGTTTTCACCAAAATTCATATCTGAAGTTTTTGCTGAGCACCCTCTACCTCCAACAACGAGGTCGGCCACCACCAGTTTGAAGACAGATCGTAGAATGACTAACGAGTGAAGACTCATGTCGATCTGCGTCGGCAGACAGCCCGAACAATGGATGGAATCAAGAAAACCTTGAAGGAGGAATGCCAACTGTCAGGAGAGGCAAGAAGCTGATGTTTCAGGCATTAACCTCCTTTTGCGTTATCTTAACTCCAATTCGATATCTGGTTTCATTTTTCACACTTGTCAAGATGGTGTAAGACTCGGTTGCAGAAAAATGGGGGGAAAAATCGGTCGAATCTCGATGTCTTAAAATGCATTTTAACAGCTGGTTCGGGTCGGGATTCAAACTCGGAATGGGATTGGGAATGCAACAGTCTCCGCATGCGAATGCAACGGCTATTGCCAAACAAGTTCGGTTTCTTTGAAAAACAAAAACAACAAGCGTTACGCCTCGGTCCCCCGTCGGGGAAGTGATGTGAGTTGACAAAGTGGAAGACGCAGAAAACATGCTATGATATGATATTTCGCTCTCAAGGTTCAGACATACATGGAGGCGGCCATCTTGGATTTTGACGTGGCGACCCAATTTTCAATAGCGTTCTTCCTTATGCCTAGATACACCCACACACCAGATTAGAAGTTGGTACTTCGCTTATTTTTCAAGATATTCCGCTCACAAGGTTCAGACATACATGGCGGCGGCCATCTTGGATTTTGACATGGGTTGCACCCACATACCAAATTCGAATGCGGTCCTTCGCTTACGCACGCACGGCCGCACGCACACACACGCACGGACGGACGGACACACGGACGGAGGGGAAAACCATAGTCCCCCTTTCGCTCCGCGGTGCGACCGGGGACAACAAGCGTTACGCCTTGGTCGCCCGTCAGTGAAGTGATGCGAGTTGACAAAGTGGAAGACGCAAGGCGGCCATCTTGGATTTTGACGTGGTGACCCAATTTTCAATAGCGTTCTTCCTTATGCCGACATGCACCCACACATCAAATTAGAAGTTGGTACTTCGCTTATTTTTCAAGATATTTCGCTCACAAGGTTCAGACATATATATGGTGGGGGCCATCTTGGATTTTGACGTGGCGACCCAATTTTCAATACCGTTCTTCCTTATGCCGAGATACACCAACACACCAAATTAGAAGTTGGTACTTCGCTTATTTTTCAAGATATTCATCTCACAAGGTTCAGACATACATGGCGGCGGCCATCTTGGATTTTGACGTGGCGACCCAATTTTCAATAGCGTTCTTCCTTATGCCGAGATACACCCACACACCAGATTAGAAGTTGGTACTTCGCTTATTTTTCAAGATATTCAGCTCACAAGGTTCAGACATACATGGCATCAGACATACATGGTGGCGGCCATCTTGGATTTTGACGTGGGTTGCACCCACACACCAAATTCGAATGTGGTCCTTCGCTTACGCACGCACGCCCGCACGCACACACACGCACGGACGGAAGGACGGACAGACACACGGACGGAGGGGAAAACTATAGTCCCCCTTTCGCTCCGCGGTGCGACGGGGGACAACAAGCGTTACGCCTCGGCCTCCCGTCGGTGAAGTGATGCGAGTTGACAAAGTGGAAGACGCAAGGCGGCCATCTTGGATTTTGACGTGGCGACCCAATTTTCAATAACGTTCTTCCTTATGCCGACATACACCCACACACCAAATTAGAAGTTGGTACTTCGCTTATTTTTCAGGATATTCATCTCACAAGGTTCAGACATATATATGGTGGCGGCCATCTTGGATTTTGACGTGGCGACCCAATTTTCAATAGCGTTCTTCCTTTTGCCAAGATACACCCACACACCAAATTAGAAGTTGGTACTTCGCTTATTTTTCAAGATACTTCGCTCACAAGGTTCAGACACATATATGGTGGCGGCCATCTTGGATTTTGACGTGGCGACCCAATTTTCAATAGCGTTCTTCCTTTTGCCAAGATACACCCACACACCAAATTAGAAGTTGGTACTTCGCTTATTTTTCAAGATATTCAGCTCACAAGGTTCAGACATACATGGCATCAGACATACATGGCGGCGGCCATCTTGGATTTTGACCGGGGTTGCACCCACACACCAAATTCGAATGCGGTCCTTCGCTTACACATGCACGCCCACATGCACGCCCGCACAGACGGACGGACACAAGGACGGAGGGGAAAGCCTTGTCCCCCTTTCGCTCCGCGGTGCGACGGGGGACAAAAAAAACAACTGGTACGAGTGCAATTCCCCAGACACCATGTCGCTTCCTCACGTTGGAATCGCTGTAATCGCTCCAGCCATTATTGTGCTAGCCTGGCTGAAGAAAGAAGAAGAAGAAGAAGAAGTACAATTTAAAGATCTCCCGATTTGTTACTTTAGTTGTATTCTGGTGACTTTATCAGTCTTGGTATTTATGAAAACGCTCGAGAATAAACGGTATTGTTTTTAAAGGCTTGCGGCTTTACTCCAATGCACACTTTTCAGAGTATGGTTTTGTTCCCATTTGATGTGGGCGCTATTTTTTTCCCCCATGCCACCCCTCCATGATGGAGTACTGTACCTCCACACGTGATGGCGAAAATTATATCGCCAATACTTTCCTGCAATTTACCAATTTCTATACATTCTTTGGTGCATTTTTGTGTGGAGGGCATCTTATTTTTTGTTCTTTACTCCCCATTGCTGTCATTTTTTCTTCCCTTCCTGCAGCTTCTTTGTGCAAAGTCTCACAGTGGAGCCATTGGAGTGGTTGCGCATTGCCATGCAGTCCGAGCTACCGCGAACGAGTTCGCTCGGTGCTCCAACACCCTCGTGGCTCCGCTCCTGAGTGCCCGGCTCTCCGTCAACGAGCTGTCTGCATGACAGATCACTCTCTCAGTGGACTTCCCTGTTCCTTCTCGCTTCGTAATTATGAATCCCAATATTCGTGGCTCCAATAACGAAGTGTTTTTCAATTTTCCTAAAATAAAATAAAATTTCAGCATGAATTCTTAATTGTTTAAAAGTTTTCTAAAGCCACCATTTGTGTGTAGAGCAACTTTCGCATCATCGTGTGGACAGATTGCAAGTTGTGCATATTGCTTACCGAATATATATGAAGATTATAAACAAAACAAATCAGACTCGAACGGCACTCTGTAGAGCGCATACCTCCACCAGGCTCAACAGTTTGTGTTTTGTATCCCACTGATACGTCAGATCTGGATTCGGACCTGAACCAAAATCTAATCGGCTTGTTCTTGTCACTTAACCAACTCGTCCACCAAGTTTAGTCATAACTCATCCATACCTTTTTAAAATATCATGTCACATATCGCTTTTTGCCCTAACTCTCAATGGTGAAGAATCACTTGATAATTAAATAATTATCGTATCCGAATCTATATTCAGATATTCACCAAAATCGAATCAATTATTGTTACACACCCAACCTCTCCCCCAAGTTTCTTCCGAATCCATCCACAACTTTTTGAGATATCCTGCTATATATCGTTTTTGGCCCTATCTCCCAATGGTGAAGAATCACTTTAAAATTCTAGTAGCCGGATCCAAATCCGGATCTTCACCAAAATCTAATCATTTCGTCCTTGTCACATACACTACATCTCTGCCAGATTTCGACCGAATCCATCCACAACTTTTTGAGATATCTTGTTCACAAACAGGCAGACAGACAAACAGGGGTGAAAACATAACCTCCATACACCTGGAGGTAAACATTTTTATTTTCAATCTGAATTATTAAGCCACCACCTAGAGGATAGGGGAAGGGGGGGGGGGGGGGCACTAATTATAGAAACAAGCCCTACAAAACGTAGGTGGACATCATCTAGCCCATTAGCCTGGTGTTGGCTTAACGGGTAAGGTGCCTTGCTTGAGATCTCAGGGTCTTGAGTTTGAGTCCCTATCATGCCGTTGAAATAGCACCAGGTGGATTGACTCAGCCTATCATCCTTCCCAAAATGAGTACCAGCTTCCTGGTAACAGGGGGCATTGAATCAGCAGCACAGCCGCACTTCCAGAATATTGTCGTGTGACTACCCTTGGTGAACACCTCAGGGTAACACGGAAGGCCAAATGAGCTTTAACTCCGAAGCGTTCAGTCCAATGGCGGAGTTACTACATGTGGGGGGAGAAACTGAAGCTTACCTTTTCGGATCTGACTGGCAGTCCTCTAACATGTAATAAATAAACTCACACAAAACGGAATGTAAATGTACAAAAATAAACAGGTTTATTTAATAAAATGCCGGTACAAAGAAAATGTGTGATAAAACTAAATTCCAAAATGGGACGTCCCCACAAACAGACCCAAAGACAGACGAAAGGGAAAAATAACTGAAATTAAACATGTGTCTGTGTGTACTTAACTCAACTTGGCAAGTGGGGTCTTGTCAGTCCGCGAACGGGTCCCGGAGGTCAGTGCACAGGAACACATGCCTTGGCGCCAAGTCCGTGCATGGAACCAGGCCTCAAGGCACACTCGTTCACTCGACTCGCGTCCCCAGCTGCGCCTGTCCTCACTATCTCTGCACGGAAACCACAGCTCCCCGTTCGCAGCTCTTCCGCCGCACAAGCACCACAAGGTCTCGGAACACTGCCATTCGTAACGAGGTCCAGAGCGGGAAGAAAGGAGAGAAGCGTCGGCGCACAACCGTTGGCGCCACCATTCTGAATATGGCATTCAGAATGAGCTGGCACAAGAGAGAATCATGACCATTCACGATGGTCTCCAGCATGAGAAAAGAAGCAAGAGAGAGAAATGTCAGTCAGAGTGTTCTGAACTCCCCACGCGTAAGAGGACCAAATGTCGGGAACACAGTCTTTTGTTCCTCAGGCTCTGACATCATCTCAACACGTCTCCGTCCCTACCCTATTGGCGAGTTCCATCTTACCAGTCCTCTGTCAATCAAACCCCGCCCAATCACGGCTCCTTGGGGCGTGGCCTCACGGATCTTTCGTCCTGTTCAATTCACCACGTCGGGATCATCAGCATGAGTGCTTCATGCATGGTTTCCGGTGGTTTTATTAATTAGGGGTGTTCAATGGGCGATTTGGGCTAGTGTGTCTGGTGTGGTACCAAAAGGGACATAGGAATAAAGTACAGAGGTAACAAAATACAGGGGATAAATTACCCATAATACCTAAACTAATTAACACTTACCCCACCCCTTGTGATGGGAACGAAGATACACCTTACACGACAGTCCGATCTAATACAAAGACCTTACTTATTACATGGGGTGGTTCTTCTTCTTCACGACATTCAGAGCACACTAATCTATACATTCTACCTGGTTCTCAGGTATCCATACCCCCACAAACATAACAATATGGTGAACCAGCATCCACAAGCTGCATACAAAACCACCACCATCTAGCCCATGTTCCAAGCTTGCTCCTCATCTCTGTGTTTCAGTGTTATTAGGATTACTTTTTCCAAACTCTTTGGATGTATTCCTCTCTAAATGTGAGCTTAGATAATACCAGGCTTGCAAGATGGTCTGTAGGAACTCACACTTCCCTCTAGTCTGGGTTTGGCTCTCACTGCAGCTATAAACTGTCATCCTGGTGTTTCGCAGGAAGGGTGATTCAGCCATGTGTGTGCCATCCCTTTGGAAGAACATCAAACTCGAGTCCCATCCGCTAGTATTAGTTGGTGGATGTTAACGTTTCTACGGTGTCCTTCAGGAAGAGTAGGCGAGATAGCACTGTCGCAATGTACAACTACGTTGGATGGCGACCGATCCAAGATTGCAACCCCGAACAAAGAAACTGCTTTGGCACAGACACACTTGGGTAATGACTCATGAATGAATGAGGATTATCCTTGAAGGAGCGTTTGCTGCAAAACTACATCTTGAAGCTCTCTCGGGACATTCTTTCAATAGAAGAGGTACAAACGCCATATGAACTCTCTTCCACCTGAGCCTAGATATTGTCCTTAAAAACAAAGTTTTGAAAAAGAATTCACACTGCCTCTACTTCCTGAAGCTGTTTCACAAGAAACAAGTCCAGGAGAAAGGAAGTCCAGGAGCTGTTACTGTTTTGTGCTCGTGTTGTTGTTTCTTCTCGGTTAGGAAGTCCAGGCTGTTGATTTCACAAGGGCTCGGGCACTAAGATGACAAAATAAATCCATTCCATACCCCTAACATCATACATTTCATTTCCCAGTTCCTGCTGCAGTGACATCGGCTGAATTTACGAGAGAGGACATTTCAAAGCCGTATGAACTTCGTCCTCAATGGTTTGTGCATGCCTTATTGTATAGATATCGAGACTATCATCGTGAACATAGAGATGGAAGTTCGGAAAATGATATTGTGCAGATTTCTTTCGCTTTTTGCATCTCCCTTCACATCCCTTTACCTGACTCTACCCATGTCTACCCTTCTGCAGGCAGGAGTACTGTGTGGAGTTCGAGGTGCTCTCCATGTCGCCTGTTTGTGGCTGGGCAATTGCGGCAAGGCAGCATACACGCTGGATACTCTACCTGCGTCCAGGTGTCAATGTGTGTGTGCACTGCGAGCCGCAGGCAAGGCGTGGGCAAGGCGGAGGCCAATGCCATGGTGACGGACATGCAGCACCTAGCCAGTAGGCCTTAACTTGAATCTTCTCAATTCATATTGTCTCCACTCCATCCTTGTCATGTTAAATTGACTTTCCGAGGCATTTATATTGTTGGGGATATGGGAATTGTGTGGGTAATCTGATGTAAATTTTCCCCTTTTTTGTATGCTGTAAATCTTGTAAATATCACCCTCCAATAGTATAAAGATCAAAAGTCGCCCGTAGTTAATCCATCGCATACACGTAGCCAATCTTAAATTCCCCTCGTAGTTATGTCCTTAATACATGTTAGTATAAGGCTCTGTGGCCCACTAGTTCATTACGTTGCATCAATTAAATAAGACAGGTCCCTCCGACGCCTCATGGCATCTTGCAAGTGCCAGGTTTAGCCATTTTGCTGCATTTCATCTCCCGTCCACTTTGCTGCATTTTGACTCCTTTAGCCACTTTGCTGCATTTCATCTGCCATCCACTTTGCTGCATTTGACTCCATTATGCACGAGGTAACCTCGGAGAAGAAAGGCATGTCCCCACCTCGTCATAGAGGGGAGGAGTGAGTCAGCCCCACTCAACCAACCAAGAACAAGGGGTTGGACTTGGAGAGGGTGTGGAGAGAAACATCGAGTAGGTTCGCGAAGGTTCAAGGGCGTGGCATATATAACCCGCACGACGACGCCCCAAGGAGAGACGCGCAAGGAGAGAGAAATACGTGCGACGATCGCGCAGGCAGGAGATCGGAGAGAAAGACGCGTCAGACGATTTGGAAAGAAGGGGAGGACCAAAAGAGCCAGAGGCGTGCAACGAGATACGTGTGCCGACGTCGCCCTGCTCGCTCCCAGCCTGACAAGGACCGGCTTGCTGTGCGCCCTGCCAAGCCTTCCAGCTTGTGGTTCGACCTTCTCCCTCCAGCAAAAAAACCAACCTGCAATTTCCCCATTCGTATACGTGAGTTTGTTCTGTGTGTCTTGTCCCTGGGTTAATTAAGACTGTTAATAGGTAAGCTAACGATTTCACTGTGTCACCTGCTTTTTCCATTTCCCTGTATATAACCTTGACTGCTCCTTTTGCTTTAGTGTGTGTAAATAATAAATCCTGTTATTCCTCTGTACGTCTTCTTCTTCCTCTTCACATTCGGTCGCTTTAGAGGTTTCCATATTGAATATCTGTGGCGCGATTTTGGCCAACGTTCAGGAATCGGGTTAGTCGGGGTAACTGTTCGGGTGCGGCGGCCATCCGCTCGGCCAATTAACATCCTAGCAGCGTCCGTAACAACATGTTTATTTTCTATTTCTGGCACAGCAAAGGATCTATATGTTGTGACGAGGTTTATGGTGGCCTTCAGGAGGTTTCCCTCCATGCTGCCTGAAAAATCACTTCCCTGACCCTCCGCCGCTTGGTCGCTTCACTCCATGTCACCAAGCTAGGATCCTTCCAATCCCACCACTTTTTCTTCTCTCAATGCTGGCAACTTTGTAGAGCTATTCGCGGAATCCGCATATTCGCGGTTGATAAAATGCGACCTGTTTCTCTTTTCGCGGAAAAGTGTCCCGTGAATTTGCCAGGTTTTTTTCTATTCGCGGCCGTGTTCCGTGAAATCGCTGTTTTTCAGGGGTGCAAAAAAAATTCACGAGCCGCGAGCATGACACATTTATAAAACCCATCTTTCACCAGCCATGCATAAGGCAGCTGGACGTACATACGCAAAAAAAGCATCCTGTACAAGTCGCGAGCATGATCTGCTTAAACAGTATACAGTGCAGTACCGTACATTCACTGCTGTGTTATTTGCGTTTTCATGGCTTTCGTGGCCGCGAATTTTAGCCGCACTATAAGCAAGCTTCGCGGGATATCCTATCAGACGTGTAAACAAGTCAACTCCGCGAATTATAGAATGAAACTGCTTCATTAAATCTATTATTGAAATTAGCAGATAGGCTCAATATGGCATCGTCCAATACGTTTGTCGATTCTCCTCGGGCAATGATGGCATTGCCTTTCTATGGCTGGTACACACGGGTAAGTGTATGGTATAGACGGTGGGTCGCCACTTCTCTCCGTCTCTCTGCTGGCCGTTGGGGAATTCACCCTCTTCCGCCCGTGCTGTTGGAGTCAGCTGAACTCTCATCCACCAGATGTGCAGAGCCATCTGCCATTGAAACTGCATGGCTGCAGACCGTTACCCTGGTAATGGGGCTGACAGGTACTACACCTTGCCCACAGGGGATATGGGTTATGCAAGGCAGGGGCATCCACCTACCTGCGGTATCAGAAGACACCCGTATACCCATATCCAATTATCATCAAATAACATCCCCCACAAACCTGGTGTTGTCGTTTTTTTTTGAAATTTGTAAGCATTTTTAATGAAACTGTAATCGTGTGCATTTGCGGTAGAAAACATTTTAAACTTTAAAAAAATTTCCTCTGAATCAGGAACCGCCGGGAACCTATAACGTATCCCCGTTTCTCCATTGAAACAATGCCGTGGCATACATTCACGGTGTTTTCTTCGACTTTTGCGGATTTTCGACATTCGCGGGTTTTGTCTCGGCATTTCCGGGACTTTCATCAAACTTCGCGGATTATAGTCCACATTCTCGGGATTTGCGTCACCATTCGTGTATTTTGCCTTGCCATTCGCGATTTGTTCCACTCTATTCGTGGATTTTCACGACTGGAACCTATTCCCCTTTTTTCCATTGAAACAATGCCCCACTATTCGTGGGTTTCGCTTTTCGCAGATTTTGCAGGAACGTATCCCCCGCGAATAACGGAGTCCGACAATATTTATATTGCGTATGCAGAATGGAAATTATTATGCAAAGGGTCCACAGTTGCTATGGGTCTCCGCCGAGTGCAAGTTGGTGCCGCACGATCCTGTACAACCTGAAACTAGGAAATGAGGCCATTTGTCACAGCATTGTCGTGGCGCACTCCCGAAATTATGCAGGAGTAGCGAGCTGTTCAACACCATTGATGATGTTATCCTTACGTTATCCTGCAGTCATGGCCAAAAATATTGGCACCTTTGCACTTTTTCAAATAACTCACAATTTTCTCTAAAAATAAGTTTAAATTGACAAAGGTATTTGGTCTCCACAATTCTTTATTTTACTGTTAATATTGTTACGGACCGCGGATAAGATGTTGATGTGCCGAGCGGATGGCCATTTGCGGATGGCCACTAGGAAACTAGGAAATGAGGCCATTTGTCACAGCATTGTCGTGGCGCACTCCCGAAATTATGCAGGAGTAGCGAGCTGTTCAACACCATTGATGATGTTATCCTTACGTTATCCTGCAGTCATGGCCAAAAATATTGGCACCTTTGCACTTTTTCAAATAACTCACAATTTTCTCTAAAAATAAGTTTAAATTGACAAAGGTATTTGGTCTCCACAATTCTTTATTTTACTGTTAATATTGTTACGGACCGCGGATAAGATGTTGATTTGCCGAGCGGATGGCGCCTAACAGTTACCTAACAGTTACCCCGACAGTTACCCTAACAGAGCAGCCCTAACAGTTACCCCGACTAGCCCGATTCCTGAACGTTGGCCGAATCGCGCCACAGATATTCAATGGGGAAAAGACTAAAGCGAAGGATGTGAAGAAGAAGAAAGACAAAGGGTATGGAATACAAATATAATTTATTTACTATTTACAAGACCAAAAAAACCAAGGAGAAGGAAAGATAATAAAATAATATACAGAAGAACTCAGAGACACAGTGCAATGCTAGCTTACCTACAGTCTTAATTAATACCCTGGGACAGAACAAACAAAAGACAGACTCACGTGGGGAATGATGACAGGAATGGCAGGAGGTGGATGGCTGGAGGGGGAGGAAGGTCCAGCTGGAACCGCTGCACGGTCGGGTCGGGGATGAGCAGCCGCCGCCCTCTCTCGATCGGCGCGTTTAGCAGCCGCCGTTCCTCTTTCGATCGGCGCGTTTAGCAGCCGCCGTTCCTCTCTCGATCGGCACGTTTAGCAGCCACCGTTCCTTCGCGGCCCTGCTCAAAAACTGCCATCAAGGCCCCGAAGCTGCTGGGGCTGAAGCTGCTGTGGCTGTAGCTGCGGTGGCTGAAACTGCTGTGGCTGAAGCTGCGGTGGCTGAAGCTGCTCTTTCAGGGATCCCTTACTCAACTCTCCTCTCAACTCAACTCTTTTCAACTCAACTCTTCTCTCGTGGGGGCGTCGGGGCCGCGGGTTATATAGGCCACACCCTCGAACCTTCGCGAACCTCCCCGAGCGTTCTCTCTCCGCCCTCTCAAGCCAAACCCCCTTGTACTTGGTTGGTTGTTCGGGGCTGGCTCACTCCTCCCCTCTATGACGAGGTGGAGACACGCCTTTCTTCTCCGAGATTACCTCGGGTGATGGCGGCAATTGTAGTTGGCAATGCGAATGGCAATGACGCAGTTGGAAATGGAGGTTTTGGGAATGGGAATGAAAGGGAATCTATCTTATTTCACTTGGTGCAATGGAGTATTTCAATTAATGGAAGACACAGCCTTACACTAATACACATAATAAGGATATAACTGTCAAAAAAGATATATCGTGTCCTGCATGTATGTTTTATGGACTAACTACGGGAACGCCCTTTGACCTTTATACAACCACAAACGGAGGGAGGAGGGGTTATATTTTACAACAACATTTTACCACAACAATAAAAAAAAAAACATTCTCATATCCACAACAATATTAAAGAACCTTTGTTTTTGATTCAGAACTTAATATATCCTTTTAAATCAGAAAAATAAAAATTAATGGCATTGACAAAATTATTGACACCCAAGACTTAATATTTGGTAGCACAGACTTGGGACAAAATAACTGCAATCAAGCGCTTCCTCTAGCCATGAATGAGCTTCCTACACCTCTCTACTGGCAGTTTGTCCCACTCTTCTTGTGCAAACTGCTCCAGTTCTCCCAGATTTGAAGGGTGCCTTCTCCCAACTGCTGTTTTCAGATCTCCCCACAGGTGTTAAATGCGATTTATATCTGGACTCATTGCTGGCCACTTCAGAACAGTCCAGCGTTTTGTCTTGAACCATTCCTGGGTGCTTTTTGATGTGTGTTTGGGGTCATTGTCCTGCTGCAAGACCCATGACCTTCAATGGAGACCCAACTTTCTGCCACTGGGTTGAACACTGCGCTCCAAAATGCCTTGGTAAACTCCTGATTTAATGATGCAATGCACACATTCAAGGCACCCAGTGTCAGAGGCAGCACAGCAACCCCAAAACATCATTGAACCTCCTCTATGTTTGACTGTAGGAAAGGTGTTCTTTTCTTTGAAGGCTTCATTTTGTTTTCTGTAAACAGAGATGATGTGCTTTACCAAAAAGCTCTAATTTGGTCTCATCTGTCCACAGGACATTCTCCCAGAAGGATTTTGGATTGTTCAGGTGTGTTTTGGCAAACTCCAGTTGGGCTGTCTTTTGTCTCTCTCTCAGCAGTGGGGTCCTCCTCGAGCTGCTACCATAGAGCCCCCGTTCATTAAGTTGGCAACGGATGGTGCGAGTTGAAACTGTCATACCTTGTGTCTGAAGGTCAGCTTGAATCTGTTTGGCAGTTGATCGAGGTGCTTTACCCACCATTCGAACAATCCTTTGCTGCAATCTTCAATCGAGTCTTCTCTTGCAGCCACGTCCAGGGAAGTTGGCTACAGTGCATTGGACCTTAAACTTCCTGAAAACGTTGCATACGGTGGATACAGGAACATCAAGGTCTCTGGAGATGGACTTGTAGCCTTGAGATTGTCCATGCTTGGCTACAATTTTGTGTCTGACCTCTTCAGACAATTCTCTGGTTTTCATTCTTTTCTCCATGCTCATTGTGGAACACACAATGACACAAAACAGCAGAATGACTCCTTTTCTCGATTCAAACTGGTTGAATGAGTGATTTTTTATATTGCAGACACCTGCAATTCACCATAGGTGAGTTCAATTCCAAAGTAAAGGATAATCACCTGCTTGAAATCTAATTACTCCGAACAACTTCTAAAAGGTGCTAATAATATTGTCCGGGCCATTTTAGGATTTCTGTGTGGAATAAGCTAAGATTTGGTAGTTTTTTCAGCTTTTTTTGTTTTGTTCCACTGCAAACCAAAGAAATACAAATGTAGATACCAAAGATTTTTTAATTTCATACATTTTCTGGAAGAAATGGTGCATTATTTGAAAATGTGCAAGAGTGCCAATATTTTTAGCCACGACTGTAAATACTTGACTGGGCACTCATTTGTTAACCGAGCATTCTAGATCAGGGGTTCTTAACCTTTCTAGTGTCGCCCTTTAGCAATTGTTGCTCGTCTCCACGCCCCCCTCCACCTACATCTGATGAAGCCGCTCGTTGGGGAGAGCGCGAGAGGGGTTACCCCTCTCGTCTGGGGGGTATCCCCCAGGAAATTTTTGAATTCTAGGTGCTCTGTGGTGCATTCTGAGGGGTTTGTTCGTTGATATTGAAGCCAGCCAGGGCTGGGCCCTGGGCCCTGGCTATTGACGTAGATTCTGTTAACAGCCAGGGCCCTAAGCATGGCAGCCAGGGCCGGGCCCTGGCGGGCCCTGGCTTATTTCAAACACTGGATCTGGTACCCCTGAACAGATAATGTTCTTTCAAAATAACAAAGGAGAGATTACAAACCTCGTTTTATTGCATCAAAACGCAAACAAGCTCAAGGCACGGATCGATGAAAGGAAAGGGTAACTACACAAAACACGTTTGTTGAAATGTCACGTCAAATGACGCAAAATCAATGAAACAACAATTTAGTCACTAAAGAAGCAATGCCAAAAATCTCACTAAATTTTAGTGAGATAGTTGGCACTGCTTCTTAGCTATCAGATCCGGAATTCGTGGTCGCGTGCCAGAGAGAGCACAGCGCAGATCTCCTTCAACGTTCAGCTTGCTTCTGTATTTGGTCTTGACAGCGACCAGCGTGGAGAATGCAGCCTCGCAGAGATACGTGGATCCGAACATCGTCAGAATCCGAACAGCTTGAAGCGAGATCAGACGATAAACAGGAAGATACTTGACCCAGAATGTCTCCAGGTCCAGAATTTCAAAGTCATCCTCAGCCGAGGAGTTGAACTTCAGCTCCAGAAACTCCTCCTGGACCTCGTCTGAAACATCAGCTACGTCGCATTGGAATGGGTTTCTGATGAATTTCCAGGTCTTTCGCTTTTCGTCCAAGTCAGGAAAGTAGCGGATGAATTCCGCTTTGAGTTCAGTCAGATGATCGATGATTTGGTTCTTTAACTTTGAATCGAGAAGGCCGTCCGGAACGGCAGAGTCCAAGTTTGGGAAACAAGCTATGTTTCCGGCCTCCATTCGGCATTTCCAGAGGTCGAGTTTAGCCATGAAGGCTCGAATGGCGTCGTATTGCGTGATAATGTTTATGTGCTTCCCTTGCAGTTTTTGGTTGATACCGTTGAGTGCTTCGAAGATGTCTACGAGGTAAGCTAGAGACAGTTGACATTCTCGGGACTGGAACATTTTGTCGAGATCCACCTTCCGCTGCACGTCTAGGAATGTTGCGACTTCTTCCCTCAGCTCATAGACTCGCCCCAACATGTTTCCCTTCGAAAGCCAACGCACGTTTGTGTGGAAAAGCAAGGCTTGATGATCGCAGTCCAAGTCCTTGCACAGCTGTTTGAACAGGCGACTGTTTAAGGCTCCACCTTTGATAAAGTTGACTACCTTGATAGCCAGGTTCAGGAAATCCCTCATTTCAGCGGGCAGGGTCTTAGATGCTAAGGACTCACGATGGATAACGCAGTGTGTACCAATAGCAGAGGGACTCTTTTGTTTCACCTTCGTAACGAAACCCGAACATGAGACAAGCATGGCCGGAGCTCCGTCTGTGCAAACACCTACCAACGCGTCCCATGAAAGTCGATTTTCATCGAAGAACTTCGATACCACTTCAAAGACATCCGCTGCTGTCGTGTAAGTTTCCAGGGGATGACAAAATAGCATTTCCTCCTTCACGCTGTCGCCTAATATGAAACGAGCATACATGAGCAGCTGAGAACACTGAGCCACGTCTGTCGTTTCGTCGCATTGGATGGCAAAGACAGGCGAGGCCCTTATCTGGTCAGTCACTTGTTCTTTGATGTCCTGAGACATTTCATCGATCCGTCCCTTGATGGTATCGTTCGACAGGGAGATAGCCGAGAGTTTGTTCGCACTATCCTTCCCCAGGATGAGCTCTGCCGCTCACAGTAGACTCGGTTTAATGAGAGTCTCTCCGATTGTATGGCTCTTCTTGTTCTTTGCTACTAGCAGGGCAATCTCGTAGGACGCCTCAACGATCTTTGACGTCTGTTGCCGAAATGTCCCACTGCTGTCCAACTTAGCTCGCTTCAAGGCTTCCCTTTTCGCCACAAAGAATGCCTGTGATTTGTCTGCTAGTTCAGGATGGGTTGTCCTCAAGTGGCGTTCCAAACGTGTTGGCCGCATGGCATCATTGCTCAGAGTCTTGTAACATATAACGCACTGAGGAACCTCTGCGTCACCCTTTTGAAGTGCCACAAATCCGAACTTGATGTACTCGTCTTGGTATTTCCTCTTTTTCGCACTCATTGCCATTGACTTCGATTCCAGTTAATAATCTGTCGGAAGAAAAAAAGAAGTGTTAGTTGAGACTGAAACAAACTAGGAATTATATAAGGCGCTATCTTTTCGGTTAATTAATTTTTTTCAGTAGGGGGATTATAATTTCCGTTTGGGGTTATTATCTTGCCAAAACGAAGTTTTTGCAAGATGTATTAGTCAGCTTGTATGTTTGTTTGTTTTTATCTTGCCAAAACGAAGTTTTTGCAAGATGTATCAGTCAGCTTGTATGTTTGTTTGTTTGTTTTTTTGTTTTTTTGTTTGTGGTTAATCATTTTTTTTTCACGTTTAGATCACTCTGTAGACCACAGTTATTATTGGAAACTCCTGTAACTTCGCATATCAGAGTCCTATAGAGATACCCTTCAGCACACAAAATTTTGAAGGTCAAGGTCAAAGGTCAAGGTCACTTTGCGGTCAATCATGGAGGTCAACGAAACCCTTATTTTTTGAGTAACTTTGATCGGATCGTCTCCAAACTTCATGGGAATCTAGTATATGGTCCGGCGCTCAGCTGATTAGTTTTTGGTGGCGATCGGCCTTGACCTTCATGGTTAGCTCTGGAGGTCGAAAATTATTGACCCCAAGGTCAAATTACGAAACCCTTATTTTTTGAGTAACTTTGATCTTATGATCTCCAAACTTGGTGGGTATATAGGGTGTGGTATGGCGCTCAGTTGATTAGTTTTTGGTGTCGATCGGCCTTGACCTTCAAGGTCATTTTGAAGGTCATTCAATTTTGACCAAAAGGTAAAATTTTCAAGTTTCAGTTACCATATCGAGTAGTACCTCAAATTGAAGCCCTTGTTGAGTGCTTTCCAAACATATAACTAGTTTGACAATGTGACGTCATTTGACGGCGTTATGACGAAAAAACTGCACTTTTCATGTATATTGTATTGCTTTAGTTCGCATTGTTTAGGTCACTCTGTAGAGCACAGTTCCCTTTGGAAACTCTTGTAAGTTCGCATATCAGAGTCTTTTAGAGATACCCTTTAGCACACAAAATTATGAAGGTCAAGGTCAAAGGTCAAGGTCACTTTGCGGCCAATCATGGAGGTCGACGAAACACTAATTTTTTGAGTAACTTTGATCGGATCGTCTCCAAACTTCATGGGAATCTAGTATATGGTCCGGCGCTCAGCTGATTAGTTTTTGGTGGCGATCGGCCTTGACCTTCATGGTTAGCGCTGGAGGTCGAAAATTATTGACCCCAAGGTCAAATTTTGAAATCGTAGGTACCATATCGAGTAATACCTCATATGAATGCCCTTGATGAGTGCTTCCCAGATCTGTAAACAGTTTGACGCTATGACGTCATTTGATGACGTCATGACGAAAAAACGGAATTTTCATGAAAAAATTATTTCCTCAGTTCTCATCAAAATCTTTCAATATTTCATGTGCGTTGGTCATGAAGACATACTATTCACCATACGAAATTATTAAGGTCAAGGTCAAAGGTCAAGGTCACTTTGCGGTCAATCATGGAGGTCAACGAAACCCTTATTTTTTGAGTAACTTTGATCTTATGATCTCCAAACTTGGTGGGTATATAGGGTGTGGTATGGCGCTCAGCTGATTAGTTTTTGGTGTCGATCGGCCTTGACCTTCAAGGTCATTTTGAAGGTCATTCAATTTTGACCAAAAGGTAAAATAGACAGATGCAGGGGCAAGATACGGTTCACCCTGTGGGTGACATATGTTTATATGTTTTATTTTGTTTTTTTGTTTGTGGTTAATCATTTTTTTTCACGTTTAGATCACTCTGTAGACCACAGTTATTATTGGAAACTCCTGTAACTTCGCATATCAGAGTCCTATAGAGATACCCTTCAGCACACAAAATTTTGAAGGTCAAGGTCAAAGGTCAAGGTCACTTTGTGGTCAATCATGGAGGTCGACGAAACACTAATTTTTTGAGTAACTTTGATCGGATCGTCTCCAAACTTCATGGGAATCTAGTATATGGTCCGGCGCTCAGCTGATTAGTTTTTGGTGGCGATCGGCCTTGACCTTCATGGTTAGCGCTGGAGGTCGAAAATTATTGACCCCAAGGTCAAATTTTGAAATCGTAGGTACCATATCGAGTAATACCTCATATGAATGCCCTTGATGAGTGCTTCCCAGATCTGTAAACAGTTTGACGCTATGACGTCATTTGATGACGTCATGACGAAAAAACGGAATTTTCACATTTTGGCAAGATACGGTTCACCCTGTGGGTGACATAATTTATTATCTTGCCAAAACGAAGTTTTTGCAAGATGTATCAGTCAGCTTGTATGTTTGTTTGTTTGTTTTTTTGTTTGTTTTTTTTTTGTTTGTGGTTAATCATTTTTTTTTCACGTTTAGATCACTCTGTAGACCACAGTTATTATTGGAAACTCCTGTAACTTCGCATATCAGAGTCCTATAGAGATACCCTTCAGCACACAAAATTTTGAAGGTCAAGGTCAAAGGTCAAGGTCACTTTGCGGTCAATCATGGAGGTCAACGAAACCCTTATTTTTTGAGTAACTTTGATCGGATCGTCTCCAAACTTCATGGGAATCTAGTATATGGTCCGGCGCTCAGCTGATTAGTTTTTGGTGGCGATCGGCCTTGACCTTCATGGTTAGCGCTGGAGGTCGAAAATTATTGACCCCAAGGTCAAATTACGAAACCCTTATTTTTTGAGTAACTTTGATCTTATGATCTCCAAACTTGGTGGGTATATAGGGTGTGGTATGGCGCTCAGTTGATTAGTTTTTGGTGTCGATCGGCCTTGACCTTCAAGGTCATTTTGAAGGTCATTCAATTTTGACCAAAAGGTAAAATTTTCAAGTTTCAGTTACCATATCGAGTAGTACCTCAAATTGAAGCCCTTGTTGAGTGCTTTCCAAACATATAACTAGTTTGACAATGTGACGTCATTTGACGGCGTTATGACGAAAAAACTGCACTTTTCATGTATATTGTATTGCTTTAGTTCGCATTGTTTAGGTCACTCTGTAGAGCACAGTTCCCTTTGGAAACTCTTGTAAGTTCGCATATCAGAGTCTTTTAGAGATACCCTTTAGCACACAAAATTATGAAGGTCAAGGTCAAAGGTCAAGGTCACTTTGCGGCCAATCATGGAGGTCGACGAAACACTAATTTTTTGAGTAACTTTGATCAGATCGTCTCCAAACTTCATGGGAATCTAGTATATGGTCCGGCGCTCAGCTGATTAGTTTTTGGTGGCGATCGGCCTTGACCTTCATGGTTAGCACTGGAGGTCGAAAATTATTGACCCCAAGGTCAAATTTTGAAATCGTAGGTACCATATCGAGTAATACCTCATATGAATGCCCTTGATGAGTGCTTCCCAGATCTGTAAACAGTTTGACGCTATGACGTCATTTGATGACGTCATGACGAAAAAACGGAATTTTCACATTTTGGCAAGATACGGTTCACCCTGTGGGTGACATATGTTTATTTATTTAGACGTTTATACTGCCGTCCCGCGCCCCCTCTGAAAATTGCTCACGCCCCCCTTGGGGGGCGCGCCCCACAGGTTAAGAACCGCTGTTCTAGATTCTCCATTGAAGAGCAGAAGTCATTGCCTATGATTATGATATTGCTTGCCTGTGCTGACCCTTTATTTTCTTTTCTTTTCTCAAGGATGCCGCTGTGGTGGCATACACCTGGTACAGCAGGTTGCCAAGGACTATGGAGACGACCTCATGACTCCAACGGATGCAACTGTCCCCCACAACATACACTGCTCTTTGTATGAGTTAGTAACATTGAAGCCTTTTCCAAAAGGACAACTTTGTGATCTTATTCAGAGGGTTTCTGCCCAAACAAATAAAGTGGAACTTAATATTGCCCACGGCCTGGGAGAAATAGAGCAATCATTCTATAAAGAAATATTTGTCTTTTTTATAGCGCAGCTCGTGCCCAGGTGACAAGCAAGTCTGGTGTTTGATTTCCAAATGTATGGCTGATATAGAAGGCCGATGGCTCAACACCCTGAGGCCAGTGTTGCAATAAAAATTACAGTTGAGGCTCAAGTAAAATCTGCTGACCATTTAAAGGAAGTTACGCTATTTGAAACTGACCGTTTGAGCACACAAAATGAGGTCCTCTTCTGTCCTTCCGGAGCTTTCCATATTGCTGGTAAGTAAACCTCGCTGTTTTGCTTTTGTGATTCAAGAAATCGCTATTTTGTGATGTAATCCAATTAAAAGTTTAATACTGGAGTTTTTTGTCTCTGTGGTGTTTTTTTTTTGACTCACCTCGGTTTGCAGTACCTTAAGTAAATCTTATTACCTAAGAAAGGACAAATATGTGGGGTGTGGAGGGGCATTGGGTATGAAAAATTCTCCCATATCTCCACATACAATGGTAGAGGTTCAAGCAGTGTCCATAAATAATGGTAGATGTCCACAGCAGAAATGCAGACGAGACAGCCCGTTGGACTTCCGAGGCAAATGACAGCTCTCCTCTTCCGGAGTTTTGATACCGTCAGGGAATCGAAGCCAAACAGGACTAACTGAAGTCGTCACCTCTAGCGTTGGTCCATTCCTTGTATATATTTCTTCACAAACCCCATGAGAGCATTGCGAGTGGATAAATGTTACCGGCTCGAAAGATCAACAATTGGAATCATGGAAGTGGAGGCTGCGTATACTTGGACTTGATTGGAATGGATGGGAGAGCGTTCGGTAATTTCAGTTGCAGGATTCTTGTGGGTGTGGAGAGCTTGGTCGAGCTATCCCATTAGGTGTCGCCAAACAGGCCCTACCCATCCCTTTTCTGGTCGAATCTGAGGTAAAAGCGAGATGTTGGGTCATAGAGTCATAGACTGTTCATCGTCACCCAAACGGCAATCCGTGCCAGGTGCTTGATTCTGGCAACAAATTCAGCTACCTTCTCGTCGGAAAGCCGAACCAGGTTGTCGAACTCATCCATCCCGCGATAACTGTGACGACTTGCCTGGTTTAATACGGCCGGGCAACACCTTGACTATGGATTCGTAGGTGATAGCATCATGTGATGCCTTCTCAGGCGAATTCAAGTCAGACAGCAAACGGAACACGTCCTTTCGGGAGTCAGGCCCATCCACCCCCTAATTACATTGCAGAGACGGCTCAATTCTCTCAATTTTGAGGTGTTTCTCACTCGTGATTGTGAGGACCTGGAACATGTTGACAGACTCAAGGTCCTTGCCAGCTTCCGTGCCGGTATCCGGTAGAGGTGCACGGGACAATGTGTCTGGAAGCACTAGCTCAGAACCACGGCAATACTTAACCTCCAAATCATACTGCTGAAGCTTGAGCAACATGCGTTGTGAACGCATTTGATAGTAGAGGTTTCTTGAAGATTTTCTCGAGAGGCTTATGGTCATTGTATACTGCTGCCAATTTCCCAAATGTGTAGTAGTGAAAGGCCTCCGTTGCATGGGCGATCATTTTCCTTCTCAACCGTGGTGTAGCGACACTTGATATCTGTTAGGTTGCGTGATGTGAATGCTTTGGGGTTGCCGTTCTGGAGCAAACAGGAACCCACGGCATTCTGCCTGGCATCAGCTTGTATTTCGACTGGCTGACTTGCATCGTAGTACTGGAGGACCGGAGCAGAAATACACGCATGCTTCAGTTTTTCAAATGATAGCTCCTGACCTAACTGCCAGGTGAACTCATCGGTTTTGCAGAGATCATGGCAAGGTTTGCTCATGTCGCTGAGGTTGGGGATAAACCTCCCTAAATACTGTACAAACCCAAGGAAATGCTTGACACTTTGTCTGTTGGACGTGGCATTTTCTCAACTGCTTCTGTCTTGAGCGGACATGGCCGCACTCCTGCTGTGAGCAGGTGGCCTACATAAGGGACCGAAGAATTCCGGATTTGGCACTTCCTTAAAGTTTAGCTGCAGGTTATAACTTGCAGCCTGTGGCATAGCTCACTTCAAGACATAGTCATGGTGTCTGATGTCACAACAGGCAACAAGGATGAAATCCATCACTGCTGTTGCCCATTCAATCCCTTCCAGCATCTGGTCCATACTTCGCTAGAAGAGCTCAAGGAAGCATTTCAAACCATAGGGAAGATGCAAGCAAGTGGTATCTCCCCACAAGTGTATTGAATGTGGTCAGGAATGAGGATGACTCAAGACAGATTTGCATAAATCCGCTGTGGGCATCAAGCACCAAAAAAACCTTAGCTCCTGGGATTTGAGCCAAGACTTCCTGAATAGTTCTCATTGGGTAGTGCTCACACTTTATGCACTTGTTCAAGTCCTTTGGGTCGATACTGTCGCGTTGCCGGATGACGGATAGCCGAAACGAGCTTTAACTCGTTTCAAAGGCGTACTTCAAATCTTGGCGGGATTATCTTTTCGCGCGTGGGAAGGTTTGAAGTCCTACCTGATCAGGCCGCCAGGGGGTTTAATGATTCAAACCCACAAACACAAATACGGGACAAGCAAAATCCACAATACAAGAATAAAATGCAAAAAAATAAAGCATTTAATGAAAATAATCATGAGGCAATTAAAATGAATGTGAGGTAAAAACGATTTCCTAATTTGAGACGTCTCCACTCAGACTCGTATACAAACAAGGGGAAAATGAAAGTAAATATAAATGATGTTTCATTTCAAGCCGGCCGGCACTCCCCAAATGGCTGGTAGGGTTTGCTGGTTGTCGAACCAGAGTCACCGCGCGGGAAGCGCACAAGATAATAATAATAATAATAATAATAATAATAATAATAATACATTTATTTTATATAGCGCTTTTCAAGAAGCCCAAAGGCGCTTTGACAGAGTACAAAAAACAAGTGCAAAAAGACAAAAATCAATAGGTAAATAATCAAAGCAAAAGGAAGGAGAAGGAGAAGAGATAGTCAGGGGTTAAATGCTATGGGTTAAATGTTGAATGCAGTGTTGAACAGGTGGGTCTTGAGTGATGTTTTGAATGTGGTGAGTGAGGAAGAGTCTCTGATGGTGTGAGGTAGTGAGTTCCAGAGGGTGGGAGCAGCGATGGAGAAGGCACCTGTCCCCCCAGGATCTGAATTTGGTCCGGATGGGGGGGGGGGGGGGGGTCAGGAGGTTGGTACCAGCAGAGCGGAGGTTGCGGGTGGGAGTGTGTCTAGAGAGGAGGTCAGTCAGGTAGGATGGGACCAGGTTATGGAGGGCTTTGTAGGTCAAGAGGAGGATTTTGTACTGGATTCTCTGGGGGATGGGGAGCCAGTGAAGCTTATAAAGGACGGGGGTGATGTGGTCACGGGTCCGGGAATGGGTGAGTAGACGGGGTCACAATGGTCACAATGAAGATGGCGCGGAATCGCGCCCGTAGCCAGCAGCCGGCGTGAGGCAAGCAGGCAGGATCCTTCTTTGTTTCGCTCGCGACCTCCTCTGTCTCCAAAGAGCACCACCGTCAACCAACACCCCTTCCGCCAACGTTGCAAAAAGTTCCAAAGCCCCGACACTTCTCCTCACCAGCGCACCTGAGACAACAGCGCCCACTCGAGCTGAGAGCCAGAACGAGAGAGAGTGAGGGAGGGGGGTGCACTGACGTCACTCCCCGACCAATCCTGACGTTCCATTGCATCAGTCCATGGTCACAACGAATCGTCGTCTTTGGGGCGGGGCCACACGGCCTTGCTTGACGCCCAATGATGAAGGTCGAGGTGTGGCCTCCCCGTCACGAGTCGTCGGGGAACGGAGTCTAATCTCTGTTCGGGAATGTTCAGATGACGTCGGGGTTTATTTGCCGATTGGCAAATGTGCTGGGTTTCTGTCGGGCTTTCAGTGTGGTTGTGGCAATGTGCCGATTGCATGGCTGACCGAGTGAATTTTATAAGAACAAAGGGAAAATAACAGGAGGCGTTACACACTGGGGATTATTAACCATAAGCCCTATTTAACTAGCACAAAACCACCTTCCTTATGGCGACATGCAAACGCTCTTACCCGCACAGTCGGCCGACTTAATAGAGATTCTTCTTCTTCTTCACCGCATACGATCCATGCTAAACTTTACTTTCCTGACTTCACTAAGGTATTTCATCTTCTACCCCCACAAACGTAACAATACAGATGCGGACTTTGCTGTTGCCAAGAGCTACTACTATGGAACTCACCCACTCGGTCGGGCATTCTATCTTTGTGTTGTGACCTTTGGTGACCATCTCTTTTAGCTTGTCAACTATCCTTCTCTTCAATGCTGCAGGTTGTCTGCGAGGAGCGTGAACTACTCCCTGTGACCATTCTACAAGCTTGATCTGATGAGTTCCAGGAAGCATTCGAGTTGTCTTGCCAACTTATGGAAACTCAGAGACCACTACTTGCTGAGGCCCATCAACTGGAGACTGAACTATAGAGAACTTGTCGAGCTTGGAGATGAGGCCTCGGGCTTCAGACATAGCACCTGACCTTACATTCTCCTGATCAAGGTCATTGACCTCAAAACTGGCCTTAGTAGTCTTGCACTTGTGAGAGAGAGGGGACGTGCCACCGTACCTACAGGATGAATAACGTGATTCGAGTCTGTGACATTTCGTGCAACTGACAGCTGTCTCAATCTCTCCCGAACAAAAACACTGATATGGCCTAAATTTGCTAATTTCTGCCATTTGTGTTTCCTTTCTGCCCTTTGTGTTGCCATTAACTGATTGCCAGGTCGGCAGGTTGAAGCTGGAACGTGACATTGTTTAAGGGTGTGTCGAAGGCTTTATGCACAGTAAGGATGGTGTTCCCTTTTTGCCTTGTCCATTTTGCACGGACACGTTATGCTTAACATCGTAGTTAAGCTGCTTGTATTCGATATTGCAAGTGCATTTGAGAGCGACTTGTGTTTTTCGTGATAGTGAGGTAATAAATTCAAAAGTTTTCCGAATCATATAGTTTATACACCACACTTTTATTGATTGGGGAGGAAAAATAAAATTCAAACTCAAAAGTGGGTTTAACAGGAGATTGAAATGTTTAACAAAATAAAGTGTTCAACTTTACTTGCTTGAGAATAAAGCATAAAGGTTTGTCACAAGAACAAATTATATTCAGCCTTTCAGCACCTGCAAACAGGGAAGTGAGGGCGAGGTATAACGCCGGCGAGTCTGTTAGGTGGCTGGCTGTGCAGTTCGTGGGAAATGAAGATCCTTTGACTGGCGAGTTGAGTTCCTTTGACTGACTGAGTGCCTGAGACCGAGATAGTGACTGTGGAGTGTCTGTGCCCGATACGGTAACTGTGGAGTGTCTGTGCCCGAGACGGTAACTGTGGAGTGTCTGTGCCCGAGACGGTGACTGTGGAGAGTCTGTGACCGAGACGGTGACTGTGGAGAGTCTGTGCCCGAGACGGTGACTGGAGTGTCTGTACCTGAGACTGTGACTGTGCAGTGTCTGTGCCCGAGACGGTGACTGTGGAGTGTCTGTGCCCGAGACGGCGACTGTGGAGTGTCTGTGCCCGAGACGGCGACTGTGGAGTGTCTGTGCCCGAGACGGCGACTGTGGAGTGTCTGTGCCCGAGACGGTGACTGTGGAGAGTCTGTGCCCGAGACGGTGACTGTGGAGAGTCTGTGCCCGAGACGGTGACTGTGGAGAGTCTGTGCCCGAGACGGTGACTGTGGAGTGTCTGTGCCCGAGACGGTGACTGAGGTTGTGACTTGTCGGGTTTGGTCTGATGTACAATTATTAAATTAATCAGACTGTTGGTCCTCGATTTGTTTTTCAAAAGAAGCTGAACATTACTTTCTTGTACTTTTGGGGATCTATGAACTGAGGCAGAGGATTTAACCTGCGTTATTGAGTGTGTCGCAGTTAATACAATACACCTGATGGGCAGTCAGGTACACTACTCATGGTATTTGTGAAGTACCAGTGAGCTCGCATTGTAAAAGTGTTTTTCTGAAGTCCATTCTTCCTTGGGTATCAATGATGTGTGTTGTATCAGCATCGGTACGTCCCTGAGAACAAGCAGAGGTGGGAAGATTGCTCAGGTTGTTGTAAAAAGCAATGCTATTTCCTCTGGGGGTCGAACTTTTATAAACGACCGTTCTGCTAAATGTTGATGTACACGGTATTTCGCATGTGGACATAAAGACGTCTATGATGTACAACAATACCTTTGAGAGGTGTAACTGTATATCTAGCACTACCTGCAGTAAGTGAGTGCTGGGCTTTGATACTGCACAGGGATGATGGACATCACCGAGTCACCGAGGACTTGGGTCGCAGTGTGTCCATCTGTTTCATGTGAATGCCTCCGTCTCCACAGACTCGTCCATGGCTGGAAGTGAGGTATGCGAACAGGACGGCAGTTACCTGGAGTTGTGTCGGACTCCTGTGCGGTTTGAAGAGATTTCATCCGTCAACAATGTCTTCTTTGATGAAGCGAATAAGCAGGTGATGTTTATTTCTCAGTGGTTTATTCAAATATTGCAAGTCTCAAAAGGTCAGTGTCCATTGAGGAATTTTAAGTTGGAAGTTTTTAATGGACGACGACAGTGGCGCCAGGTGCACAAAACATACCGACACGGCTATAACCTGACATGACTCTTCTCTGAAAATCTCAGGAGAATATTTTCGGGTGATTAACATCATCTTGTAAAGTCCACGGTAAAAGCGAAGAAATGCGAGACCACATCCGACATTTTCTAGGAAAATTATAGATTGCAGCATTCGGGTGAATTCCGTGCGTCTGACATTGACTCCGCTCTCCCTTCACATACTACATACCTCTTCCCACTTTCGTGCATGTTGTGCACAAATAAACAACAAAACGTGTCGGATGGATTTTTCAATTTGTCCGTGCATTCCTGAGATTGTTTCTTGTTGCACCATCCACAGAACTTTCTGGTGCCATCTTGGACATTCACGACCCCAGCATAGGCTAGCGGGGCCTTCGGATATCATTCCATTGATTCAGGGATAATTTCACCCAGAGGTCAACTCAAAATTGCATTTGTTATGAAGCCTTTTGCTAAGGCTTTGTTGTTGTTGTTGTTTGGCTCCAGACAGTTCTCTCGAACAAGCATGGAGACAGCCAATCGATCTCCCAGCAGTAACCCAGAGATCCCCCACATCCAGGATGGTGCAGCTCCGCCTTCACAAAGTTAGAGCTATGACAGAGTGGGAGACAGAGTTGGAATGGGCGGGTCCATGGGGACCAATCGGCACACTGACCGTGACCGCGCTGCCCAGACGAATCCAGGCAGCAGGGAAGAATCGGGAAGATTTGGTCCCTGACTTGTGTTACGGATTCGTCACTTCTGTTGTTGTGGTTTTCATCCACTGTAAACATTTTTGATTCCATGTACTATTATTGTTTTCAAAAGGTTTATTGTGTATGAACTGTTTTCAAAAGGTGAAAAAGTTCGTGTTAAAAGAAACCGGAAACCGGATCGGGAACCGGACGACGACGAAGAAGAGGAAGAGGGAAAAGAAGGCGGAGTGAGTGGAGTCGGACAAGAAGCATAGTTGCTTTGCGGTCTGGAGCGAACATTGGCGAGCAAGAGTCACGAGTGATCTTTGGGTTTCCCAGGAAAGGGATTCCTGCGACAGAGTTGTTATCGCTGTGACAGATTCACCTGCGTGTTAGGTTTTGCGATTGATTCCGAAGAGAATCCTTGTTGTGCCGTTACGTCTCGAGTACGGGCCGTCGGCCATTTTGACTCGCGCGCTTTGTGCGTCGAGCAAGGTTTCTTTGCTTCGCTTCAGCCGTTCTCACCGCATTCAGACGATTATCTGGTGTGTGTGTGTGTGTGTGTGTGTGTGTGTGTGTGTGTGTGTGTGTGTGTGTGTGTGTGTGTGTGTGTGTGTGTGTGTGTGTGTGTGTGTGTGTGTGTGTGTGTGTGTGTGTGTGTGTGTGTGTGTGTGTGTGTGTGTGTGTGTGTGTGTGTGTGTGTGTGTGTGTGTGTGTGTGTGTGTGTGTGTGCGCGCGCGTGTGTGCGTGTGCGCGCAACGCGGAGTTTGAAGGTAAATCTGAGGCTCGCCAACTGTGAACCGTGAAACGTTCATACCCGAGGGTGTGATTTCCCAGTCGCCTTGAGGGCGCCTTGATGCAGCTTTGGCCGTGTGGCTGTGACCATCATCCGAACGGGATTCTGGTCTCGATTAGACATCGTTCTGACGATCGCTGGAGCAGATCGACTTTGGCTTGAAGCCGGGATCGACTTCGGCTTGAAACCGGAATCGACTTTGGTTTGAAGCAGGGAAAGAGACATTGGGAATGTTCTTGGTTCACTCACTTGGAGCACAGTGAGTTATATGTTACGAAACTGATGGTACCATCATAGGATATATATTGATTGTACTTTTGATTCCTATTATTGTTGTACTGTTATTCTTGTGTGATCTTAATACAATATTTGGTTGTTGGTAACAATTGGTGTGGATTCACCAGTGATCTTTGACATACAGAATAACACATTTTTCTGCCGTGACTCATCTCGGGGCTCGGAGGTACACCGTGACCAGGGGGTTGGGGAGGAGCACCTAACACTTGCAATGGGTGGTACACCTACCGCAAAGAGGCATCCCAGATAGTTGCGCTAAGGCCTTGCTATAGTGGAGTGAAATTGATTGCAATTCTTTTCTGCAAATTAAAGTTTACCCCAAGTTTCCATTTTGCGCTTATTTTCCTGAGATGTATGGTTCCAACTTCACGGTCATATGGATCTTCTACAGACCTTTCCACTTAAGAGGTCAGTAGGATGAGAACTTGTCGATGTGAACATGTAACTCTCGTACGTCTCGTAAGAGAAGTGCAAAATGGCAAGGATGACACTCAACCGATATGATGAATGAAAAAAGCATGAACCTGAAAGTGATGATTGCGGAACTATCCAACAAGAACGATGCAAATGGGAATTCGGCCATCAGCTCTCGAGGGCTTAGTAGGACTCCTTCTTCTTCTTCCTTCTCCCTTACTTCTTTAAAGGGCGAGGCCGAATGGTGCCAAGCTTCTACCCTGTCTCCAATTATTTTGAACGTAAATGTAACACTGTTGTTGTTTTTTGTGTTTTTTTTTGTTGTTTTTTTAGTGTGAGTATTATCACGTTATCTTTAACCCACAAGTCGTGGCTTCTTGTGGTGAGCAGGTATTTGCAGTGCGAGCAGGTGGAGCAATCGGTGTGGTGGTGAGAGGATTAGATGAGAAGCAACCAATCAGCTTCCGGTATGCTGTTTCTCAACTTTTTCTGTTGCTTTTCTTGAAGCCTCGGAGACTTTACGTTGGTATCGGTTTCTTAGATTTGCAAAAGTGATATTTCAAAAATTAATATTTATTTGATCTGATGATTATTAAATTTCAATATTGTATGGAAAATGCCCCACGAAGCAGTGAATGTAATTTCGGTGAACTTGCTAGTGATTTACGTGAAGTTGACCATGTATTGTCAGTGATTGGCTGTGAAACTCCTTACGTATCACATGTGTTTGTCGCTCCTCAATTAGAGTAGTGGTACTACTCAACCTGAGTAGTACCACTCAGCACTTGGAAATAAAATCTGAAGATTAAGGGGATATCATGAGCTATTTTCCCTCTGCACCTTGGTATGAGACAGTTTTTTTTACAATCCGCAACTTCTTTAATAGCTCAGATTATTGTCACCTTCTTGTGGGATTGGCTGGTGAAAGTTATTTGACTCGCGTCGATCACGAACCGGCTGGCCAGGCCTGACATTCGACTGAAGATGATTTTATTCAGGTTGCTGGCGATAATCTTGCCCTTTTGATTTTGGTGAAGATTCCGATACGACAATTAACTCCAACAACGAACGTGGCCGAAGGTTTCGTCCCTGTCTGTCTGTGGGCAGGATATCTCAAGTTGTGGAAGGGTTCTGATGGAATTTGTTGCACCGGTTGTGTGTGTGAAGAAGAAGAAGAAGAAGAACCACCTTTAGAGGCCATTTTTTTCCCCGCAGAGCAGGGTTGGCCTTTTTCGGGCACCTTGGTCCCCTTTTTGAAGCAATGATTTACAGCCGGATGCCCTTCCTGCCGCCAACCCTGTTAGTCGCCTCCTGCGACACACAGGGAATTACCAGTGAACTGGTACTCAATTTGCCGACCTCAGAAGGATGACAGGCTGAGTCAACCCCCCTGGCGTTAATTCAGCGATCGGCCGGGATTCGAACCCAGGATCCTAGGATCCCAAGCCACTACCCTAACCGCTAAGCCAACACCAGGCTTTGTGTGTGTACCCACCTTTAGAGGCCATTTTTCCCCGCAAAGTGGGGGTTGGCCTTTTTCGGGAACCGTGGTTGTTGTTGTTTTTCGGTCCCCTTTTTGAAGCAATGATTTACAGCCGGATGCCCTTCCTGCCACCAACCCTGTTAGTCGCCTCCTGCGACACACAGGGAATTACCAGTGAACTGGTGCTCAATTAGCCGACCTCGGAAGGATGACAGGCTGAGTCAACCCCCCTGGTGTTAATTCAGCGATTGACTGGGATTCGAACCCAGGATCCTAGGATCCTAAGCCGGCACCCTAGCCGCTAGCCCAACACCAGGGTAATAAGGACAAAGACGTGTGTGTGTGTGTGTGTGTGTGTGTGTGTGTGTGTGTGTGTGTGTGTGTGTGTGTGTGTGTGTGTGTGTGTGTGTGTGTGTGTGTGTGTGTGTGTGTGTGTGTGTGTGTGTGTGTGTGTGTGTGTGTCACGCAAGGACAAGACAAGGACAAAGACAAGTGTGTGTGTGTGTGACAAGGACAAATTGATTAGATTTTGGGGAAGTTCCGGACCGATAATCTTTAAAGTGATTCTTAGCCATTGAGCAATCGGGCAAAAACACATAGCATGATGTCTCAAAGTTTTGGACAGATTATGCCAAAGTTTGGTGGCTGAGTTGGGTAGGTGACAAGAACAAACATTAAATTTTGTCAAAGATCCGGATCCAGATTCGGCCTATCAGTCGGATACAAAATGTAATCTGTTCAGCCTGGCGAGGTATGCATTTTACCGAGTGCCATTCAAGTTTCGTATTTGTAAGGGCCATCCGTCCGTTCTGGTTGCTCGGTTTGAATCTGGTATTTTGAGTCAAAGCAACCACAACGCTCAAATATTTGGATACCTCGCTGCTAGATGTTTATGTGAAGACCGCGTTACCGTGTAGATTAAAAGCCCCAAAGCAGGCCGGTGTTGCGCCGATTAGCATCACGTAACTGGATATAATCTTAGGCTGAGCAACCTAAGTCACATGATGCGGTCTTGTGAGCGTTGTGGACTGCAACCAATTGATCTCTTAACTTAACGCATCTGGAAAACCAACAAATACAGCAGCGAGCACAGCCACAATTCACCACCAAGACCAAATGTGTTCGATAAAAGAACAATAATACCATGAGGGAAGGAATTTTCAAGAAGCAATGTACAATAATCAATAATAAGACAAACCCTGTAACCCACTACCGCACATGCGTGCCCATGGTGTCAACGGACGAATGGCATCCTTAATTAACAATTCCTTCTTTAGCCTTTAGACATACCACATGACATAGACAGATTTGGGGACAGACAGGAGAGAAGTGTTCCTCAAATCGGACAAGTCTGGTGAACAGGTGGTCTTTTGGGAGCCCCCAATGGTGTCTGGGCTGCTGGTGAGGAGAGCAGTGGAGGTGAGACTTTGGCTGGGCAGGGTGTGGCTTACTCACTGGGAGTCTTCGGCTGCGCATTACCCAGATTTTCCGCCATGATCTTTCTCGGGCCCACCTTTTATAATGTCTCCCACGCATGTTACTGATGCTTCACATCACTCACCTCTCACACACCATTGGCCAATGCTCGGCCTGGTGGGCAGAGCGACCTTTCAGTCACCTTTTGTTTTGTTTTTTTCGAGGATGAGGGTTGTGGGATGTTTTGTGTACTTTTTTTACAAGCACTTTGTCTTTCAATGAGCTCATATTTTATAATCTGTCTTTCTGTCTTATAGGCTTGAAGATAAGGGAGAGATCAAATCTATCAAGTTATCTCCAGGCAACCGCATTGTGGCTGTTCAACGCTCTGGGAAATCTGTGGTATGAACATTTTACCCTTCCCTTCTGAATAAATAGGGATTTGTCAAAAAGATGAGCAAACACGAATGCTTCAGCAACATTGATATTCTTGCCTCGGACTGATGGATAATGAGGTGTGCGGAAACAGAAAGTTCACTTGATACTCTATATATGCCGAGATACAAAACAATTGTACAAGAATGAAAGTTTGACAGAGGTGAGAGAAATGGGATTGAGAAGACTGGAGGAAGTGAACAAAGACAATGTCAAAAAGCTTCAAAAGAGGTTTAGAGTGGAAGAAGAAGAACACCAGACTCCCTGCTGTAATGGTTCGTCACACTATCTCGTCACACTATCTCTCTCAGAAGAAGAACACCAGACTCCCTGGTGTAATGGTTCGTCACACTATCTCCTCATAACCAATTGTGCAGAAATTCACCAAACTTGGCAGTTGCGATAAACACATGGGAAGAAGGTGCAACTTGAGCAGTATCACCTTTGGCCCCGCCCACTGGGGTGGGGTCAAAAGGTGAAATACCAAAAAATGTAATTATGGGCACATTTTAAACCTTTTTAAATGAAACTTTGTATATGCAATCGACATTGGTGGAGGGGAGGGGCGCATGAAATGTGATAATTTTTGGGATTTGACACCTGGTTCATGTCCCAGGGGATGGAGACTTGGTGTCACAGGGGTCAAAACGGGAAAACATTTAAAACTCACAATTTCATATTGGTTTATTCCAGGTGGAACTGTTTGCCATCTTTCAATCTTGCTTTCTTGGGAAGTGGGGGAATTTGCAATGGTGGCCATCAACTGAACTATTTATTATGTTATTATGATTATTATTATTGCTATTATTATGAGCATTTTCAAGAGGATGGGGCAGAGTTGTATGAAATGATGCTTGATGAAAATGAAACTAGAAAGCATCTGAAAATTCAAAGCCCATCCACATCCTCTTTGTATTCAGACTTCTTCTTCTTCCTCTTTCGCATGCTACGCATGATGAAAACAGCTAAAAGAAGTCCAAAAAATTGACGATTTTAGGTGACTTTTACCTTTTAACCTCCAAAGTAATATGCTTCATTGACCCAATATGCAACCCCTGCTCTAGTCAATCTGATGAAAATTCATGATTTTATGCAATCTTGACCTTCGACCTTTTGATCTAACATAAAACAATCAGCTTCTAGCTTTTGATTGGTGAACCAATTCAGTGACCTAATATGCAAAGTCTGTAAATGTCAGGTCAATTGGATGAAAATTTATGATTTCATACAAACTTGACCTTTGACCGTCTTATTATAATGGAGTAAATGTATTTGGTTATCTATGTATATTTGTGACCAAAACTTCTTCTTCTTCTTCAAATATAGATAAAACCGAAAAACACAGTCCGTGAGGTAGTGAAGCTGTGAATCCGTGTGACCATATATCTATTAGTTACGTACTGTTTTACCATCGGTTTCATCGTGTCTATTAATTACGTACAGTCGTGGCCAAAAATATTGCCACCCTTGCACATTTTCATTTTTTCCAGAAAGTTGTTGAAATTTTAAAATATTTTCGTTTCCACATATGTATTTCTTTGGTTTGCAGTGGTACAAAACAAAAAAAAGCTGAAAAAAAATTACTAAATCTTAGCTTATCCCACACAGAAATCCTAAAATGGCCTGGACAATATTATTGGCACCTTTTAAAAGTTGTTAGAAATAATTATATTTCAAGCAGGTAATTCTCCTTTACTTTGGAATTGAACTCACCTGTGGTGAGTTGCAGGTGCCTGCAATATAAAAATCACTTATTCAACCAGTTTGAATGGAGAAAAGGAGTCATTATGTTGCTTTGTGTCACTGTGTGTATTGCAATGAGCATGGAGAAAAGAAAGAAAACCAGAAAATTGTCTGAGGAGGTAAGACACAAGATTTTAGCCAAGCATGGACAATCTTAAGGCTACAAGTCCATCTTCAGAGACCTTGATGTTCCTGTGTCCAACGTACGCAATGTTATCAGGAAGTTTAAGGCCCACGGCACTGTAGCCAACCTCCCTGGACATGGCCGCAAGAGAAAACTTGATCGAAGATTGCAGCGAAGGATTATTTGAATGGGAGAGAAAGTACCTCGATCAACTGCCAAACAGATTCAAGCTGACCTTCAGACACAAGGTACGACAGTTTCAACTCGCACCACCCGTCGCCAACTCAATTAAAGGGGGTTCTATGGTAGGAGACCCAGGAGGACCCCACTTCTGAGAGAGCCCGTCTGGAGTTTGCCATAACACATCTTAACAATCCAAAATTCTTCTGGGAGAATGTCCTGTGGACAGATGAGGCCAAATTAGAGCTTTTTGGTAAAGCACATCATCTCTATGTTTACAGAAAACAAAATGAAGCCTTCAAAAAAAAGAACACTTTCCCTACAGTCAAACATTGAGGAGGTTCAGTGATGTTTTGGGGTTGCTGTGCTGCCTCTGGTACTGGGTGCCTTGAATGTGTGCATGGCATCATGAAATCAGGAGATTACCAAGGCATTTTGGAGCGCAATGTTCAACCTCGTGTCAGAAAGCTGGGTCTCCGTCGAAGATCATGGGTCTTGCAGCAGGACAACGACCCCAAACACACTTCAAAAAACACCCAGGAATGGTTCAAGACAAAACGCTGGACTGTTCTGAAGTGGCCAGCAATGAGTCCAGATCTAAATCCCATTGAACACCTGTGGGGAGATCTGAAAACAGCAATTGGGAGAAGGCACCCTTCAAATCTGGGAGAACTGGAGCAGTTTGCACAAGAACAGTGGACCAAACTGCCAGTAGAGAGGTGTAGGAAGCTCATTTATTGGTATAGGAAGCGCTTGACTGCAGTTATTTTGTCCAAAGGCTGTGCTCCCAAATATTAAGTCTTGGGTGTCAATAATTTTGTCAATGCCATTTCTTTTTATTTTCTGATTTAAACGGATATATTAAGTTCTGAATCAAAAATAAAGGTTCTGTAATATTAACAGTAAAATAAAGAATTGTGGAGACCAAATACTTTTGTCAATTTCAACGCATTTTTAGAGAAAATTGTGAGTTATTTGAAAAAAGTGCAAGGGTGCCATTATTTTTGGCCACGACTGTACGTCTATTAATTACGTACTGTTGGAATATACCTTTTGACCCTTTATACTGCTGAGACCCCTTCGACCTTTGAAGACCCTTTAAGGTCCCCGAGACCCTTAAGATCACAAAGACCCATACAGACCCTTAAATACCCCCAAATAACTGGAAGAACCAAAAGATCTCGAAGACCAAAAAGTCCATGAATACCCTGAAGACCCAAAAGTCTCAAAAGACCCTGATGACCCAAAGACCCTGAGGACCCTAAAGAACCTGAAGACCCAAAAGACCCAACAGACATGAAGACCATTAAAGACCCCTAAGGACCTTTGACCATTAGACCAGCTTGTACCCATGACCATTTGGAGCTTTACACCACTTTGAGCTTTTTTTTATTACAAATGAATTTGTACAAAAGAAATGTTTGCATTGTGATTGGTGTAAATCATGGCAACACAGAAACTCAAGTTCAGTCAGGTCATTATCGTCAGTTAAAACAAGCCTGTGCCTCTGCGGTGATGTGTGGTGAGGCGATCGTAGCGAGCTGATCCACGCTAGTTCTCATAGTAAAACTTTGTTGAAAATTTGATGACGTAAGCTCAAATGGTAAAAAAAAGTTGTGGCTTGGACAGACAGACGCACAGAAGTGATTGCAAAACCCTATCACCCACACAGCTAACAAATGTTGTTGATGCTTTTTTGTAGGATTTTTGCAATCTGATGGGAGAAACCACAGAATACTCACAAGAATGCAAGGTACGTATGAATATCTGTACAGAGTGGTCACATGTCTTGCTGCCCCCATGTATTTTAATATACTGTACAGAAATTTCTTTCATATCTATTTAATAATATCCATTGTTTGTCAATTTTGCATCTCTTCCCAAACCACCGAACGCACAAAGTTGAAAATGGTACCATATGAATCCCCAAGGAACTGGGCAGTGCAAGGTCAAAATTAATTTGATTTGGACCAAAACATTTTCATTATTCATGTCGATAAGTGCCCAGTCAAAGCAAGCACGAATGATGCTTTGTGTGGCTTGGCGATGAGTCGTGAGATGCTATTGATTGATTGAGATGCTACTCCTGGCAAGTGATACCAATGCAATGAAATAATTATTTACCTTTTCCCCATTCTTAGAATAAAAAAATGGAAAACAATTAGAGCTACAGACAATTGTGCACTGTGATTGGCTCTGGGTGCACAACTCTATTTGTGAGCAGGTATTGTTGCATTTCAGCGAATCCTGTCTCCCTTCCCACAAGGGTCGAAACTGCATCGTGTTGGGGTTCTGCTGGACAAGCCCAAATGAGATCGTGTTTATCACCGACCAGGGCTTGGAGCTTTATCAGGCATGGTTATGTCGTCCAGCATGAGGCTGAGTATGATTGTCTGACCAAATGTCCTCGAGGGGAGGGAGGGGGGGGGGGGGGTTAAATGTAATATTAAATGCAGATGCTATTTGTAACTACAATTACAATATTTCTTAGAGTGGATGAAGCTCCTAGACGAGCTTTTACATGAATATCATGCAGGAAAAGAACAGTTCGGATATGTTGGTGAACTGTTGGGTTTATATCTCACTGATCGGCCGATTGGACCTGAACGAAAATCTAATCTGCTTCTTCTTGTCACCTAACCAACTCGTCCACCACGTTTTGTCATAATCCGTCCACAACTTTTTGGAATATCATGCTATTTATCGTTTTTAGCCTTATCACTCAATCACTTGAAAATTAAAAAAAAAAAGATCTGATCTATAATTCGAATCTTCACCAAAATGTAATGAATTCTTCCTTTTCACACACCCAACCTGTCCACCAAGTTTTGTCCGAATCCATCTATCATACAAATACAACTTTTTGAAATATCATGTTCACAGCAAACAAACTAATAAACAAGAAAGACGTTGTGCAGAGTACAATGCTTGTGAAACCCCTACAACAAATTTGACCTTAAAATACCTGATTGTTCAATTCAGACCTGATATGCAAATCCTCCTCAAATTTCAAGTCGATCAAATGAAAATTGACAATTTTAGAAATGTGGCCGATGTCGACCTCAAAAACAATTTGCGGTTGAAATCATCAAAGACTTGATATGCAAATCCTCCTCAAATTTCAAGTCGATCGAATGAAAATTGACAATTTTAGAAATCTGGCCTGTCGACCTCAAAAACAATTGGTGGGTTGAAATCAGCGACTTAATATGCAAATTGTCCTCAAATTTCAAGTCGATCGGATGAAAATTGACAATTTTAGAAATGTGGCTGATGTCGACCTCAAAAACAATTTGTGGTTGAAATCATCAGACTTGATATGCAAATCCTCTTCAAATTTCAAGCCAATGGGATGAAAATTGAGGATTTTAGAAGTTGTTGACCTTTGGCCAATGTTGACCTTTTAACTTCAAAATCAATCGGCTTCTTCCTTATGACAAAGTCTACTGTTTGGAGAAGTTTTGTGAAGATCAGTTTCAAATTGTGACTTGTAAGCAATTAAGAGACAGACGGACATACAGACATACAGACATACAGACATACAGACACAGACCGACAGACATATATTGTTAATTTACTTAAGAAAATATTAATTTTTACAGCTCGTGGCTGTGCCAAACATCGTACCTGCACAGGACATGAATATGAAGCTCTGTTCCTTTCATTCAATCTCTCTTCCATCCCTCTTCCATCTCTCTAGCTGTATCCATTGTGTGGTTATTAAGTGAATTGAGTTGCATAAATGCATCGGCAATTTATTTAAATATCTGCTGATGTGTGGACTCGTGTTGCAAATGACCAGAGACTGGGTGGGGCAGGTGGATTATTCCCTCCCCTGAAGGTAATTAATAAGCCAGCTGTTTCTTTTGTGAAACAAGCCTGGTGTTGGCTTAGCGGTTAGGGTGCCGGCTTGGGATCTTAGGATCCTGAGTTCGAATCCCGATCGATCGCTGAATTAACGCCAGGGGGGTTGACTCCTGGGGGGTTGACAGGGGGCCTGTCATCCTTCCGAGGTCGGCAAATTGATTACGAGCTTGCTGGGATGAATGATCACGGTGTGTACCCCGATTTAGAATAGGTACACCGTATCCCTGCGCATCGTAAGAGCGTGACCAAGGGTTGGCGTCAGGAAGGGCATCCGGCCATAAAAACATTGCCTCAAACAGGGAACCATGATTGTCATGGGGCCCGCAAGGCTAACCCCTGCTCTAGCCGGGAAAAATGGCCTTAAAACGATCATTCATTCATTCATTCTGTTTCTTTTGTGAGGGAGGGGTGGTTCGTTTTGTCTTTTTAATTAACAGTCAGATAGAAACGTGGCATTTGTCTTGAGATTATCTCGGTTTCCAGCAGCTGAGAATGCGAAATCTTTAATTCTGTGGCCTTGGTTAGGTTTGAATTGACAACTCTGGGATGCCAGTCCAGTGTCCTCACCATCAGGACATCAACATCCTACGATATCTATATAATATTCTGCTAAGGTGAGTGTCTGTCTGACTCTGTCTGTCTGTGTGTGAGTCTGTCAGTGGGAGTGGCTTCACCTATTCTGGGAGGGGCTTCAAAAACAAATCTCTGCCATTTTGTTTCCTCGCATAGCTTTGAGCCCTCTTTTGTTAGGCTTGTGGTTTATTACTCTCTCAGTTTTATTTAAACTCTAATTCGATACCTGATTTCATTTTTCACAGTCGCTAACATGGTTTTAGACTCGGTTGCAAAAAATGGGAAGAAAATTAGATGAAAGTTACAATTTATAGAACAAAATGTATTTTATATAAAATGATGGTCTGTAACATAAAGTCCATTGAGACTCACTCGTGGCTTTATCTCGACTCTAATTCACCATCTGGTTTCATTTTTATCGATGGTTTTAGACTCGGTTTCAGCAATAGTTGAGAAAATTCATGCACAGACGGGAAATTGCCGAGATATATAAAACATTTGTGGCACGGTATATCATACACTGCCCAAATAACATACGGGGAATTACCGAGAGATATTTCTTTGTTCTTATTTTATAAGTTATGTGCACGTACACTTTAAAGAAGATTATTTGAAGTCTTTACCTCCCCCTTCCCCCCCCACCCCCAAGGACTTTTCCATTTGATGACAGTCGTCACGATTAAGTGTTTCATTTAGTCACAATAAAACAATAAAAAGTCAACAATGTGGGGAGAAGGGCAGAGCTTCGTTCTCCAAAGGTCGATGCCGAACCTGCAGATGAAGTTGAGATGTTCATGTTTTAATAGATTGAATCTGATCCAATAATCGCTGCGGAAGTGGCCGTTGCTGTACGGCGTGATCATGTGCTGTCACGTGTTGCGCACGTTGTTTTGGCAGGTTCTTGGTGCGAGTTGCTCTCGACTTCAGAATATGCTCCATATGTGTCGCGTGCGTCTGAGCTGTCTTTAGCTCAAGGTTGTGTAATGCGGGGCAAGAGGGTTGTCATTCCTGCTTCTTTACATCAGCGCTGTCTCAATGAGTTGCGTGAGGGTTATTTGTAACTGCCATTTCCAAAATTAATAAAATAATGAGAGAACAGAACAAGACCACCAATGAAGGTCGTGATCATCTCACCCTCCCCCATGTGTCACGCACTCCCCCGAATGTGACATCCACTCCCCTGTGTGTGATCCACTCTCCCTCGCCTCACCAATGTGTGTAATCCTCTCCCCTGTGCGTGGCCCGCTCCCCTGTGCGTGGCCCGCTCCCCTGTGCGTGGCCCGCTCCCCTGTGCGTGGCCCGCTCCCCTGTGCGTGGCCCTCTCCCCTGTGCGTGACCCTCTCCCCTGTGCGTGGCCCTCTCCCCTGTGCGTGGCCCTCTCCCCTTCTCCAGTGTGTGTAATCCTCTCCCCGGTGTGTGATCAACTCCCCCTGTGTGTGATCAACTCCCCCTGTGTGTGATCAACTCCCCCTGTGTGTGATCAACTCCCCCTGTGTGTGATCAACTCCCCCTGTGTGTGATCAACTCCCCCTGTGTGTGATCAACTCCCCCTGTGTGTGATCAACTCCCCCTGTGTGTGATCAACTCCCCCTGTGTGTGATCAACTCCCCCTGTGTGTGATCAACTCCCCCTGTGTGTGATCAACTCCCCCTGTGTGTGATCAACTCCCCCTGTGTGTGATCAACTCCCCCTGTGTGTGATCAACTCCCCCTGTGTGTGATCAACTCCCCTGTGCAGTGTGTATGATGTGGGAGGGATGTGGGTGGGGAGGCAGAGGATTTGAGCTCTTGAAGTCATATTTTACATTCGGTGTAATTACACATTTCAAACTTTATTTCCCATGTGCATGCACATGCATTCACATGTTATTAGAAGTACCGGAAATAAATTGTGTAGATTACATCATTTGTAGATCGGATGAATTGACAGTAACCATTTTGTAAAACTGAATGTGCAGCATCTAAATGAAGATGTCCAAATGTCACCCACGTTCATGCCCGTGGGATTCCCACGGGTGCCCCACGAGTTAAACAAATATATTCTCTGTACGTATGTGTGTATGTATGCACATCTGAAAATCATGGAAAAAAAACCAGGGTTGGGGCCGATCTCCACCAACTTTTATATATACACAAAGAATTAAGTTAAGCACCCCCCCCGTTTTTTTACAACCTCGCACATTACAAGTTTGTTGTCGTCAAAACAGTGTAATATACCCATGATATTGCTATATTTTCTGGAGAAGTGATATTATGGTCACATAAAAACATAACAATCATGCCGTTTTCAATATTTTATTCTGAATAATTTAAGGTGAAATTTTTTGGGAATTTTAGGCATATTTTCACCTCAATTTAAGTATGGAGCTATAGGTCCATCACGGACAGTGTGGATGACGTTTATGTTTTCTAACGTACAGTCATTGTTCTGAGAAGACCTCTAGCGATCTTTGCGTCAATAACGTGTGTAGGACCCACGTGATCGGATCACTGACTCAACCCTACGTCTCATAGACCCTGTAAGCCGTCGTATGCGTTGCTGTGGCAGGTTGTTCCATTCCCGATGTAATGCACGTTCCAATTCATCCAGATTGGCTATTGGAGGGACCATCTTCGCAATTTGTCGTCCCAACATGTCCCAAACGTGCTCGAGGGGGTTCAACCTGCCACAGCAACGCATACGACGGCTTACAGGGTCTGAGACGTAGGGTTGAGTCAGTGATCCGATCACGTGGGTCCTACACACGTTATTGACGCAAAGATCGCTAGAGGTCTTCTCAGAACAATGACTGTACGTTAGAAAACATAAACGTCATCCACACTGTCCGTGATGGACCTATAGCTCCATACTTAAATTGAGGTGAAAATATGCCTAAAATTCCCAAAAAATTTCACCTTAAATTATTCAGAATAAAATATTGAAAACGGCATGATTGTTATGTTTTTATGTGACCATAATATCACTTCTCCAGAAAATATAGCAATATCATGGGTATATTACACTGTTTTGACGACAACAAACTTGTAATGTGCGAGGTTGTAAAAAAACGGGGGGGGTGCTTAACTTAATTCTTTGTGTATACATGCTGCCAGTACCTAGGGTAAAAAAAAAAAAATCTCACCCTGCGAGTGGATAGGAGGGGGCTGGGGAGATGACCTCCCAATGCTCCCAAAGGGAGCGGGTGTTTCTCGTCCCCATAAATACAGTATTATTGTCTTGTCTGTATTCGAGTCTAAATCTCGCTGATGGCAGCCACACCATGTAGGCCTTTCAAAAGGCACAAATTTAGAATAACTATTTCTTTATCAACTGCTTTCAGGTTAGCTTATAGGTGGATTTTGGGGTAAGGGATCTGGGGTTGAAAATTTTTATTTTAACCTTTTAAAAATCCTTCGCAGCCAAAGACACGACTCTTCTTCTAATGGCATTGGGAAACTCACCTAGAGATGGGAAAAACTGTGACAATGCCTTGAAACCTCATAGAAAATGCCTATCACTGCTGAGTTTTGCAAGTGTTGAAAAGCTTCTGATTCCCTGTCATCTATCTGCAATAAGAAAAGACAATGTGGCTGTCAGTCAGTTAGTTAGTGTATGTGTCTCGTCCATAATTCCAAAAACATGAAACCTAGCGGCCCAAAAGTTTGCATGCATACCAAGGGAACGCGAAGGGAGTGCACGAATGAAAAGTGGGTGTGTGGGTAAATTTAAATGGCCCTTTTGAAGATAATTACCGGTGAGGGGAGTGCATGAACGCAATGTATGCACGAGGAGGGAAGGGGTGGGAGTCTGAAGGGAAGGGGTGAGAGATTAGGAGGGGAAGGATGGGGAGGGGGAGGAGGGAGGGGAAAGGAAGTGGTGGGAGTCTAGAGGAGGGAGGAGGGGAACGAGTGGGGTATCATGAGGGGGAGGGGTGGAGGAGGAGTGGAAGGGGTGCAGTGGGAGTCTGGTGGGTGAAGGAAGGGATTTCAGGAGAGAGGGGAAGGGGTTGGGTGGGAGGAGGAAGGGGAGAGGGGATGAGAATGGAGGGAGGGTAAGGGGTGGAGTGGAAGTCTGGAGGGAGGAGGCAGGGGTGGGTTGGGAGTCTAGATGGAGGGGGTGGGAGGAGGGAGGGGAAAGTGTGGGGTGGGAGGAGGCAGGAGAAAGGGTGGGAGGAGGGACCTGGTGTTGCCCATCAACACCTGTTACCTTTGCTCGTACAGAATATAAACAAAGTTGGTCTACTTAAATTGTGAATGCTCCATTTTCATCCTCCTCGTATCCCGACCCCTCGTTTTCCGAAATGATCTGGTAGTTATTTTTATTTTTATTTTTTTTGTTTACAGAGTCGAGGCGTGTGTAAGAGCTAAACGTTTTGTCACAAAGTTCGCTCCTCTTTGTTTTTCCTCTGTTCCTATTTTGGTAAAAGCGTGGCATTTTCTGATATCATTGGTGGGTCTTTTGATGCATGTTCAACTCTTGTTAAGATTTTTTACAAACAAGATTAAATTGCGAGACATCATGTTGTACTTCACAAACATTCTGCTCCATTCACCCTATCAATTGCTCGAGGACATCTTCCATCTGCTTGGAAGTCAGCTAACACCACCTTCATCAGCCAATTTCCATCACCACCTTCATCAATGAAACACACATTGATGAATCGCCTCGCCTGCATGTGAAACATCGACATGACATTTTATAGCTGGGCCGAGATTCGAACCCAGGTGAGACAGCTTAGAGGTGAGTGTGCATAACTCGAGGCCATTCTGCGACCCACCTTCATGTGACCCACCTTCATTATTTATGGTGGGAGAAAAAATCACCTCTGCTTCGCCGCCACTTTTTACCATTTCTTTTAACACTAAAATGTTGTTGTTTTTTTGTTTTTTACCATTTGAGCTATTGTCATCCAATTTTCACCAAAGCTTTATTATGATAATACGAAGAACGCAAATTAATAATTTTGTCAAAAGGTCAAAGGTCAGCATCACATAAAATCATCAATTTTCATCCGATTGACCTGAAATTTTAACAATTTGCATATTGGGTCACTGAATTGGTTCACCAATCAAAAGCTAGAAGCTGATTGTTTTTTGTTTTTTTTAGATCAGAAGGTCAAAGGTCAAGGTTGTGTAAAATCAGCAATTTTCATGTATGGGCATGCAATTCGATTTTTTGCAGGGTCCTTAAACATCAATAACACTCGACCCAAACAAAGCCAATGGAAATCTGCTGATTACACACGACCTGGGTTTATTGCGTCAGAGGCCTACAGGCCTAATGTGTTGGGCCTACCAGAAAACCAAGATGGCAGCCATATCGTTTTGTCTCGGCGCTATGGTGGGTGGAGTCGAGCGACATGTGGGTGTGGTTCGGCAGCTGTCCGACCAATGGGTGCACATTTCAAAAATCGACCTCCAACGAGACCCTCAGCAATAACAGCAACGCAAAGCTCTTGTAGATCTGCAACATGTCGCAGGTAATAAATATTACCATTGCAACCGTTTCATTAAAGCTCGAGGTCTGCTGCTTCTTCCTCAATCTGGAAATACGGGCTTTTGAAACTGGCAAGTTTGTGAATGAACTAATTTTTGTTCCAAGTAAATGGATTTTTAACTTTCCAACCAAGTCGGTCGATTATTACCTTTCCACTGGTACCTTTTGTATTATTCTACGTCAGCAGAAGCCCTTTGGAATAAAGCGTTACGGACAGAGAAACTCGGCTCCTTTTTCACTTCGATTTTTGTACACGAAGTCGAGGCTCGTGGAAGAGCAGGCACACAGAATTGACAAATTTGAGTCTGATTATTCGCAGATTGAGTCAGGCCCATAGTGTTGCAGAAGTCCTTTGCTGTGGTGCCATGGCTGGTTGAAGAGGCACCAACTCCCAGCCGATTGGCATGCACGTGGGGGAAGCAGATAGAGGGTAGGGTGTGGGGAACATGTTGAGGGGCACTGGGCGGTGGCGAGAGGACTTTGGTGTGAAGGAGATCTTGTGGATCAGGGTATCCACATGAAACGGTTTACCATCATAATCCCACGCTCACCATTCCGCTTTCATTCCAAATTATTTGTCCTTGATATCCATTTTAATATTGCACTATGATGACGTGTATTATTGGGTCATCATAAACGAGTTGTATCATTTATGGATGCTGCAAAACCCATTGTTAAACTTTTTATTCGTTGTCTGTCGGGTGGAGTATTTATCGCTTGGTATATTATTATATAAAGTGATTTATGATTAAGTTATTAGTTTGTGTTAATACTTTAAATAAAAGTTGTAGTTATATAAGTTTGAATAAGCATATTGCATTGCTGTGTTGACTAACTGTCTGGACACAACTTTGAGGTTGTGGGTCCATTGATGTTGAGTAATCTGCTCATGTGGACCTGCAGTCAGGGTTATGGATCCACCGTTTGGAGAGCTTCTGGGCTGAAAGGATCGAAACCTCGATGAAAAACGGTGCCCAGCTGATCATCCGGGCAGTTGGAAAACCAGTCAATTGCTGATAGGTTAAGGTTATAACTTCAAATATAAAATAGCTTTTACAAGTACTTACAAAGTTCATTATATATATATATATATATATATATATATATATATATATATATATATATATATATATATATATATATATATATATATATATATTGTTACGGACACGACTTAAGATGTTGCTTGACCGAGCGGAATGGCCGCCGTGTTCGCACAGTTTACCCGATTCTTCCCTAACTCACCCGATTCCACTCGAACGTTGGCCGAATCGCGCTACGCTAAATCGATGAAGGAAAGGACACAACGGCTGGGATAAATGAAACGACACAAGGGGGTACAGTTCTCAAGACCTCCGGAGGAGGATATAATTGGTGATGCAGAAAATAAGGGTAGATTACAAGGTAATGAGGGAAAGACACAGAAAAGATGGGCACTTAGTCACAGTCTTATCTTATCCCCGACAGACCACAGACAAACGGGACAAGACTGACTTACACAGGGATTGATGGCAGGGAAGGACAGGCAGTCGATAGCACAAGGTGCACCTTGGCTCAGGGACAGGATACAGCACGGTCCAGTCCAAAGATGCGGGGAGGTATTGCAGCGCTCGGAGGTGGCGTCTCTCTTCCTTCAAGTCCAGCGCGCATCTGACGTCACCTCCCTCTTCCTGCGCATGCTCAGCGGGGAGTGACATGCCCTCGGCTCGTTGGCTCCGCCCCAGATGGAATCGGTCCGCCGCTTCTATTGGGTGCGGGGGGTTACCGGGCTCCGCCCTTGACGAGGAGCTGACAGCGAGCCCCTACGTGGTAACCCCGTCGGAGCACATGTTCGATGGCGGCTAACCAAGCCGGAGTGAGGACGCGCACTCCCCGCGCCGCCGCCGTTGTTGTTGCTGTTGTTGTTGTTGTTGTTGTTGTTGTTGCTGAACCGTGAGGAAGAGCTGCGGGGAGGTATTGGGAGGTCCTAAACTTCCTAACGGTGCCATACAATCACATTCTGGTGCAACGAAGAGTCAGAATTAATGGAAACAAGTCCTTAACTGACATAGACTAAGAATAACTAGCAAGATGTCCTATAGTTGTCTACGTGAGATGGACCTGGATGCGACATTTAATGGGGGAAATAGGGGGAGGTCGGGTCTACAGAGTGTTGTTTACAGAAAATGGGACTAGGGAATGGGGGATTGGGGATAGTTGGGAAGTATTGGGGAAATAGGGGAATATTTACAAGCGGATATGGATGGAGGCCAATCTCATATCCGCAACAATATATATATATATATATATATATATATATATATATATATATATATATATATATATATATGTATGTGTGTATATATGTGTGTCTGTATAGGTGCGTTTATATGTACATGTGTATGTATATGTACAGTCACGTGAAAAAGTAAGTACACCCCATGTAAAGTTTTGACTTTTTCACCATATTTCAACATACAGCTATTTGATCTTCATTTCAACAATATTGATAGATAAAGGTGATATAATATAACAAATATCATGAAACATTTACATTTTGTCGTCCATTGTATAATTTAAATAAACATAAATGCAAAATTTCACATGTGGAAAAAGTAAGTACACCCCTACTTCATCACTACTTCAAATACCTAAAATGAGAATCAGGTGCACCAGCTCAGGTTCAAATGATTAGAACATCGTTAGAGAGGATCTTGGAGGAACCTGTCTGATTAAACCTCAGACATTTAGTTTGGTGTGCTCTTTGTTGAAGTGTGCAGCGTCACCATGCCTAGATCAAAAGAGCTCTCTGAGGCCTTCTGAAAGAAGGTTATGGATGCCTACGAGTCTGGGAAGGGATTTAAAAAGATCTCCAAACAATTTGAAATCGATCATTCGACTGTCCGGCAGATCATCTACAAGTGGAGAAGATTCCAACCAACTGCCAACTTATTCAGGCCAGGCCGCCCCAGCAAGTTCAGCCCGAGAGCAGACCGCAAGATTCTGAAAGAAGTCTCTAAGAACCCCAGAATGTCATCACGGGACCTACAGGTAGCTCTTGCCACTGTTGATGTCAAAGTGCACGAGTCTACCATTAGAAAGAGGCTGCACAAATTTGATCTACATGGAATGTGTGCCAGGAGGAAACCTTTGCTCTCCAGAAAGAACATCAGGGCAAGACTAAAGTTTGCCAATGAACACCTTGGCAAAGACAAGCACTTCTGGAACAATGTGCTCTGGACAGATGAGTCAAAGGTAGAGCTATTTGGCCACAGTACCAGAAGACATGTTTGGTGAAAACCAAAGACAGCATTTGACCACAAGAACCTGATACCAACTGTAAAGCATGGTGGTGGAAATATTATGGTTTGGGGCAGCTTTGCTGCATCAGGGCCTGGGCAGCTCACCATCATCGAATCCACTATGAATTCTTCATTGTACCAGAGGGTGCTTGAGAATAATGTGAGGCCATCTGTTGGCAAGTTGAAGCTCAACTGAAGGTGGACCTTGCAACATGACAATGACTCTAAACATACCAGTAAATCCACCAAGGAATGGCTGAAAAGAAAGAAATGGAAGGTTCTGGAATGGCCAAGTCAAAGCCCGGATCTAAATCCCATCGAGATGTTGTGGGGGGATTTGAAACGAGCTGTGCATGCAAGAAACCCCTCAAACATCGCACAGCTGAAAGAATTCTGCATGGAGGAGTGGGAAAAATTTCTCCCAGTCGATGTCAGAGACTGATAGACAGTTATAAGAAACGCCTACTTGAGGTTGTTTCTGCCAAAGGGGGCAATACCACCTATTGGAGCCAAGGGTGTACTTACTTTTCCCACATGTGAAATTTGCATTTATGTTTATTTAAATTATACAATGGACTACAAAATGTAAATGTTTCATGATATTTGCTATATTATATCACCTTTATCTATCAATATTGTTGAAATGAAGATCAAATAGCTGTATGTTGAAAAAGTCAAAACTTTACATGGGGTGTACTTACTTTTTCGTGTGTGTGTGTGTCAGTGTGTGTGTGTGTGTGTGTGTGTGTGTGTGTGTGTGTGTGTGTGTGTGTGTGTGTGTGTGTGTGTGTGTGTGTGTGTGTGTGTGTGTGTGTGTGTGTGTGTGTGTGTGTGTGTGTGTGTGTGTGTGTGTCAGTGTGTGTGTGTGTGTGTGTAAGTGTATGTATGTATTGTTAATGTCTGGCTTCCTTCTTGTAACTACAGTGCAGTAACTGGTCTTTTATTTTGATTGTGATTTGAACTTTGTGAATTTGGCTTTGCTGACCCCCCGCTCCCCCCCCCCCCCCCCTCACTTTTAATTTCCTGTGTCAGGGCCTGCTAACCATTGTTTGCATTAAGAGCTTGTCTCTTCCACGGCTGCAGGTACAGGCAGAGAAGCGGAGCGTGAAGCTGATAAAAAGCATGGGAACCAGCTTTGTCAACTGGTTTGTTTTTAGCTCCGAAGGTCCGACCCTCCTGCTGTCGCTCACGCCGCTGGGAAACTCCCTTCAGCCCGTACTCGCCAAGGTTAGGACACGGTTGGGGAAGACGGTGGAGCAGGGCACAGGTGAGAGTTCTGAGCATCTCAACGCAGTTCTGCTCTTCCATTCAGGTCGGGAACCTGGTCAAGTTGACGAAGTTTGAGGTTGAGGTGCCAGTCATTCCCAAGCCTCCTCGGCTCTGCCTTACCGAACCGGACGTGACGACAGCTGTTATGTGAGCCTTAGTCATAGGCCTTGCCGACGGCCCTCAACCCTCTGCCCTCCGGAACATCCAACAAACACACAATATTTGACACGATTATATGAAACATGGGGCCTCCTCATTGGGTTTAGCTTCCAAGCTTCGACGTCGTTGACTTCACCTCGATATCAGCGATTTAATCGAATTTTTTTTGCATCTCGCTGGATATTGGAACCGTCCCAGCGTATTACACGATGGCGCAAAAAAAAGTATCACAGGCAACGGCTTACACCTTATTTTGAAATCCTCACCGTTCACTGCTGCACCTCGTCAAAAAATTCCTGATGCATGAAAATCAAGTCCTCCATCTCTGTGTTATTACTAAACTGTTGTGTCGCCCTTTACTCGTTATCCTCTGCAGTTATGGACAGCTGTATGTGCTCGTCTTGCGGCACCACATCCGCACTACACCCAGTCAGGCTGGATCTGAAGTCTGGCTTTACCACCTATCACGGTATGTCTCCCACTACCTTCGGCTGTGTGACTTAATTTTTACTTTTAAAAAATCAATCCTGAAATTCCTTTTTTTTTTAAATTGGCGTGTGACGTCATCGAGTGTCATGATCTGGCTGAATACCCACTTTGGACTGTCTATCCGAGGTTCGAATCTCGACCCAGCTCTAAACTGTCTTCCTGGTCTTCCTGGTGTTCCGCAAGCAGGGTGAGGTGTTACTTAGTCCTCCTGCTTAGTCCAACAAATTACTTGGTCCTCCTGCTCTAGCCTATTTAATCGAAAGTTAGGCCGGGCCAGCCAGTTCGTGGAAGACTTGGGCCAAAAACGTTCCCCGGCCGATCCCACGAGATGGGAATAACTGTGGTTGTTATAGACTCCATCATCATCTATATCATCTATATCATCATCATTGATATCAGCATCATCTATATTAGCATCATCTATATCATTATCTATATCATCATCTATATCATCATCATTGATATCAGCATCATCTATATTAGCATCAGCATCTATATTAGCATTATCATCTCTATCATTATCTATATCATCATCGATATCAGCATCATCTATATTAGCATCATCTATATCATTATCTATATCATCATCTATATCATCATCGATATCAGCATCATCTATATTAGCATCATCTATATCATTATCTATATCATCATCTATATCATCATCATTGATATCAGCATCATCTATATTAGCATCAGCATCTATATTAGCATTATCATCTCTATCATTATCTATATCATCATCGATATCAGCATCATCTATATTAGCATCAGCATCTATATTAGCATTATCATCTCTATCATTATATATATCATCATCGATATCAGCATCATCTATATTAGCATCATCATCGATATCATCGTCATCATCTATATCATCATCTATATCATCTTCATCATCTATATGATCATCGTCATCATATACCATCATCATCGATATCATCATCATAATCTTCATCATATATCATCATCTATATCGTCATCATCTATATCATCATCTATATCATCATCATCTTCATCATCTATATCAGCATCATCTATATCAGCAACAGCATCTACATCATCATCTATCAGCATCATCATCTATATCATCATCATCATCATCCATATCATCATCATCATCATCTATATCATCATCATCTATATCATCATCTATATCACATATCATCATCATCATCTTCATCATCTATATCAGCAACATCATCTACATCATCATCATCTACATCATCATCATCATCTACATCATCATCTATATCAGCAACATCATCTACATCATCATCATCTACATCATCATCATCATCTATATCATCATCTATATCATCATCATCTATATCATCATCATCTATATCATCACCTATATCATCATCTTCATCATCTATATCAGCAACATCATCTACATCATCATCATCTACATCATCATCATCTATATCAGCATCATCATCTACATCATCAGCATCTATATCATCATCATCATCTATATCAGCATCATCATCTACATCATCAGCATCTATATCATCATCTATATCATCTATATCTACATCATATATCATCATTATCATCATCCTTAGATATCATCAGCGTTTTTTAGAAATATGATCAGCTTTCCTTTGCTACATATTTGAGGATATGTTGTTTGTATCAAGATATGTTATGTGCTTTCTAAACCCTCATATCTCTTTTGAGGGAAAGGGGCTGAGGGACAGGTATGGAGTAAATTGGGAAAGGTTGGAAGGGGCAAGGGTTGACGGAAACAAGAGTATGACTGCTTCGGTGACCTGATTGACGTCTGTCTTCTATTGAAACGTTTCCATCTGCAGCCTTGATGGGCCGATTGGCCTCCACCTGCGTCAAAGTTCCTTGTAATCCCTTGTTATCTCTCATCCACAGGGACGGACATACCTGCAAGACTCACGTTCTGCAGTTAAACTCCACTGGATGCTTTGCCACAAACGTAGTGGACAATCTCGTGGTGATTCACCACCGGGCCTCAAAGGTATGCTCACCACGCAGCTCCTTCACTCGGCACAAAGTACCTCGGCGTCATCTTTTCCACCTCATTCGCCTGCACTCAGCAATCCATCTCCTCTCGCCTCAACCTCATTCCCTCTCATCGATCCGACTGCGGCCAGTTTGGTTTATTAATATTTAATTTACCACCAATGGAAGCGTGCACTTTAACCCATCAGGAAAGTCACATGCAAGCTTTCCGACCACTATTTATGCCTCCGCAGCCGAAGGCCGGAGACATTATGTTTTTGAGTTGTCCGTGCAGCCGTCTCTGTCTGCCTGACTGTCTGTCTGTCCATCTTCGTACATTGTCGGGTTTTTTTTTTTGTCGCCATGATGACTTGTGAACTTGTGAATGGATTTCAAAGAAACTTGGCACAAGTATGGACTGTAATACAGAGATGAACAGGCCTAAGGTCAAAGGTCACGTGCCCTTTGAAAACCATTTTGCAGACCGTAGCTCGAGTTAGAAGCATCTGATGTCGACTCTCTTCCACTTATCGCTTTTCTCTCTCACGCTCCCTCTCTGACGTGACCTTTAATTTTTCCATGTGACCTTTAATTGAGATTAAGCACACCGGTGGGTTGACAGCCCATCCAGGTGGATGCATATCTGTCGCCGCATTCGCATCCAATTCTATTTTCTAGATTTAGTTTTATTTTATTTGTTGCTTATAATTGTTATCCTCATTCTTTATCTGTACCCTTCTCTTGACTCGGTCATCTTTTTTTTTTTCGGTAAGTTACTGACTTCCGCTACTCTCGTAGCCAATGTGTGGCTCTCAACGGAATCCTCTCGTCTCCTCTCCCTGTCAAGGCTGGAGTGCCTAAGACATTGTTTGGGCCCAATCCTATTCCCGATCTTCCTCAACGATCTATCCGACTCTCTGAAAATCCCTTTTATCCATTTGCTGATTACCCTAACCTCTACCGTGTCATCCCTCATCCTTCAGACAGATGGGCTGCAGCCTCTTCCCTCTCTTCAGACCTTGAAAAAAAAATCACAATCTGGTCAAACACTTGGAGCATATCTTTCAATCCTGACAAATCTCACACTCTCACTATCTCTCTCCGAAGGAACCGTCTGACAAACCCTCCTATCTACTTTCCTAACAATCCTTTTGAGGAAGTTCACTCATTCAAACTCCTGGATCTCACTATCAGCCATGATCTTCCTTGGGTAAACCAAATTTCAAAGTTTGCCTCCAAAGCCAGCCGCTGACTGGGCATCCTCCTTCATACAAAGTCCTTCATTGGCACACCTGAACTCCTATCCACCTACAAGGCCTTCATTTGCAGCTTGGAGTACTGCTCTCCGCTCTGGGCTGGCGCCCCTGCCTCTCATCTTGCTCAGCTTGTCGCCATGTAAACCAAAGCCTTCAAAATCATTGGAATCTCTCTCACTGAAGCAGAGTCTAGGGATCTATCACCTCGCTATCGCAGACAGGTTGGTAGTCTCTCTGTCTTCTACCACCTCCTTTCTGGTCCTCCACCCTCTGCTCTTTCCATGCTTTGCCTCCGCCCCAGGTTTCTGCAGGGCTCACATGGTGCACCATCAACCCCCTTCTGGCGAAACTACCTAAATCCAGCATCACTGTTCACCTACACTCATTTGTTCCTCTTTTTCCCACCTGTGGAACCAACTTCCACATTCTCTTCAATCTCATTCTTTCCTCCAGGTCTTCAAGACAGCTGTTCACCATCATCTCAGATCACTCCACATCCAAAATCATCAAATTTGTACCCCCGTTAATCCCAAATCCCTTCCTACCGCTAAGTCCACTTCTTTCCAAACTTCCAGTTTTTCCTTCTTGAGAGTTTCCTTCTGTATCCATCTTTTCTACCCCATACATCCTCCTATATACACCTCATTCCTCCCCACATCCCTTATTTGTCCAAGTCTCCCTCTATCAACCCTGCTGTCGGTGTTTACCCCTTACGTCTACGGTTCCATTTGGTGCTCTAGCATGAGTCTTCCATGAGCCTTGACCTTGTACACAAGGACAAAAATTCAAACGCCAGTCCGATGCACGTTAATTTCTACAATGACCGTTCGAAGTCGGTCTCACGCTCGTTACTCGGTTGCTCTGTCATCTTTCTCCACAGACATCCATGGTGTTTGACATCCAATTCAAAAGGGGCTCCGAGGGTCCGGTCAAGTTCCACCAACCTGTATTGCCATCCCTCCCGATTTGCCCATTCACCATACAGCCTCGCGCCGGTATTGTACCCTGGATTTTGTTCCTTGCACTCAACATTACTAGTTTTGTTTTAAACGGTTCAGCCCGTGCAAGGTGTTGCATCATCGAGCATGCTGTCATTGACGAGCAACCTTAAGCCAGCTATCTCCATGGCAGGAGCTCTCTGGAGTGAGACGCCTCAGTGTTTTCCCCATGTCCGTAAACCACTCTCCGATTCGTGTTCTCATGATGCCGAGCATTTCACGTTCCAAATTTCCAAATTCCAAATTCCTGGCCTAGCCTTGGTCAGATGGCGGGCCTGGGCAGCCGGTTCATGAAAGATTCTTTGAACGACTTCTCTTTGTCACGTGGATACGGCACAGTGCTTTGTTTTGTTTGTTTGCAGGTGCGAGTCTTGGAGCTGGCTCGGTCGTTACCACTTGCGAGCTTTGTATCCTTAACGTGCAGGCAAAGCCAATTGGCAAGAGGAGGTGGAATTGAGTCCCAGTAAGTGAACCGGGATTCAATCCTGTATTCGGTCCCTTATAATACCTGTTGGTGTCCCTTATAATACCCCCATTAAAATGGAGATGTTTATGGGATCGCGTACGGAAAATGTCCGATATATCATGGTCTTGTGCAAAACTCTTTTAAAACCGTAACGTGTACGGAGTGGCGACTAGTCCAGGATTGTACTCCTTAGCCAATGAGACTGCCATGACACCCCAGCTCCTATGCACCTCATGGCCTAAAAGGAATAGTTCTTATTATTATTATTATTAAGTGTTGTCAACTTGATGACAAACGTGTTGTGAGTGTGTTTTCCATGACCACAAGCTAGATTCCACCAGCTGGATTGTGTTTCGACCGGACATAATCATGGATGCAGGCCTGGGTCAGTACCAGCTTTTCGTCCTGTCTTTCGCACACGACAGAACACTCATTTTGTTTTCACGGAAGCTTCTTCTTCATTGAAGTTCGGATTTAACACTGAACTGTCATCATGAACCCCCGATGTCCCTGTCCGCTTCTCTTGCCCAACCCCGTCGACCTCCAGGCTATCTTTGGTCTCTACGTCTGCGTCTCCCTCGCATCGTCGCCACACTGCCCGACCGACTGCAGCTCATAGACTTCTTGCTGCTCCGGCGAGATTGTCGCCCTGTCCTCTTGAACGTCTGTTCTCAATGTATGCCCGGCAGCTGATTACGCGAGTGCAAAATATTTTGTGCCATCGAATCAGTTCTCCTGTTTTTTTGCAATACTCGCTTTCGCTCTTCCCATTTCACCACAGTGCTCAGCGGTGGCCAAGCAGGGGGACTGGCTGTCGTGTCGGTAGTTTTCGACAAGTTAAACAGCGTCTACCAAGAATGGCTTGAAACCGATAAATCCTACTCAGCGGTGAGCCTTTCAGAAGCGTGCACACATGCATGTTGGTCCCATAACTACAGGTGTGAGGCCTCTTCCTACCATGTCACAGGTACTTTGCTAACCGTGCACGCTGCATTGTTTAGGCTTTGGAGAGTGGAGCTGGTGGGCGACCACCCGCACCACACAAACCTGTGAGGTCACATGCCGTGATCGACCAATCGGAAATGTACACTTCTGTGCTTGCGCCGTTTGCTGAATCCAAGGTGGGATGCCACTTCCTTCACATTTAGATTCCCCTCTTAACTCCTCATGTAATTGTTTATTTATTCCTCACCCGCCCCCCCCCGCCCTTTTCCCCCCTTTCCGCCTTCCCCTTCCCCCTCCCCCCCCCTTCCCTCCCCCCCTTCCCACCTCCCCCTTCCCCCTCCCCCTTCCCCCTCCCCCTCTTCCCCTTCCTCCTTTCCCTTTCCCCCTCCCCCCCTCCCACCTTCCCCTTCCTCCTTTCCCTTTTCCCCCTCCCCCTATCCCCTCCCCCCCTCCTCCCATTCTCACTCCCACCCTCCCCCTTCCCTCCTGCCACCCTCCTTTCCCCTCTCCCACCTCCCCATCTTTCTCCCTCACCCCCCCCCCCCCACCCTTCTCTCCTTCCACCTTTCCCACATTCCCCTCTTCCCCCCCTTCCCACTTCCCCTTTCCCTCTTTTCCCCTTCCATCCTCCCACCCTTCTTCCCCCTCCCCTTCTATTCCTCCGCCCCCACCTCTACTATGTTCTAACCATTCATAATAATTTTTTTAACGATCATAATTTTTTCAAGTGATTCTTCGCCATTGAGAGATGGGACTAAAAACGATACATAGGATGATATTTCAAAAAGTTGTGGACAAATTATGACAAAACGAGGTGGATTAGTTAGTTAGGTTACGAGAACAAGCCGATTAGATTTTGGTTCAGGTCTGAATACAGATCTGGCCTATCAGTGGGAAGCAAAACATGAACTAATCACCCTGGCGAAGGTGTGCGCTCTATCGAGTGACGTTCTTGTTAATACGTGTAATGGAATTGTGAGGAGAAGAGAAGGGGTGCAGGAGGAGTGTTAGTGGAGCGGGGATGGAGCAGGAAGTATGTTGGGAGGGGTCGGGTGAGGAAAAGGATGTGTGCGCTTACTGAAGATGGGGCTCAAAAGTTTACAAACTTCAAATATTTGGATCTTGGCCCATGAGCTCAGTCGACCCATGAGATTCCCATTGTAATCCTTTGATGAGGAGTAAAACCATGAATATCCGTTTATCTTCTTTAGTACACTGTAACAGCAACTCTGTAACAGTAATCCAATGTTAACCGCACAATGGATCCCATTATTTACATTCTCTAAGTATGGTAAAGTGAAGAGCTCAAACTCCTGCCTGGGTACCCTTGAAAATCACCTGCTTTGTTGTGACCGCCCAATCCCTGCAGACGATTTCGTACAAGTTTGTGATTGCTGTACTGATGGAGTACATTCGCTCCCTCACACAATTCCACATCCCTGCACAGGTGAGGCCCGTGGTTTGGTCAGCCCTGATGTGATTCGGGAAGTACGATGGTGGTCGATGGGGTATAAAAACGACCCGGACCCACGTTTGCAAGAAAGGTTTACATGCATTTTTGAAATGATGCAGAATTTCAGGGTGGCATCACGGCGTGCTTGCCCATTTTTGATTACGGGGTGTGGTGTACCGGTGTCGTGTCCATGTTTCACCATGGGGTCACAATTTAAGGTGTTTTGGACTCTTTCACCTCCAGACCAGAATGTGGACCCAGATGAAGGCCTTGGTATACTGAGAATCGCTGGGGAAGCTTGGCCCGAGTCTTTCACGAACTGGCTGGCCAGACCTGCCGTTCGACTGAGGTTAGCGTAGTAATTTGGAATTTGTTCACGGTGCCAACGATAGCTCGTCCCACTCTTCATGAAGGACACCGTGGGATCTTTAAAGTCCACCAAACAATGCCAGTAGACGGGATGCCCATTTTAAGTCCATCCGAGGGACGGCGCACACATTGATGAAACACCGGGATGACCGTTTATAGCTGGGTCGGGATTCGAAGCCAGGCGAGACAACTTCGAAGCGAGTGTGCATCCCTCTCGAGGAGGGGAGGAAATCCAGTAGCTTGCAAGTAAAAGGGTTCGGTTGGGTTCGGTTCGGAAGGGTAATTTGAGGCATGGGCTGGCAGGATGGCGTAGACCTGTAGAGGTAGACACACTCTCCTCTAAGCCATCTAGCCTGGGTGTGAATCTTGGCCCAGCTATAAACGGTCATCCTGGTGTTTCGCAAGCAGGGTGATTCATCAATGTGTGTTTTGTCCATCGTACGGGCATTGAATGGGTGTGTCCCGTCTGCCGGCATGAGTTGGTGGACGGTAAAGCTCCAACGGTGTCCTTCGTAAAGAGTAGGTGTGCTATTGCCCCCACCGTGGCCAAATTACAAATACCTGCCCTGACTTCCTTAGTCGCAGTGGTGACACAACCAGATTTGTAGTCCTCGGGGCACCAACTCAGAGCTCTGCTGAGCTATGAGCATAGGCCTTGTAGATTGTAGGTTGTTCTAAATTTTAAAGGACAGACTTGGAGTGGTGGACTCTCTTCCATAATTGCCAGGCTTTTCCAACAGAGTGAATTTCCAATTTTTTTGCCTCCAAATTGGTATTTGTTGAAAACAATTTGACAACTAGATTGTTTGAGTGGTTTCATGTGAATGATCAATTTTGAAAACCTTATTTTTCTCATTCCACACTGGCATGTCGGTTTACACACCTGTTCCGTCTTTTGCATCCAGCATTACCTGTACGAGCTCGTGATTAACACACTTGTGAAGAACAACGCTTTTTACCAGCTGCACCAGCTACTCCAGTACCACGTCCTCGGTGATTCCAAGAAGCTGGTAACTGAGGGCATATGTGTTCTGGCTCCTTCGTAGTCAGCACTGAGCTCTGCTGTGGTTGTACAGGAAGACCCACACCATTTATGCCCGCTCAGGATTTACACGAAGGCCCACACCATCTATACACTGCTCAGGTTGTACACAAAGGCCCACACCATTTATCCACTGCTCGGGTTGTACAAGAAGGCCCACACCATTTATCCACTGCTCGGGTTGTACAAGAAGGCCCACACCATTTATCCACTGCTCGGGTTGTACAAGAAGGCCCACACCATTTATCCACTGCTCGAGTTGTACAAGAAGGCCAACCATTTATCCACTGCTCGAGTTGTACAAGAAGGCCCACCATTTATCCACTGCTCGAGTTGTACAAGAAGGCCCACCATTTATCCACTGCTCGAGTTGTACAAGAAGGCCCACCATTTATCCACCACTCAGGTTGTACACGAAGGCCCACGCCATTTATACACTGCTCAGATTGTACAAGAAAGCCCACCATTTATCCACCACGCTCTGGTTGTACAGGAAGGCCCACACCATTTATTTACCACTCAGGTTGTACAGGAAGGCCCACACCATTTAACCACCGCTCAGGTTGTACACAAAGGCCCACACCATTTATACACCACTCAGGTTGTACACGAAGGCCCACACCATTTATCCACCACGCTCTGGTTGTACAAGAAGGCCCACACCATTTATCCACCGCTCAGGTTGTACAAGAAGGCCCACACCATTTATCCACCGCTCGGGTTGTACAAGAAGGCCCACACCATTTATCCACCGCTCGGGTTGTACAAGAAGGCCCACACCATTTATCCACCGCTCAGGTTGTACAAGAAGGCCCACACCATTTATCCACTGCTTGGGTTGTACAAGAAGGCCCACACCATTTATCCACTGCTCGGGTTGTACAAGAAGGCCCACACCATTTATGCCCGCTCAGGTTGTACACAAAGGCCCACACCATTTATACACTGCTCAGGTTGTAGAAGGCCCACACCAGTTATTCACCGCTCGGGTTGTACAAGAAGGCCCACACCATTTATCCACTGCTTGGGTTGTACAAGAAGGCCCACCATTTATCCACCGCTCAGGTTGTACAAGAAGGCCCACACCATTTATCCACCACTCAGGTTGTCCAAGAAGGCCCACACCATTTATCCACCGCTCAGGTTGTACAAGAAGGCCCACACCATTTATCCACTGCTTGGGTTGTACAAGAAGGCCCACACCATTTATCCACTGCTCGGGTTGTACAAGAAGGCCCACCATTTATCCACTGCTCGGGTTGTACAAGAAGGACCACGCCATTTATCCACCGCTCGGGTTGTACAAGAAGGCCCACACCATTTATCCACTGCTCGGGTTGTACAAGAAGGCCCACACCATTTATCCACCGCTCGGGTTGTACAAGAAGGCCCACACCATTTATCCACTGCTCGGGTTGTACAAGAAGGCCCACACAATTTATCCACTGCTCGGGTTGTACAAGAAGGCCCACACCATTTATCCACTGCTCGGGTTGTACAAGAAGGCCCACACCATTTATCCACTGCTCGGGTTGTACAAGAAGGCCCACACCATTTATCCACTGCTCGGGTTGTACAAAAATGTTGCCGGTTTAACTTCCTCACCAAATGTAACATCCACAGACCCCCCGAAGACCCTTTATAACCCTTTAGACAGACCCCTAACACCCAATCAAAACCCAAATAAATATTTTGATCCCTAATACCCCTATATACCCTTTAGAACCCAAAGACCCATTAGACCCCTTGCACCCCTTTTACCTTCAAGATCCTTTCAAAACCTGATTTTTTTTTTTATACCATTGAGACCCATTTTAGACCCCTAGACTATTTATACTCCACAGACCCTTTGGACCTTTACATCGCTTAAGTCCCTTAACTTCATTTAGACCCCTTATATATGCTTCAGACCCTTTAGACATGGTAGACATATTTAGACCCCATTAGACTGCTTGGACCCTTGACTTTCGAGCCTTTAGACCACGTAGACCTTTTTTGACACTGTAGATCACTTTGTACCCCTTAGACACTTGCATCTTTCAGAGATTAGACCCTAACTACTACTGGAATGTACCATTTAGGCCTTTAGACCATCTATAAACTTTTAGATGCACACCGACCATACAAACATCTATAATCTTCTTGCAAAAGATAGACTATACTTTCTTTTCAGCAAGTGATGCGCAAAGTCGACCCACTGAGGGGGTGGGAACTGTGCTAGTCTGAACGAGCAATAAGTCATTTTGGAAAAATAGCAACGAAGGTAGATGAGGGGGTAGGGGTTTTGGGGGAAGGCATACCCCACATTCTCCGCATATACACGCTCACACATTCGGGAATAACATTAAAGTGCTGTTTTAACAATCTGAGATTAAACCACAGATCAGAGAGCTCAGTGGCTAACCTGCTCCAGCTGCCAATTAGATGGTCATCTTTAGGCCTGAGGCACTTTTGTTGCTCCTTTCCACCATTCTTTTTCTGATCATTACCTCCTCATTCCCTCTTTCCCACAATTCCAAGGCATGTCTGATGCTGTCACTTGAAAGCTGCTACCCTCCGGCGCACCAGCTCGCTCTGGATATGTTAAAGGTATTGCTCTATTCAGAAACGATTGAAACTGATATTACGATGGGTATTTTCATCCTTCGCTTAAAAAAAAAAAATCTCTGTCTGAATCCAAGATGGCCGCCACCATATATGTCTGAACCTTGAGCGGAATATCTTAAAAAAATAAACCAACTACTCACTTCTAATCTGGTGTGTGGGTGTATCTAGGCATAAGGAAGAACGCTATTGAAAATTGGGTCACCACGTCAAAATCCAAGATGGCCGCCACCATGTATGTCTGAACCTTGTGAGCGGAATATCTTGAAAAATAAACCAACTACTCACTTCTAATCTGGTGTGTGGGTGTGTCTAGACATAAGGAAGAACGCTATTGAAAATTGGGTCACCACGTCAAAATCCAAGATGGCCGCCACCATATATGTCTGACGCCATGTATGTCTGAACCTTGTGAGCGGAATATCTTGAAAAATAAACCAACTACTCACTTCTAATCTGGTGTGTGGGTGTGTCTAGACATAAGGAAGAACGCTATTGAAAATTGGGTCACCACGTCAAAATCCAAGATGGCCGCCACCATATATGTCTGACGCCATGTATGTCTGAACCTTGTGAGCGGAATATCTTGAAAAATAAACCAACTACTCACTTCTAATCTGGTGTGTGGGTGTGTCTAGACATAAGGAAGAACGCTATTGAAAATTGGGTCACCACGTCAAAATCCAAGATGGCCGCCACCATATATGTCTGAACCTTGTGAGCGCAATATCTTGAAAAATATACAAACTACTAACTTCTAATCTGGTGTGTGGGTGTGTCTCCAACCCACTCGCAAATATTATCGACTCTTCCCTGTTTTCTGCGTCTTCCACTTTGTCAACTCGCATCACTTCACCGACGGGGGACCGAGGCGTAACGCTTGTTCTTTACTCTAATTCGACTTTACTTTGATAATTCGAAGAAAGAAAAACTGTTTTATTGATTTTCATTGAATCCAGTCGTGTTTCTTATCCAGATGGGTGACGGGGTAACCCAAAGGTAGCATAGTCACCTTTGAGCTGTATCGTTTGGGTCGAGTTCAGATACCCGACCCGACTATAAACTGTCACCCTGGTGTTTTACTCGTACAGGCCAAGCATCGCATCGATGAAAGCAATGTCCCCCAACAGGATGCCGAGCTGGGGACGCATCTCCGAGCATCGATTGCTTGTTAGCGTTCAAGATCTCCCTATTGTGCCTTTCAAAAAGATCCGGCCGTTGTGTGCTGGTATTCTGACCGAATTCCGAACATGGCTTAGCCGCGGCCAGCAGGCCAAATTCATAATCGAATCCCGATCCGATATATTCTGCCATTAGATGAAAATACAATGGAATGTTTGCAAGTTGTCTCGTAATCGAACGCTTGCTCTGACAATGGTATACACAATGCCCCATTGTGTTGGCATGACTCCGCTAGTTGCGTGCCCAGGGTTTCTTCATGATTATGAGCACGTAGAACTGTGCTCTAAATAACTCGCGTACCTATAAATGCAGAGATTTCCTGCCTTAAACCCCACCCGTTCCCAAAGGGACGTGAGGCTATTGTAATCGGTCTGTGTGTTTGTCAGTGAGTGTGTGAGTCTGCATGCAGATCTACTTTAATATAGATCATTCATTCTCAGACCTACTGTAATCTATATACCTTGGCGAGGTTTTACACTGTTAAATGCCGAGTCTTGTTTATAACGTAACTAAAGGAGCAATAAATAATTTTGGAACAATAGCAGCGAAGATGGATGAGGGGTAAGGTGGGAATGGTGATTCCATCACTTCTGGGGCACTTTCATTCATTCATTCATACCACATAACTAGATGGTAACAACGTCAGTTAACGGTGGTGATTTTTCTTTTCTCTTTAATTTCCTCCCTTTGCACAGAAACTTGAGTTCTTCATTGCGGTTTCATATAAGTGCAAAGCGTAGAGTTTGGCAGAGGTCATTGCCCTCTGATTCATGCTTGATCCTCATTTTCCTCCCTTTCATGCACATGCCAGTTGCGGTGCAAACAGACATGTTGGGATGCGTACCAGGTATTCATTTATCAAATACCGAGTGATTCTGAGGAATGAGAAATCTGTCAACGAGCTGTCTCGACACACAGGCCATTTTGTAGCTCTTTGAAGCTTTGTTCCTCAATTCCTCAATTTTAAGCCTCTTGCAGTTTTGAAATGTCTCACGGCAGCTCTTTTGACACGATTTTTGTGAAGTTTGCACCTTTTTTATGGCTCCACCCCCGAAGGTGGCCGGAGGTATTATGTTTTCAGCTTGTCCGTATGTACATCCGTCCGTACGGGCTAAACCTCGTCTTTCTCAGCAACCAAATGTCCGATAATGTCCAGTGTCGGTTCCAGGGTTTCCAGGGTCGGTTTCCGTCTTTGATTAAACACAAATAATTAAGAAAAGTATTTCTCGGAAACCGCTGAATGGAAATATTTGAAATTTGGCACATTGGCAAATACAGTACTCCCAAATGGGGAACAAAAGCATGATGATGATGACGTCATCGGTGAAGTGGTATACCAGCCATAAATGTTTTAATTGAATACCTTATCCTAAAAATCTTAAATTGCATGCACATGATCTATGACACATTTGTATTGAAATATTATATTTATGACATTGTCGGTCACATGGTTTGGCAGCCATATTGGATTGAAGGAAAATATTGAATATTATTTCTCAGAAACCGCTCACCCTATCGATCCGAAACTTTACAAATGTCATCTAACACAATTGTTGCAAGTAGTTTGAAAATTATGACCGTGTGTCGTGTGTTTTAGCAGCCATCTTGGATAGAAAAATGAAGCTTGTCCGATTAACACAAAACTTCGCAAATGTGATCCCCTACCCATACATACATATGCAGAATGTACATTTTTCATGTCATATGTCACGTGTTTTGGCAGCCATATTAGCTTCAATGTTTGACATCCTTGATATTTGACATTTAAAAAAAACAAAAAAAACCCTTGTCCGAAATGGCTTCACCGATCAATGTGAAACCTGTCCTGTGGTAAAAAATGTGATGCTTTAAAACAGCTGAAGGGATTTAAATCAAAATTGTTTATACTTAGGACGGTGAACGAGGGCATCTACCTGTTGTCACGGGCAAGGACTACGCGGAGGCATATTTGCGACAGCCTAATTGGTCTAGTTTATTATTATTATATTCACCCACACAACAAAACATAATCTTTTCATGAAGCATAGTCTTTCACGCCGGGCGGTAACACTCGTGTAATCAAGGTCCCCCTTCGTAAGGGTAGGTTTTAAAGGCCGATCTTTTAACACGAATGTGTTCACTATGGTCTATTGTGAGGATAAATAATAAAAAAACTCGTAAAACATTTTCCATGAAAGAGTAATTATTTCTCTTCTATTGGAATTGTAGACGGTGGATTGCAAACTGAGCCTCAAGGGCAGTGTACAGAAGCGTTTTTTTTTTAAAATAACAATAAATACAAGGCGCAGGGACGTGAAATTCCCTGCACTTGATGTGCAACATACACAGCGTAAAACGAGTGTTTACATCCGAAGGATGTCTAATAAATAAAGAAGATACAAGCACACCTGCTAGGCCGAGGCTTCAACTTTGGCACAACTCACGAGCTGCACCGTCGAATAACCTGTACCAACTCGTCGTAATTGACGGGCTTTTTACGAGTAATAATAATATTTTTTGATTACTTTTAGGAATAAACATGAAAACTCAGCCGATACTTTTGACGAACGGTCTTTCCTACCAGGAAGCATTAAGCAGACTAATACCTGTATTATTTATATGGCTGGCTGGTTATTTGAGTCGGATAAAGCCACACAGGCCTTCAAAGCCATTTTGGACATTTGTTGCATCGATGACCAGATGTTGTCACCACTTCCACAGAGGCTCTCCACGGCAAACGACGAGATCGTGGAGGTTCTTCTCTCCAAAGGCCGTGTGTTGGCGGCGCTGCGCTGCGTGCGTGCGTCCGGAGGAGCCGACGTCGTATCCGCACGAAAGTTTCTGGAGGCAGCGAGCTATGTCGGCGATCCGCTGCTGTTCTTTTGCGTCTTCAAGTTCTTTGAGCAACGGAACCAACGATTGCGTAACAGTCCTCACTTCAACCCAGGTAGCTGATGAGTATCGCACGACACACAAACGAAGGGACGCCGTTGATTTAGGATGTGCATAGAAGTGCTTTTGGTAGCTATTTAGCGACAAGAGCCCCATGACATGGCCAAGTTGGTGGTGGAAATGTACATCAGAGGTATGCAATTTTGGGAACGTTGCGTGGAAACATTCGGATATTTTTTATTTTTGGCTTCTTTTCAGTTGTAACATCAGTTCCCTTTTTTTTTTTCCTTTTTTTTTTGTATACAAGATCGAGGCTCATGTAAGAGCTAACATTAATCACAAAGACAAACTGACACATACGACATAAGATAAAGGGAGCGGGAGACAAGATGGGGAGAGAGAGGGAAGCACACAAGTACAACATTTGAGAGCAGGGACATCGGGAGATCTGTGGGGGGGAGAGGGCTTGGGGGAGGGGGGAGGAGGTGTGGGAAGGGGGGGGGGGGGAGGGATGGGAGAGGTATAAAACATATGGACACTGCTAGGACTTCCAGGAGAGAAGTCGGAATTTCAAAAAAGTGGATCTGGGGTGAATTAACGGGGGTAGAAAAGATCAAGGTTTTGGATGGGGGAAGATAAGAGATGGTGGTGAACAGCTGTTTTAAAGACCTGGAGGGAGGAGTGGGATTGAAGAGAGTGGGGGAGTTTGTTCCAGAGACAGGAGTAAAGAGGAATGAAAGAGTGAAGGTGAGCAGAAAGCCTAGATTTTGGCAGTTTAAACATAAGAGGGCTGCTGGCAGATCTTGTGCGACCTGTAGGAATATTTGGGGGACAGAGCACAGAGAGAGCTGGGGGAGTAAGGCCGGAGAGAAGTCGGTAGAACTTGAACTCCTTTCCCTTCCAAGGAACTTAAACTCAGGAGGAGGCCTTTAGGTCCATCAAGTCTGCGCAATAGTTGTTTGTCCGTGATGTATCCTCTAAATTCCTAGCGTCGAGCAAGAAAGCAGCACCTACTATGTTTCATCTCTGCTCTATGGTATGGCTCGGCCGGGGTCGGGTTCGAACCGCCGACCTTCCCAGACTCGTAGCGGATGCTCTTTCCGTTCGGCTTCATAAATGCATCGTAAGTAGTTCCCACATTTCGGTCTAAACGATACTTTGTGTTTGTGTCTTCATTACAGAGAGGGAAGGTGGTGTTGACGTTAATTTCTTAATCTAAGGCTTCATCGGGTAGTTTTTCATTGCCTTCCCACACTCTTTCAAGAGTGCTGCCCATAGTCACCTCGTGCCTATACCTATACCCAACGTGCCTATACCTCTACCCAACGTGCCTATACCTCTACCCAACGTGCCTATACCTCTACCCAACGTGCCTATACCTATACCCAACGTGCCTATACCTATACCCAACGTGCCTCTACCTATACCCTACGTGCCTATACCTATACCCTACGTGCCTATACCTATACCCAACGTGCCTATACCTATACCCAACGTGCCCTACCTATACCCAACGTGCCTATACCTATACCCAAACGTGCCTATACCTATACCCAACGTGCCTATACCTATACCCAACGTGCCTATACCTATACCCAACGTGCCTATACCTATACCCAACGTGCCTATACCTATACCCAACGTGCCTATACCTATACCCAACGTGCCTATACCTATACCCAATGTGCCTATACCTATACCCAACGTGCCTATACCTATACCCAACGTGCCTATACCTATACCCAACGTGCCTATACCGATACCCAACGTGCCTATACCTATACCCAACGTGCCTATACCTATACCCAACGTGCCTATACCTATACCCAACGTGCCTATACCTATACCCAACGTGCCTATACCTATACCCAACGTGCCTATACCTATACCCAACGTGCCTATACCTATACCCAACGTGCCTATACCTATACCCAACGTGCCTATACCTATACCCAACGTGCCTATACCTATACCCAACGTGCCTATACCTATACCCAACGTGCCTATACCTATACCCAACGTGCCTATACCTATACCCAACGTGCCTATACCTATACCCAACGTGCCTATACCTATACCCAATGTGCCTATACCTATACCCAACGTGCCTATATCCAACCTTTCTCCCTTTTACCGGTCATGTACGATGACTTCGTCGCTACAAAAAAAAAGAAAGAAATAACGTCTTATTTCTCTCTTCAGGTGAGCACTGCGAGACGTTTGTGGAGTATTTTAAGAGGATTTTTGGAGAAGATGCCATCACCCCCCAGCAGTGAACGCACGACTTACCTGCACCTTCGAACTGGATCACAATTCTGCGTCACAGCTGGCATTCCTCCTCCAGATCCCCTTGGGTGTCACCATGGTTGATCACCCGTTGATCAGCTGGCACCACTCTGTACCATGTTTGTAAATAGTTTGATCAACTTTAATGCCATTGCGAACTATGTCTGCACATTTGCACGTGAAAATAAACTTTACTCGCTTTGTTTGCTGTGGAAGTAAGTTATTGGGGTTTTTGACATTTTAAACTTGTAATCTCACTTTATTTTCTCACTCACCTTTCAGTTCTATTCCATTCTGGTAGAGATGATGTCTCTCCCTCTCCCAGCATTATTCAGTGCAGGACTTCTTAATTTGTTCAGGGCTCTGTTGATAACTCAGTAACTCACTTGGTCTTCACGATAGACACCATGGCGTCCTGAAGGTCCAACAGATGCTAGAAAATCCCAACTCCATGTCACTGCCACCGTTCCTCCTCCCTATCCCCTCACTGCCACCGTCCCTCCTCCCTATCCCCCTCCTCCTCGCTGCCACTGTTCCTCCTCCCTGGCCTCCTCCCCTCACTGCCACCGTCCCTCCTCCCTAGCCTCCTCGCCTCACTGCTACCGTCCCTCCTCCCTATTCCCCTCACCTCACTGCCACCGTCCCCCTCCCTATCTCCTCCCCTCACTGCCACCGTCCCTCCTCCCTATCCTCCTCGCCTCACTGCCAACGTCCCTCCTCCCTAGCCTCCTCGCCTCTCTGCCACCGTCCCTCCTCCCTATCCTCCTCGCCTCACTGCCGCTGTCCCTCCTCCCTATCCTCCTCTCCTCACTGCCACCGTTCCTCCTCCCTATCCTCCTCGCCTCTCTGCCACCGTCCCTCCTCCCTATCCTCCTCGCCTCACTGCCGCTGTCCCTCCTCCCTATCCTCCTCTCCTCACTGCCAACGTCCCTCCTCCCTAGCCTCCTCCCCTCACTGCCACCGTTCCTCCTCCCTATCCTCCTCGCCTCACTGCCACCGTTCCTCTTCCCTATCCTCCTCTTCACTGCCACTGTCCCTCCTTCCTATCCCCTCGCCTCACTGCCACCGTCCCTCCTCCCTAGCTCCTCTCCCCCTCTCCTCCTTAACCTCCTCCCCCCTCCCTATTCCCCTCTCACCGCCACCGTCCCTCCTTCCTATCCACTCCCTACCCCCTTCCCTATCCTCCTCTCCTCACTGCCACCGTCCCTCCTCCCTGTCCCTCATCCCTATCCCCTCTCCTCACTGCCACCGTCCCTCCTCCCTATCCCCCTCTCCTCACTGCCACCGTTCCTCCTCCCTATCCTCCTCTCCTCACTGCCACCGTTCCTCCTCCCTATCCCCTCTCCTCACTGCCACCGTCCCTCCCGAGCCCCTCTCCCTCTCCTCCCCCCTCCCTATTCCTCTCACTGCCACCGTTTCTCCTCCCACCCCCACCTACCCACAACTCCCTTGTTCGTCCCGATATAGTATATACGACCCCATGTTGCTTTTCCAAAATCATATTTTAGTTTTGAACATTTTGTAAAGCCAATATTATTTAATCGGGGGAAAAGTTTCAACTTCATTGATGATTTTGAGGCATTAACTAAACCAATGTACGCAATGAACACATTCTCTTTACCAATTATTGCTCTGCCGCCGTTCGTCGGATGATCGTTTTTAATGTGACGCGAAACAACTCGCAAGGGTCACACCAGGCGCCGTCACTTCCAACAGAACTCCGCTCTCCCTAGCTTAGCTCCTCCCACTCCCCTCACAACGGCGACGGCCACGTGGGGAAAACAATGACGTCATGCCGGCGGGAGCTGGTGTGTCCCGTCATTCCCTGCGTGAAGCGGGTCGGTGGTCGATGTGAACTGGGACGGCGAGAAAATAAAAAGCGGGCAAATCGTTAGGAGAAGGTACGCACGTCTTTCTTTATTTATACCTCATGTGAGACGCCATATGCAGAACACGAGAATCTGTTTGTGTGTACACCGGTGTGCGTGTGAGGACGGGGGAAGGTGGGGGTGATCGCTTTATGTCGTTCGCGTCTGTTTTTAGGATTGTCCACAATTATTGTTGGGACTCTGGTGGCTCGGAGAGGAAAGGTGATATCAATGGCGACGTAGACGCCGTCCGATGTGTTAAAGGTGTGTGTGTGCGTGTGCGCGCGGACTGATGTTTGGGCCGCTTCATAACCGAGCAGGTGCCTCGACCTGTATAAACAACGTGTTCTCATTTGTACCTGTAAGTGTTTTGGATGGAAGGTTCACATACTCGATACCACTTCACTAATACTTAATACAATCGTGAGTGATGCTTGCACACTTTCGTACATGAACGGGAGAGATAGGGACAGAGGGCCGGTACACGTGGGGTCAAGAAAGCTGGGACACGCGGGGTCAAGAAAGCTGGGACACGTGGGGTCAAGAAAGCTGGGACACGCGGGGTCAAGAAAGCTGGGACACGTGGGGTCAAGAAAGCTGGGACACGTGGGGTCAAGAAAGCTGGGACACGTGGGGTCAAGAAAGCTGGGACACGTGGGGTCAAGAAAGCTGGGACGCGTGGGGTCAAGAAAGCCGGGACGCGTGGGGTCAAGAAAGCCGGGACGCGTGGGGTCAAGAAAGCCGGGACGCGTGGGGTCAAGAAAGCCGGGACGCGTGGGGTCAAGAAAGCCGGGACGCGTGGGGTCAAGAAAGCCGGGACGCGTGGGGTCAAGAAAGCCGGGACGCGTGGGGTCAAGAAAGCCGGGACGCGTGGGGCCAAGAGAGCCGGGACGCGTGGGGCCAAGAAAGCCGGGACACGTGGGGTCAAGAAAGCCGGGACACGTGGGGTCAAGAAAGCCGGGACACGTGGGGTCAAGAAAGCCGGGACACGTGGGGTCAAAGCTGGGACACGTGGGGTCGAGAAAGCCGGGACACGTGGGGTCGAGAAAGCCGGGACACGTGGGGTCGAGAAAGCCGGGACACGTGGGGTCGAGAAAGCCGGGACACGTGGGGTCGAGAAAGCCGGGACACGTGGGGTCGAGAAAGCCGGGACACGTGGGGTCGAGAAAGCCGGGACACGTGGGGTCGAGAAAGCCGGGACACGTGGGGTCGAGAAAGCCGGGACACGTGGGGTCGAGAAAGCCGGGACACGTGGGGTCGAGAAAGCCGGGACACGTGGGGTCGAGAAAGCCGGGACACGTGGGGTCGAGAAAGCCGGGACACGTGGGGTCGAGAAAGCCGGGACACGTGGGGTCGAGAAAGCCGGGACACGTGGGGTCGGGAGGGCTGGAACACGTGGGGCCAAGAGAGCTGGGACATGGGTCAAGAAAGCTGGGACACGTGGGGTCAAGAAAGCTGGGACACGTGGGGTCAAGAAAGCTGGGACACGTGGGGTCAAGAAAGCTGGGACACGTGGGGTCAAGAAAGCTGGGACACGTGGGGTCAAGAAAGCTGGGACACGTGGGGTCAAGAAAGCTGGGACACGTGGGGTCAAGAAAGCTGGGACACGTGGGGTCAAGAAAGCTGGGACACGTGGGGTCAAGAAAGCTGGGACACGTGGGGTCAAGAAAGCTGGGACACGTGGGGTCAAGAAAGCTGGGACACGTGGGGTCAAGAAAGCTGGGACACGTGGGGTCAAGAAAGCTGGGACACGTGGGGTCAAGAAAGCTGGGACACGTGGGGTCAGGAGGGCTGGGACACGTGGGGTCAAGAAGGCTGGGACACGTGGGGTCAAGAAAGCTGGGACACGTGGGGTCAAGAAAGCTGGGACACGTGGGGTCAAGAAAGCTGGGACACGTGGGGTCAAGAAAGCTGGGACACGTGGGGTCAAGAAAGCTGGGACACGTGGGGTCAAGAAAGCTGGGACACGTGGGGTCAAGAAAGCTGGGACACGTGGGGTCAAGAAAGCTGGGACACTGGGGTCAAGAAAGCTGGGACACATGGGGTCGGGAGGGCTGGGACACGTGGGGCCAAGAGAGCTGGGACACGTGGGGTCAAGAAAGCTGGGACACGTGGGGTCAAGAAAGCTGGGACACGTGGGGTCAAGAAAGCTGGGACACGTGGGGTCAAGAAAGCTGGGACACGTGGGGTCAAGAAAGCTGGGACACGTGGGGTCAAGAAAGCTGGGACACGTGGGGTCAAGAAAGCTGGGACACGTGGGGTCAAGAAAGTTGGGACACGGGTCAAGAAAGCTGGGACACGGGTCAAGAAAGCTGGGACACGTGGGGTCAAGAAAGCTGGGACACGTGGGGTCAAGAAAGCTGGGACACGTGGGGTCAAGAAAGCTGGGACACGTGGGGTCGGGAGGGCTGGGACACGTGGGGTCAGGAGGGCTGGGACACATGGGGTCAAGAAGGCTGGGACACGTGGGGTCGGGAGGAGTGGGACACGTGGGGTCAGGAGGGCTGGGACACATGGGGACAGAGACCTGGGGCACGGGTTAAGATGGCTGGGACAGGTGGGGTCAGGAGGGCTGGGACACGTGGGGTCAAGAAGGCTGGGACACGTGGGGTTAAGATGGTTGGGACACGTGGGGTCAAGAGAGCTGGGACGCGTGGGGACGTTGGGCTTTGAGACAAAGGGAAGGAGAGCCAAGAGACGTGGGACAGAAAGCTGGGAGACGTGCCAAACAGATGTTCGTGTTTTGACATGTCATGACCAACTGTATATGCCCTCTGCCTGCTTGGCATCATTTTTACCTCATCAACTCGATCCTTGTGTTCTCTCTCTTTCATGTAGATATATTAATTTTTTTACTTTATTTTTTTTGTATATTTATTATGTTTATGTAAATTTTGTGTTATTTTTATTTTAATATATATTTATTATTCTCTTATATTTTTTCATATACAGACTTGGCATTTAATATGGAATATATATTTTTTCTTGACTTGGGTTTACTTTCTGAACTCAGTATATCAATCTGGTGAGTTTATTTTACCCTTCGGTGATGTCTTTGTTGAAAGAACCATGTCACTGATTGTCTTTCGCAGCAAGAAGTCAATAACAGGATTATATCACAGGTGGCGTGACAAAATGTAAGGACAGGTACTTTTGACGATTGGCTTCACAATCGGGTATATCAGGGTTGTTGCGTTCTGTATTAGTGGAAAACAACTGCTGCACGTCTACAAAAGTTATTGCCGCTTCCTCTGGAGATGGTCCGTCAACTTGACAATGCTGTTTGTCATGGAGTGGTGGCTTTACGAAATTCTGGCATGAAACAGCGTGCTCTTGCTCGGCAGTATGGCATCACTCAAGGTCAGGTGTCAAAGATCCTGAAACGAAATGCTCAGAGGGGTGTCCCTACTCCAATACCGAGGCCAGGACGTCCACGCAGAACCACAAGGAGAGATGATCGCCAGCTGCACCGGTTAGTCTGCAATGGCCGTACCAAGTCAGCTAATCGGCTTAGGGCTGAGTGGCAGCAACTGACAAATGTGCCTGTATCCAGAAGGCTAGTCAACCAACGACTGGTTCAAGGAGGCTATCGTGCCAGGCGTCCCCTGAGAAAGCCACGCCTGACCAGACAACACAGCCAGCGCCGACTGCAGTGGGCCAGAGAGCACCGTCAATGGCAGCCAGGACACTGGAATCACGTGACCTTCAGTGACGAGTCTAGATTTCTGGTCTATCGTCAAGATGGCCGCGTCCGAGTGCGCAGACAAGTGCATGAAGCCCACAACGAAGATTGTATAGTGCCAAGAGTCCAAGCTGGAGGTGGTGGGGTGACCGTTTGGGCTGCTTTTCATGGAGGGGCAAAACTGACCTGGTTGTTCTGAATGGAAACCTGAACCAGTTCAAGTACAGGGTCATTCTGGAAGAAACATTGCTTCCATTTGCTCGTGCAGCCTTTCGAGGAAACTTTGTCTTCCAAGATGACAATGCACGGCCTCATCGTGCTCGCATGATCCAACACTTTCTTGCTGACCGTGGTGTAGAGCATGTGGAGTGGCCTGCCATGTCCCCGGATATGAATCCGATAGAGAACTTGTGGGCAGAATTAACTCGTCAAATCGACACCTTGGACCAGCAGCCGACCTCTGTGCGTGAATTGCAGCAGACTATTGTCACTGCATGGCAAGCGATTCCTGTCCAAACCTTGGCAAATCTCGTGAACAGCATGCCTCGATGTGTACGTGCTCTCCTGAATGCTCGTGGGGGTTACACGAAGTACTGAACTGTAATTTTACTGTCCGTAATCCCAGTCATAATTTAGCTTTTGTTTTTGTTGAAATTTTTTTTGGCTAATGTGCAAAATAAAGAGATACTTCTGGAAAACGCACAGAAGTTTAACACAGTACTGTCCGTGAATTGAGTTCAATATCAGTTTGCATCACTTTCAAGGATCAATTTATTTGCTTCGAAATGTCAAATGTGGTTTTTGTTTCTTTTAAAGGTCACATTAACAAAATCTAGAATAATTTCAACATAATTCCAATGAACTTTTGGTTCTAAGTCATCTTGAAAAGTAAGTTCACCCTCACAAAAAAATATTCCATATTAAATGCCAAGTCTGTATAATGTACCATATATATATATATGCACTAGGTGTGTAGGAATGTCATCAAAGTAGACCCAATTTGTAAAATTGTTACTATAGCTACAACATGTGTGCCGAAGGCATGTCCTGCCAGGGAGTTCTGGGTCATACCTCCCCACCCCCCATCATTTATCCCAAGTAGGTCACGTGTAAAACATAAGGGGCACCACGCCTCCTTTTCGATGTGAATGGTTTTCACTTTGTCACTATCAATTATTTATTAATAGAAAAGAGGTTACTGTATTATACATTACTCTATCTTCCACCTTTTCTATGAGAGACTACGTGTTCACATTCATGGGCAGATGAAAAGTGAGGAGGCTGAGATGGCATTAACCTCTGCTCCCTCCACTTTTGGAAGTGGGGAGCACCACCTCTCTACCCCCCCCCCACCCCCTTATCCCTTCCCCTCCCACCCACTTATCCCTTCCCCTCCCACCTGCCCCCCCCCCCACCCCTCTTGCCACCCTGCACCCCCTCCTCTGCTTCCTACGCCATTCCTTTAATATGTACCATACCTTCATGTGTAGTATTATTAATCCTGTTATATATATATATATATATATATATTGTAACAACCGTTGGTCCATTCCGGTTGCTCTGTTCAAATCAGGAGGCTCGTGCCAAAGTGACCGCAACACTCATCCACTTCAAGACCTTCTTGCAGGATCTGCGTCTGACAACCGCATTACAGTGCAGGTTGAAATAATTAAAACGGCCCAAAGGATAGACGTCATGTGACTACTGGGTCTAATCTCAGGCCGAGCAACCAGGTGACGCGATCTTCTAAGCAGTGCGGACACCGCCACCAATGGTCCCCTTAACCGGTTTTTAGAAAGCAGCCACCACAGCCAGAATTAACCCGAGACAAAGTGTATTTAAAATGAACGGGAATGTTTATGCTCACAGGGAGAGGGAACACAAGGAAGGCAAGCAATCACAAGGAATGACCAATAAAACCCCTCAACCCAACTACTGTGCATACGTGCCCCACAAACAAACGGACACCTGAATTACCTGTGCCTTAGCGCCTAATCATCCACACCGTGGTAGAGAGACAGAGGGATTCGCAAGACAGAAATACAGTGCAAGACACCACGGGATGATCCAGGTCCCGGCCGCTATGGCAGGGAAACGGCCCATTGCTTTCCATCGTCATGTCCAGAGGAGAGGAGAGAGTACGACTCCGGCTGCTGCAGGAGCGACTGAAATCCACAGTTCTCCTTCAAGAGCATTCGGCCTTCTCCTCTTGCTTCTGCCCTCACTCATTAATGACATGCCATGTCCCCACCCCTCTCACTCACCATTGGCCCACGACCTAATCCATGGGTGGGACTAACCAGTTGGTGACCCTTGAGCCACCATGCCCCAGCAGGTTCAGTCGGTCCAGCAGCGATCGTGAGAGCAGAGTGGCAATAAGACGGCAGTGCTTGCCGGCATGGAGGAAGTGGCACAACCACAATGCCACGTGGCCTCGGCGGGCTATAAAAACCCAGAAGGGAGCTGACGTGTCTGGGGATCTAGACTATTGGACTGGTGAACCTACCAGGATGAGCTGGTGACTGCAGCTCAGCGGAGGGCTGGTGAATGAGCACAAGCGGAGGGCTGGTGAATGAGCGCAAGTGGATGGCTGGTGAATGAGCGCAAGAGGAGGGCTGGTGAATGAGCGCAAGCGGAGGGCTGGTGAATGAGCAAAAGCGGAGGGCTGGTGAATGAGCGAAAGCAGAGGGCTGGTGAATGAGCGAAAGCAGAGGGCTGGTGAATGAGCGCAAGCGGAAGGCTGGTGAATGAGCGCAAGCGGAGGGCTGGTGAATGAGCGCAAACGGAGGGCTGGTGAATGAGCGTAAACAAGCGAACAGACTCGGCTTGTGGATAATTCCCCAGATGCATTGGCCATACACAATGACTCACGCTATCTTTCTCTGACCATCCCTACTCGACTTTGTTCCCTTTGGACACACTGAGCTCTCAACCAATTGTCATTTACAGAACTAATTGACTGCTGCACCTCACGCTACTTCCTCTAAGCCCCATGTTGTCATCCTCTCCGCTTCTCCCGACACGTAGCATCACACCACCTGCTCTCTTCTTATTTCATCCCCTCCTCCCCCTCTTTGGTTGTGACCCACGTGAGCCCATCGGCTTGCATACGGTGAGCAAAATGCACCTCATACTCTTCTCTCTCCTCTCTCTATCCCCCTTCCTTACCTTGTTTCCCGGTATGACGGAGACACGTGTTTGTCGACCTATGGTAAGTGATTGAATAAAAACAGGCTTATGTGCTCGAGGTAAGGATTCATCTTTTGTGATGCTGCCTTGCACATACTTGCCTTTTGTAAACTTGATACAAACTATTTCCAAACTTGCCGGTTGTCAGCTTCCATTGGTTTGACATATGTGTGTAGTAACGGGTAGTTCACCCCCGCCATTTACTTTCCACTAGTGGTATTGCTCGGCCATGGTCTGTTAATCACCATGGGATTTTGAGAGCACGGTACTCCATCTGGGGTTTTAAATCGCTGAAAAGGTAAAGCGAATTCAGATGCTGGACCCTGCCAGAATTAAAGATATTGGACTTTGTCCATGGTTGCTCACCAACCCGCCGCCCCACGGAGTTATCTGCGGAGCGATGGCTTCAGGATCGTCGGTCAGATATTGAATTTGAGAACTACCCACGTGATCCCAACCGGCGGCGAATCAGTGTGTATACACACACACACACACACACACACACACACACACACACACACACACACACACACACACACACTCATATATATATATATATATATATATATATATATATATATATATATATATATATATATATATATATACATACTTGGCATTTAATATGGAATATTTTTTTTGTGGGGGTGAACTTACTTTTCAAGATGACTTAGAACCAAAAGTTCATTGGAATTATGTTGAAATTATTCTAGATTTTGTTAATGTGACGTTTAAAAGAAACAAAAACCACATTTGACATTTCGAAGCAAATAAATTGATCCTTGAAAGTGATGTAAACTTATATCGAACTCAATTCACGGACAGTACTGTGTTAAACTTCTGTACGTTTTCCAGAAGTATCTCTTTATTTTTCACATTAGCCAGAAAATTTTTCAACAAAAACAAAAGCTAAATTATGACTGGGATTACGGACAGTAAAATTACAGTTCAGTACTTCGTGTAACCCCCACGAGCATTCAGTAGAGCACGTACACGTTGAGGCATGCTGTTCACGAGATTTGTCAAGGTTTGAACAGGAATCGCTTGCCATGCAGTGACAATAGTCTGCTGCAATTCACGCACAGAGGTCGGCTGCTGGTCCGAGTTGTCGATTTGACGCGTTAATTCTGCCCACAAGTTCTCTATCGGATTCATATCCGGGGACATGGCAGGCCACTCCATATGCTCTACACCACGGTCAGCAAGAAAGTGTTGGATCATGCGAGCACGATGAGGCCGTGCATTGTCATCTTGGAAGACAAAGTTTCCTCGAAAGGCTGCACGAGCAAATGGAAGCAATAGTCTAGTAGGAAGACTAGGTCCCCCTGCACCCCCCGGAGATATACTTCTAATCAGTGTTTCTAGATTGGAAAAAATGTGTAGAAAATGACTAGCTATGGCCCCAAGCTGAAAAAATGTCCCACATACCATTTTTATGCAAATTACTGCTGCCATTATCAAAAAAACGATTTTTGACATATCTCAGCCAATATTGCAGATAATTGAAAAAATAAGGTGTCTAGACTCATGTTTTGACGGGTGTAGATCATGATAGAACTATTCATAACAAGATCACCTGTGTCTATGGTTTGCTAGTATGCTAATTAGTGCTTTATTTACAAAATAATCACAGTTTTACGAAATAATAGACTCATATTAAGGTCCGTCTACACAGACGTTAACACAAAGTTTTATTTTTCTAAATATTACAACTGTCAAAATAGTCCTAGCACTCAATGTGACCACTCTTCTCTTGCTTGTTTTAGATAAACATCATTAGCATTAGTGATTCTACACTGAGTCAGTCATCATCATTTTCATCGAAATCGTCAGAGTCAAACTCTTCTTCTCCTTCCTCTTCCTCCTCCTCTTCGTGCTCTCCTGTGTTCAGAAGATCCACCAGTGAGGTTGGTAGGATGGGACCACTGGACCACATTGGTTTCAACAGTCCTTCATCAGTCCTTATCCATCCTTGCTCCTCATAAGGTTTTGGCTTTTCGATGATAGGTTGATCGGCTCTTTTGTACAATGCTACGCGGTGGTTCACACGCTGGATGTGCGGCTTCAGGGCAGACTGGCATGGAGGAAGGCGAGCCAGATCAACCTTGGACTTGGATGTGAGGGTCTTGTCCTCTCCCACCATTTTTCGTAGCAGCTTGGCACGGACAATGTCCACTGATGACTCGCGACTCTGGCCGTACATCACACAGGTGAATTTTTCTAACTGCCTCTCCACCTCAGGGTTGGCATCCCAGTTGTCACCCAGTTCACCGAATGCCCTGTGAAACCTGGGATTCTTCTCCAGCTTTTTCAAGGGCCCGACTTTTCCCTTCCCTTTGAAGGCACTGGTGCAGTCTTCTCCACTGAACACATAGTACCCCAGGAGAGTGGCACAGTAGTCCTCTCCCAGGGATTCTGCCAGCTCAGAGACGTTGACAAGTTGGCGATGCTTCCCTGACCCTGTATCCAGGTACACCGTCAGCTTGATGTTGTGGGCATGGTGGAGCAGGATCAGGAGGATGCCTGTGTCCGGTGTTCTGACTACAGCGTTCTTGTATCCGATGGTAGCAGCATGATGGAGGTACAGAACCACCCTGGTATCAGTCTCTTCCTGGTTGCTGTAGATCGTGGGGAGTTCACGTACCTCGACCTGAAACACAAAAAGGCACCGCATTTCAATCACCAGTCACTGCCAGTTTCAGATCTAGACAAACATCACAGGTAATCACCTTTTTTTCAGGAAAAATTACAAATTGAATCGCCATTCACGAAGGGCTTTCAATTTTACCTTGCCATTCGTTGAGGCAAGTTGGTGGGCCTTCCCCTCCACGATCAGCACAGCCATCTCTGTTCTCTCCAGCCTGGTAGCTGCCTCTTGTCCACTCCACACTTTCAGAAGAAGCTGGCACATCTGCTTTTTGTTGTCGTCATTTGCAAGGAACATTTTGAAGTCATATGGCTTCCTGGTTGCTGGTCCAGCCAGAATGATCTTCTCTGAGCTGCCCCGCCTCAGCCTTTCCTGCGCTTTGATTGACTCAGGATGGTAACTGTCAGTGGAGAACAGAAAGTGCTGCTTGGCCACCATCTGATCAAGCACCTGCAAGCATATCTCACCACATGTTGGGGGAAGGTTGGCAAGGGTATGCAGCAGCGCCATTCCATCCTGGATGAACAGGGCATCCTTGGGGTATTGCAGATCTTGTGGTGTGGTGTCCTCTAAAAGGTAGTGCAGAATGGAGGCTTTGTTGGTTTTGCAGAAGAACCCATCTGGTGTCCCAAGGCTAGGAGGCACTGGCATCAGGCAGTACTTCATGAGTTCTCCCAGGTCTAATGGCTCATCTTGACTCTGAGACTTGACAAGGAGCAGGAATGCAAGGTTGCTTTGCTCCTGATACTGGATGACCTGGAATGATAAATGGTGATTGGTTGATATGTACTACAGGGCTCTCGAACCCGGGCTTGACCTCCTGCACCATGATTCCTCCAGCACTGTTTACAATGTTGCTGCCGTGCACACTGGTAGTGGTTTTATTCAAGTTGTCCCACTCACAGTGGAATACAAGGTTGCCCTCTCCTGTCACAATTTGTGGTGTACGATAAGTTGAGACTTCATCCAGGACCTTGGCGAGAGCAGTTTCCAACTCCAAGGCGAAATCGTAGCTCTCAGAGTGTCCAAGCCTGTGTAGTATTGTGGTGAGCTGTTTGCTTCGGAACAGGTGCCTTACAGTCACACAGAGGAGAATGTGCTTTGGTAACTTCCATTTTCCATCTGACACTGCACGGCACAGATCTTGTCCAATGGAGAAGACCAGACGCTTCACCTTTTCTGTCTCGATGCCCTCCTTGCCAGTCATTAGCACGCTGAGAAAGCGGACAAGGTCTGGAGGTAGGATGTCTTCAGGATTGAGCTCCATGTCTTCAGCTGTTGGTGGCCATGGTTGGTCTTTACACTCTCTGAAAGCCTGTAGAATACCCTGGCGAAGTTGGAGGGCAACATTTTGGTTCTTGTTTGTGCTTCCGAGTGTGAATGCTCGTGCGAGAGCATTGGAAACTGTTATGTTTGAGCTGTGCACAAGCCAGAAAGAAATGACATCACATTTGTCATGATCAACCTTCGTGAAGTGGATATGCTCCTTGATTGGGTCATTCTGTAGGCGTTTCAGTAGTTTCTCTGACCGATAATTTGAGTTCTCATATCCATTCAGTTTCAGTTCCTCGACATAGAGCAAGCGCAAGGAAGAAAGCTGTAGAACTTTATTCTGCTGGATGACCTGGGTTTGAATGTGTTCCAGTACTGAGTTGAATGCCTTTTCATGGGCGGCTGACATGCAAGCCTGCTCCTTTGGTGCTTCGGCTCTGTGAATCGCACGCTCATAGTTGTAGAATGCTGTGCGGAAAGCTTTAAAACATGACGGATGGTGTTTGGCCTCACATGCAAAGAGGTCTTTGTTTTTCACCTTTCGATGGAGTCGATAGAGACCCATTTTCTCAGCCCGTGTTTCGATTTGCTCCCATGCATTTTCTTTGTTTTTAAAGGATGGGAAGGTTGTAGGCCTCTCAGTATTGCGATGAGCATCTTTGGTCTCAACTTTCTCACAAAATATACACTCTGGCGGGAAGATGGGTTCAGCAGAACCTCCTGGTTTACGAGGAGAGTGATGCCATGATGAGGTTGATGGCCCTGGTTCTGTATCATCTCCCAGACGATGAAAGTGGCGGACAAAGTGCTTATAACACTTGCTGTGATATCCTACTCTTTCTAGGTCATCAGGAAGAGTTGCCGGGATCTGATCACATACTGATTGCATACGACATGGGGAGTCATGCGGTTGGTTGAGACGTCTATCCCGGATCTTTTGAAGCAGTTGCAGTTTTTCTGAAGCAGATCCTTTAATTTTACGGAGGGGCGTGAAATCCCCATGATCAGACATGGATGGTACATGAAGGATGCATGTAGGAGGAGAGCTTTGGGCTGCAGGTTCTACACTCCGTTTTCTTTTGGGCATGCTTGCTGTCGATGTCTACCATCACTGTTAAATGACAAATAAGAAATCACGAATGATGTTAAAAGTGCCTGTGAAAGGAGGCTCTGAGTTTTCAGTGAGGTAACAGAGGTTCTGAGTCATGTTCTACACTAGGGTACTTTTTAGCTGACTAAACCATGTTTAGTGGCATCAAAAGTGCTAATAGCTAAAACATCTAAATTCTTCCACACTAACGTTAGCTATCTAGGCCAATGAAACATTGTGCTAAGTTACTGTAGCTAGCTCAGCTGTCGTGCCTCTTTCTGGTTCAATTCATATACAGAAGTCAACAGATATGTCTCATGTTTGGCATTAACAAAAGTTTAAGTTACACCGACATTAGGAACATACTGTACATAGATGAGGCTAGCTTTAACGTTAGCTAACATGGTGCTAGCTGGCTCAGCTGTTATTCTGCCTGTTTATGATTTCATGCAGAAACTGAAGTCAAGAGTGTGAGTAACATTATAGTTAGCATCTTACCTGGCTAGATTGGAGGATGAATACCAAGAACAACACACAGATGGAATGGAAGACTGAACTTTCAACTGAGGTATTCAATAACATCAACGTTACCAATTGATACGAGCGCGCGACATTACCAATTGATACGAGCGCGCGAGCGCGCATGTTACATGGATGGAAATGTAAAATGGCAGCTATAGCAGCACTAATTTGGATCTCTAGTCTGTCATTTCTGCACTGTGATAACGTTGGTAGATAACGTTGGTGATAACGTTGGTGATAACGTTGGTAGATAACATAAAAAAATATGTTTGGGAGTTAACAGCAGGAGTTGGTAGATTTTACGTGGGCTGGGTGAGAAACCTTTAAATAAGCAAGTGAAAATCTCTCGCAATACAAAGTCAATGGTGGGAAGAAAAGTTGAGTGGTACCAATGTTACTGCCAATGTCCCGCCCCTATGCAAGACTCAGGAGCATCTTGTTGACATTTAACCTTGAAAATACCTGGGTTTAGACCCCTTATGTACCATGTTAAGTTATCTGCAGTATTAACGTATCCTTATCATTTGTAAAACTGATTATTTTGTAATTACAGCATTAATATGCATACTAGTATACCATAGACACATGTAATCATGTTATGAATAGTTCTATCATGATCTATGCCCTTCAAAACATGGGTCTAGACACCTTCATTTTTCAATTATCTGCAATATTGGCTGAGATATGTCAAAAATCGTTTTTTTGATAATGGCAGCAGTAATTTGCATAAAAACTGGTATGTGGGACATTTTTTCAGCTTGGGGCCATAGCTAGTCATTTTCTACACATTTTTTCCAATCTAGAAACACTGATTAGAAGTATATCTCCAGGGGGTGCAGGGGGACCTAATCTTCCTACTAGACTACAATGTTTCTTCCAGAATGACCCTGTGCTTGAACTGGTTCAGGTTTCCATTCAGAACAACCAGGTCAGTTTTGCCCCCTGCATGAAAAGCAGCCCAAACGGTCACCCCACCACCTCCAGCTTGGACTCTTGGCACTATACAATCTTCGTTGTGGGCTTCATGCACTTGTCTGCGCACTCGGACGTGGCCATCTTGACGATAGACCAAAAATCTAGACTCGTCACTGAAGGTCACGTGATTCCAGTGTCCTGGCTGCCATTGACGGTGCTCTCTGGCCCACTGTAATCGGCGCTGGCTGTGTTGTCTGGTCAGGCGTGGCTTTCTCAGGGGACGCCTGGGACGATAGCCTGCTTGAACCAGTAGTTGGTTGACTAGCCTTCTGGATACAGGCACATTTGTCAGTTGCTGCCACTCAGCCCTAAGCCGATTAGCTGACTTGGTACGGCCATTGCAGACTAACCGGTGCAGCTGGCGATCATCTCTCCTTGTGGTTCTGCGTGGACGTCCTGGCCTCGGTATTGGAGTAGGGACACCCCTCTGAGCATTTCGTTTCAGGATCTTCGACACCTGACCTTGAGTGATGCCATACTGCCGAGCAATAGCACGCTGTTTCATGCCAGAATTTCGTAAAGCCACCACTCCATGACAAACAGCATTGTCAAGTTGACGGACCATCTCCAGAGGAAGCGGCAATAACTTTTGTTGATGTGCAGCAGTTGTTTTCCACGAATACAGAACGCAACAACCCTGATATACCCGATTGTGAAGCCAATCGTCAAAAGTACCTGTCCTTACATTTTGTCACGCCACCTGTGATATAATCCTGTTATTGACTTCTTGCTGCGAAAGACAATCAGTGACATGGTTCTTTCAACAAAGACATCACCGAAGGGTAAAAGAAACTCACCAGATTGATATACTGAGTTCAGAAAGTAAACCCGTCAAGAAGAAAAAAAATTCCATTTTAAATGCCAAGTCTGTATATATATATATATATATATATGTATATATATATATATATATATATATATATACAGTCACGTGAAAAAGTAAGTACACCCCATGTAAAGTTTTGACTTTTTCAACATATTTCAACATACAGCTATTTGATCTTCATTTCAACAATATTGATAGACAAACGTGATATAATATAACAAATATCATGAAACATTTACATTTTGTAGTCCATTGTATAATTTAAATAAACATAAATGCAAATTTCGCATGTGGAAAAATTAAGTACACCCTTGGCTCTAATAGGTGGTATTGCCCCCTTTGGCAGAAACAACCTCAAGTAGGCGTTTCTTATAACTATCTACCAGTCTCTGACATCGACTGGGAGAAATTTTTGCCCACTCTTCCATGCAGAATTCTTTCAGCTGTGCGATGTTTGAGGGGTTTCTTGCATGCACAGCTCGTTTCAAATCCCCCCACATCTCGATGTGATTTAGATCCGGGCTTTGACTTAGCCATTCCAGAACCCTCCATTTCTTTCTTTTCAGCCATTCCTTGGTGGATTTACTGGTATGTTTAGGGTCATTGTCATGTTGCAAGGTCCACCTTCGGTTGAGCTTCAACTTCCCGACAGATGGCCTCACATTATCCTCAAGCACCCTCTGGTACAATGAAGAATTCATAGTGGATTCTATGATGGTGAGCTGCACAGGCCCTGATGCAGCAAAGCTGCTTCAAACCATAATATTTCCACCACCATGCTTTACAGTTGGTATCAGGTTCTTGTGGTCAAATGCTGTCTTTGGTTTTCGCCAAACATGTCTTCTGGTACTGTGGCCAAGTAGGTCTACCTTTGACTCATCTGTCCAGAGCACATTGTTCCAGAAGTGCTGGTCTTTGCCTAGGTGTTCATTGGCAAACATTAGTCTTGACCTGATGTTCTTTCTGGACAGCAAAGGTTTCCTCCTGGCACACCTCCCATGTAGATCAAATTTGTGCAGCCTCTTTCAAATGGTAGACTCGTGCACTTTGACATCAACAGTGGCACGAGCTACCTGTAGGTCCCGTGATGACATTCTGGGGTTCTTAGAGACTTCTTTCAGCATCTTGCGGTCTGCTCTCGGGCTGAACTTGCTGGGGCGGCCTGGCCTGAACAAGTTGGCAGTTGTTTGGAATCTTCTCCACTTGTAGATGATCTTCCGGACAGTAAAATGATTGATTTCAAATTGTTTGGAGATCTTTTAAAATCCCTTCCCAGACTCGTAGGCATCTATAACCTTCTTTCTGAAGGCCTCAGAGAGCTCTTTTGATCTAGGCATGGTGACGCCGCACACTTCAACAACAAAGAGCAAACCAAACGAAATGTCTGAGGTTTAAATAAGACGTTCCTCCAAGATCCTCTCTAACGATGTTCTAATCATTTGCACCTGAGCTGGTGCACCTGATTCTAATTTTAGGTATTTGAAGTCGTGATAAATGTAGGGGTGTACTTACTTTTTCCACATGCGAAATTTGCATTTATGTTTATTTAAATTATACAATTGACTACAAAATATAAATGTTTCATGATATTTGTTATATTATATCACCTTTATCTATCAATATTGTTGAAATGAAGATCAAATAGCTGTATGTTGAAAAAGGCAAAACTTTACATGGGGTGTACTTACTTTTTCACGTGACTGTACATATATATATATATATATATATATATATATATATATATATATATATATATATATATATATATATATATATATATTGTTGCGGATATGAGGATTGCATTTTTTTGATTGTGTTGTATTATATTGGAGATGGTGATGAACATTGTTGGATATGGCCCCTCCTGCCTCCAGAGTTGTATAAAGGTAAAAATGGCGTCTCGGTAATTAGTCCAAAAGCACATACGTCAGCTAATCATAGAATACCCTTGTTCAGTAGCTTATATCTTATTATGTGTCTTAGAGTAAGGCTGTGTCTCCCATTAACTTAAATACTCCATTGCACCAAGTGAAAAAGATAGATTCCCTTCATTCCCATGCCCAAAAACCTCCATTTCCCCTTTCGTCAATTGCCATTCGCATTGCCAACCAACAATTGCCGCCATTGGCCACGAGGCAGGGTTGGGGAAGAAAGGCGGGTCCCCACCTCGTCATAGAGGGGAGGAGTGAGTCAGCCCCACTCAACCAACCACGAACAAGGGGTTGGACTTGGAGAGGGTGTGGAGAGAAACATCAAGGAGGTTCGCGAAGGTTGAGGGGCGGGGCCTATATAACCCGCAGCTGGGGCGTTCCCAGAAGGCAGATGAGCTTTTACGGGATGAGCTACGACAAGAGCGGAGTGTGTGTTTTTTTTGGTCATAGCTGGGTTGGTTGTCAGTGGTGGTCATTGTTTGTGTAGAGTGGAGGGGTGGCGTTGAGTTGTCGGTGGTGAGGAAGAGTTGGACTAAGCAAGAGAGAAAGAGTCCTGGAGTTAGTGAGAGAGGGAGAGAGAACCCGTCACGCCAGACCCCCCACCAGCAGCGTTGGCTTGGCTCCACCAAGCAGCTCCGACCCGCTACCCCGCGCACATGACAGGATCGGTGGCATCGGCGGCCGTCGAGGTCCAGCCCGACGTCCCGTGCGGGATCAAACTCCAGCCAGCTCCGTGCCTTCCTCCGGCCACCCACCTCCTGTCATTCCTGCCTGCAATTTCCATCCATTTGCATACGTGAGTTTGTTCTGTTCGTGCTGTCCTGGGTAGTAACAATAAGTCTGTATAAGCTAAAGATTTCACTGTGTCACCTGCGTCTCATGTCCCTGTAAGTGTAAATAAACGTGACTGCTTTCTTCTTGCTTATATGTGTAAATAATAAACCTAGTTACTCTTCTGTACGTCTTCTTCCTCTTTGCATTCGGTCGCTTTAGAGTTTTCCCGATTGAATAGCGGTGGCGCGATCCGGCCAAAGTTTGGGGTAAATCGGGTTTTAGTTAGGGGAATAACTGTTCGGTCGCGGAGCCTCCGCTCGGCAAACATACCATCTTTAACCGCGTACCGTAACAATATATATATATATATATATATATATATATATATATATATATATATATATATATATATATACTGTCATCCCTCGCTATATCGCACTTCACTTTTCACGGCTTCGGTACATCGCGTGTTTTTCTCGCTAGTATATGTAAAATTATATATCGGATTTTTCATTATATCGCGGGATTCTGCGGCCTATAGGTATTTTCATTTTTTTAGATTTTAATTATTTTTGCGGTAAAATAAGCATTTTCTAGCGCACTTTATACTTTATACGCGAAACACCCTGCAGCACCTGGTCGAGGCTATGGACCCGGACGAAAACTTCTCGCTGAAGGCGTACTGGCGTGAGTACACCATTGCAACGTGTCTGCAAAATATTTAGATGGCCATAAAGGAGATGAAGACAGAAACTTTGAATGCCTGCTGGAAAAAATTGTGCCCAGAAGTAGTCCACGATTACGTGTACAAGGGTTTCTCTCCTGACGAAGTCCACCACTCTGCAGTAGATAAGGCACTGAAGCTGACAAAATTACTAGGAGGAGATGGCTTCAACGATATGACTCCCGATGACGTTGAGGAGCTGCTCGAGACCCACTCAGATCCGTTAACGGACGAAGACCTGGCGGAGATGATGAAGTCAGCAAGTGAGGAAGAAGAAGAGGAAGAAGAGGGTCCAGGGGATGAAGAAGAAGAAGGCCTATCACTGGAATGCCTCACAACCCTAGTGAGAATGGCAAAATAACTTAAGGAAAGGGCTGAAGAATGGGACCCCCAGATGATTCGTTCGTTGAAGTTCAGCAATGTAATCGACGGAGGCATTGAAGTCTATAAAAACCTCCTCGCCCAGAAGAAAAGGCAGCGCCAGCAACTGCCCATCACTATGTTCCTCACCCGAAAAAAGAAAGAAGACACGCCTACGTCTTCAGCACGAAAAGAAGTTCCGGACGACGACGAAGATACTGCACCACCTGACGAGGCGCCTGCTGAAGTGGCGCCTTCAGAAGAGCTGTAATGCTCTTCTTTGCTGTGCAGTACAGTAAAAACTATTATTGATATACTTACCCAGTATCTATTACAGTATTTTCAAATATACTGTACAGCTATATATACACATACAAATATTTTTCTAATACGTAAGGATGGGTCTCAAAAGTGTGTTTAAGAGTGTAGAAAGGGTTTATAAGAGCGTGGGAAAGGTTTATAAGAGTATGGGGAGGGTTTTTAAAGGCTTAAAATATATAAAAATAATAAAATTAATATATGGTTTCTACTTCGTGGATTTTCACCTATCACGGGGGGTTCTGGAACGTAACCCCTGCGATAAACGAGGGATGACTGTATATATATATATATATATATATATATATATATATATATATATATATATATATATATATATATATATATATTATATATATAATTATATTGTTACATTTGTGGGGGTAGGTAACGAAATACCTTTGTCCAGGTAGAATTGTGTAGAGTAGTGTGCTCCGAATGTCACGAAGAAGAAGAAACCTTCCTGTAATTAAGTCAGGCCCGGATGTCGCTTAAGTGTATATTTGTCTCCATGCGAAGGGGTGGAGCTATGCTAATTAGTTGGGGTATAAGGGTAAATTCCCTGTGTGTAAATTGCCTCTGTAATTTCCCCTTTGTTCTTATAACACTTACAACACCAGCCATGCGATCAACACCACAATAAACCACACGATCGCCGACCGGATCCGAACACTACCATTGACGCCAACCAGCTGAGCCATCTCAAGAGGCGTCAACATGGGCTGTGAGGCCCCACCCAAAAATGAATGATTGATAGCCATCGACTGATGCGATGGCGCTCTTTGATTGGGAGCGTAGGTTGACGTCAAAGAGAAGATTCTAGCAGCAGGGACAAAAAAGACGTCCCGCCATTTTCGCTCTCTCTTACGCTCGGTTTCATTACGAGCAGACAAACTCTTGGTCCTGGCTTTCATCCTGTCACGGTCGCAGTTATCCGCTCTCTTTTGGTTCCGACATTCATTACGAACAGTCGCGCTTATTATTTGCACTCTCTCTCTCTTGGTCTGGCCTTCCTCACGAGCAATCCCAGTTGTTTGCTCTCTCTTGTCCTGGTCGCATTTTCGCTCTCCCTGTTCCGGGCTGCGGGAAAGGCGGACGCAACTCTCTCTCTTGGTGTTGGCTTGTAGCGGTTGCGCTTGCCGCCGTATGCGCCCGAGAGGAACATTGGGGCTCGGTGCAGCCGAGCAAGAAGGTCAAGGAAGGAGCGCGGGCCTGTTCGCTTCGCGTCGGCGGCTGGCAGGGAATGTGACTTCGCACCCAGGCGTGGTTTCCCGCGCAGAGACTCGGGAACCCGTTTGAGGGCCGCTTGAAGAGACCAGAGCTGAGTACCGGCTAACATTACACATTTTTACTTTCATTTATTTCTTCCTGTGTCTGTATTTGAGTCCGTGTGGGGGTGCCTCAATTAGGAATTAGGTTTACTGCACATTCTTTATTATCCTGGCATTTATTTTATTAAACCTTTATTTGTTACATTTTCAATTTTGTGTCTGTCTTGTTTATCTGTCGTGGGTTCGAGGACGCCCAAGTGAAATCTGTGCAGGTAAGCCTTATCACCCACCACCCCCACGCGCGTAAAGGGCACCGCCATAGTTTTGGGTGAACGCCTCGGAGTTAAAGCTCGGTTGGCCATCCGTCACCCAGGGTGTTAACCCCGGGGACACGGTAATATATATATATATATATATATATATATATATATATATATATATATATATATATATATATATATATATATATATATATATATATATATATATGTATGTATGTATATGTATGTATATATATGTATGTATGTATATGTATGTATGTATATGTATGTATATATATGTATGTATGTATATGTATGTATATACATGTATGTATATATATGTATGTATATACATGTATGTATATATATGTATGTATATATATGTATGTACAGTATATATTGTTGCGAATATGGAATTTGGCCTCCATATCCGCTTGTAAATATTCCCCTATTTTCTCCAATACTCCCCAACTTTCCCCAGTCCCCCATTCCCTAGTCCCATTGCATGTAAATAACAATCAGTAGAGCCGACCTTCCCCTTATTCCCCCATTAAATGTCGTGCCCAGGTCCACCGCACCACACGTAGACAACTTTCGGACATCTTCCTAGTTATTCTTAATCTATGTCAGTTAAGGCCTCGTTTCCATTAATTATGACTCTTCGTTGCACCAGAATGTGATTATATGGCATCAGTAGTGAGTTTAGGACCTTTCCCATACCTCCTCCCATCTTCTTCCCCAAACAACAACAATAACAACAACTACAACAACAATTACAACAACAACAGAGGAGATGGCGGCGGAGCGGGGGAGGATGCGTCCTCACACCGGCTCGATTAGCTCCAGACCATGCGCTCCACGGGGTTACCACGAAGGGGCGCCTTGTCAGCTCCTCGTCAAGGGCGGAGCCTGGTAAACCCCCCGCACGCACCCAATGAGAAGCAACGTGCCGATTCCACGAGGCGGAGCTAACGAGCCGAGGGCGTGTCACTCCCCGCCGGATATACGCGGCCCCGCGCCGGATGTGACGTCAGATGCGCCTCAGCTTGGAGACTGGTGAGATGCGCCCCCAGCTTGAGACGACAAGACGCCACCTCGAGCGCTGAGAGACCTCCTGCATCTTTTGGGCCGCGCCATCCTGTCCCTGAGCACAAGGTGCACCTTGTGCTGGCCATCAAATACCCGCTTTCCTCGCCATCAATCCCCGTGTGAGTCAGTTTTTGTCCTGTTTCTCTGTGGTCTGTCGGGAATAATATAAGGTTGTGTCTAAGTGCCTGTCTTCCTATGATGTACCTCTTGTAGTTGTAATCTAACCTTCCGCCTTAATATAACCTCCTCCGGAGGTCTTGAGAACTGAACCCCTGGTGTCGTATTGTGTCATTATAACCCAGCCGGGTGTCTTCTCTTTCCTATTGAGCCAGCGTAGCGCGGCTTCGTCGACGTTCGAGTACAATCGGGTAATTTGTGCGGACACGGCGGCCATTCCGCTCGGCCCACCTTAACATCAAAGTCGTGTCTGTAACAATTGGTGTCGAGGAGTTGGATTCGGACCCGGGACTAAATTAGTTAGGCCCAAATTTTGGGAGGGAAAATCGATTCGGAGCGCGTACTGCGCTCGACGAAATTATAACGAAAAAAATAAATAAAAAAATTTGGATTTGTTTTACGAAACTCGAATTTTGCAAGTCGCGCTATGGCGGATCAAGACGGCTGGGGTCCGGTAGGGGAGAGTGAAGCAGGGTCGGTCCAGGACCAAATTGAGGGACGCGAGGAGAGCGAAGCAGTGAGGGCGGCAGGGTCGCAAAATAGCGTGGTCGCGCACGTGGGTGTAGCGGCACCAAATTTAGCCGCGGCCGTGGTCGCGGTAGCCGAACCCGAGATGCCAATGAATTGGAACCTGTTTATGAAACAGATGATGGCCTTTATGGTAAAAACAGACGATAATTTCAAAGGGATGGGAAACCAAATGGGGGTAATGAGGGACGAAGCGAGGGGTACCAGTGAGGGGTTAGACAATAATTTTGAGGAGTTAGACAAGAAATTTGGGAGGTTAGACAATAATTTTGAGGAGTTAGACAAGAAATTTGGGAGGTTAGACAATAATTTTGAGGAGTTAGACAAGAAATTTGGGAGGTTAGACAATAATTTTGAGGGGTTAGACAACGGGATAAAAGAGGTGAGAAATGGGTTAATGGGGGTAGAAAACAGAATGGCCGCTCAAGAGAATCAGATAGAGGGAGTGAAACATGGGTTAACGGGGGTAGAAAACAGAATGGCCGCTCAAGAGAATCAAATGGAAGGGATGCAAAGAGGGTTAGAGGGGTTAGAAAACACCATGGAAGGCAAATTGAGGGACATGAGGGACCAAGCGGAAAGGGAAGTTAACCAAATGGGGCAGCAGATAGAGGGGGTCAGAATGGGGGTAGAAACCAAACTGGATGCTCACAGGGAGGAAATGGAGCAGATGAGGGTGGCATCTGGGCAGGAGATGCAAGTGATGGGAGAAGAGATCAGAAGAGGAGTGAGTGAGGAGGTCGGAGGAGTGCGCGAGGAGGTGAGGCACTGTAAGGAGCACATGGAGAAGGAGGTGAGAAAGGGGACTGTAAAGTTACAAGGGGGCATAGAGGACCTGACGCAGGAGGTGGAGCAGCTGACGGTGGGACAGACGGAGTTAGTGGAGCAGGTTCAAAGGAACACTGCGGTATTAGGAGGTTTAAAGGCGACACAAAAAGAAATTAAAAACGACTTGATAGCGACAAAGAGGGAATGTCAGATGGTACGTGAGGGACTGACAACGAGGTTGGACGAGGTGATGGAGGTAATGGAGACGAAGGACCGGCAGGTGAGGACGCACATGGAAACGGTCAAGGTAGCCTTAGAGGATGAGCTTGAGGAGACGTACCGGGGAATAAAAGAGGTGAGGCACAAATTAGAAGAAGTGGAAGAAGGGATGAGCGAAATTAAGAAGCGACGGAGAGGGGATAAGAAAGAGATAAAAGAGGAGATAAAAGAATTGGTCCAAAGTCTGTGTTTGGATCGTGATGATGTGCTCATTAACCGGATGAGGGATTCGCAGGTGATGGAGGAGAAGCGAAGAGGAAGAGGACCCGGTGTAAGTGGTGACCAATATGGTCGTGCGTATGATGCGCCAGGGGATTTAAGAAGCTTGGGGGTCGAGATGGACCCGGGTGTTCGTGAGAGGCCGTTGGTGAAGTGTGTGACAGGTCTGGTGTGCGAAAAAGGAGGTGTGCGAGAAAGTCCGACTCTGGGGTGTGTGAGGAAAAAGTGTGTGCCAAGGAGTGAGGGTGTTGGCGAGAGTGAGTCGGTCGTAGCGCGTGTGCGAGGGAGCACGTGGAAGCGCGGTGTGGTAAGTGTTACAGAGGGTGTGACGGGAGAGTGTGCGCAAGGGTCTGCGCAAGAAAGGTGTGTGACGGACAGGTGCATGAGGAAAGAGTGCGCTGTCAGAAGTAAGGAAGAGTGTCCACCTGTGGTGAGTGTTACAGAGGGTGTAACGGGAGAGCGTGCGCGAGAAAGGTGTGTGACGGACAGGTGCACGAGGAAAGAGTGCGCTGTCAAGAGTAAGGGTGAGTGCGCTGTCAGGAATGGAGGTGAAAGTAGTGAGAGTGACATGGAGCGTGAGTTAGTTGTGACAGGTGAGCGAGGATGTACACCTGGGATGGAAGGATGCACACCTGGAATGGTAGAGCGTGAGTGGGAATGCACGCTGGAGTTGGTGGTGAGGCACGTGGTTGGGTGTGCGAATGAGAGCACACCTGTGATTGTCACAGAGGAGGTGACCGAGGAGGGGGCGCGAAGAGGTGTATTGGTGAGGTGTGCGAGCAACGAATGTGTGCCAAAGTGTTCGGTGGTCAGGTGTGTGTCCAAGGCTGTGAGTGGAATGGGTGTACCTGGGTGTGTAAGGAAGGGTACGAGGAGCATGGGCACAGCTGGATGTGTGAGCAAGGAACGGGCTGCGGGGTGTAAGCGTCCAGGTGAAGCATCGACGTTACACGGGTTAGAGGTTAGAGCGACTTTTAGCCGAAGCAGGCCCTCGGTGCGTGCCGGGCCTCGCTTTGAACGGCCGCGTCCAGGCTCCACTAGGCGGAGCTGGCAGCCCGATAGAAAGGGTCGTCATGGCGACCACCTTTTGTTGAGGCATTCCGGCAGGTCGAGATCGGGACATTGGATGGCTCCACGCCGAGGTGATGCGTGGGATCTCGGCCCGGGTAAGCCCCCGTCCCTGCACCGAGTGCCGGACGCATCCAGCCGCTGGCACAAAACAACCAGCATCCATTGCTTGGCTTTACGAAGCCAGGCTTTGGACAGGGATTGGCGCACCGAGAGGTATTAGTGAGTCGACTGGGTGATGAGGTTAGTGTTTTGGCCCCAAAATTAGAGAAAAACAAAATTTGATGATTGGCAAGGGATTGGCAGTAGTGATTGGCAGATGATGGGCAGTGATTGGCAAATTTTTAATTTGTTGAAATTTGATGTGCAAAATTGGTAGTGAGAGACCCCCGATGTGGTGGGATGGCAAATCCACCATCCCTCACCGAGGGGGGCAAAGGAGCAATAGCTTATGGGGTGTATGGCAGTGAAAACTAGCCCGGGTGGGTTAGGTTATATTGATAGGGCCCTAGAAGATGACATTAGGTGACGTTAAGATTAGTTAGTGACTGATACCTGTAGTGGGGACGCAGGTAGATTAGTGTGGATTATAATGACGAGGGAGCGCAATAGTTAAAGGGACGACTGGGAAGCGCAAGTTTCAGAAGGGAGTAGTTAGCTGAGATGATGCCGTGTTTGTGAGAATTGAACAGGTGTGATTGCACAGGTGTGCAACTGGACAGGTGTGTGGAGCAGTGTATGAGTAGTGAGTGTGTGGATCAGCGCGAATGCGCTTGGGGAGAGAAGGGTGCCGGTGGCACCAGGTGTGAGAGCACAGGTGTGCAGGTACAGGTGTGTGGAGAGAGTTGGAGTGAGTGGTACGGAGTGGTGTGCATGGTGCGAAGGTGTGGATGGGGGAAGAGTGGACCCCTTTCACGAGTACCCGGGGCGGGTAGTGTAAGTGTTAGGTAGAGGGTACAGGTAAATTGTGGTTGGATATTGGCATTTGTGGTGCGGTTGCAGAATGGTGTTGTGGACGGGTGCATTAGTGTTGTGGAAATGGCTGGGCGTGTAGCCTGTTAGTGTGTGTAGTTGGTTGGGCACTCCACCACTGTGAGGATGTCGGCCAGGTGAGGCCGCAGGTGGGCTCTGGGAGCCGGTAGTTGTGAGTGGGTGCCTGAGGATCCCGGGTGTGGATCGGGCAGCCCAGTGCCAGAGAGGGCACGGAGTGGGGAGAGAGCCAGAGGGCCTTCCCCTGGTAGTTAGGTTAGGGTAAGGAGCAGGTAAGCTCGGAGGCAACTGCAGTGGTGGAGGTGTGCAGGTGGGTAGACCCACTGGGAGAGGTACACGTCGCAGCCCAGAAATTGTACGAGGGCACCGGGAGATGAATCGGGGGAGTGAGACCCCAAATTGAAGAGCACCACAGTTTGGCCAATGGGAATTGGTTTTTAGAACCCATAGTGTAAGAGGGCCAATGGTTTGGCCGGAGAAAGACCCCGGGTAGTGTAAAGTTGTTAAAGTCATTTAGGAGATAGTTAGGATTGATGAACCTGTCGCACCATACGCAGCCACTTACCTGTGGTGATGATGATGACTCCACACCTGTGTTTTCTTTGTTTTGTTGCAGGAGATGAATCGCTGTGTGGATTTGTGAGACGCATCACGACGTGGATGAGACATTGGGGTGATTCCATCTCTCCCTCCCTAGGAGGGACTGATGATGAATTGGTAATGGCAAATTATGATGTTGAGTTGGAGATGGCAAATTTTGATGAGAGTTGAAAATGGCAAATTTGATTGGTTAGGAGGGAGAGAAGACGAATTTGGTTTATGGGAGGAACGGGGAAGACAGTAGGGATGTTTGTTGATTTGTAAAGTAGATGTTTATGGGTAGTGTTGTGTTTTGTGGATACAGTAAGGGGTAAGGGAGGGGCCGTGTAGGTTACCTGGTGGGGGGGGGGGGGGGGCGTACGATAGGAACGTACCTGTCTCACCTGGTTCCCATGTGCCCCCAGTGTGCATTACCTTATATTGCGTGCACTTTTGCGCCCTTACCACCTTACTCACTTGTTTCTTCTTTTGTCTCCCACCTCCGAGGATCTGGCTTTGGGGTAGAGAGAGAGGAGAGAGAGGTGCTGGCTACGCAGTTGTGGGCCTGCACTTTCGCTGTTGGCTGCCTGGATCGATACACCATATGGACCGCAATGTTTGTGGCCACCCACAATGGACCGCAGCTCTTTTGCGGCCAAGCACCACCCGTGGAAGGACCTATGGGTCAACGTGGCACCTATGCCATACAGGTGAACCACTTTTAGTTGACACCAAGTGCACCACAAGAAGAGCAAGAGACACCTGCAGGGTTAGGGGTTGTCGCATTTATTTTTAATCATTGAACAATGGTGACTGCACCGATTGGTGGTGGGGTGGTGCTGTTGATGCTCGGGAAGGGTGCTCTGCACGTTATTAAAGGCCGTCGGCCACAGAGCACTCGTGGGTTGGTGTATCGATGCTGGCAAGCGCGCTCTCTCTATGCATAACATCTGCATGTGTTCCTCCAAAAACAGGTCCTGGATCGTAGTGTAAATAGCAGCATAGTCTTGTAAATAATGCTCCCTACCGGCTGTATGTGTAGTTTGCGAATTCTTTCCGGATTCGGTTATCCTGTGGGTGTGTTTCTGTGAGGAGAAGGGTGCAACGTCGCAGGGGGACATATTTACTCATTTGTGAATATCTGTAAAACTGCCGCACTCAGGGTAGAGTTAATAGTAGAGGGAACTACATTGCGTGCCACACTAAAGTAGGTAAAAATTTATCGGGTCGGGACGCCCCGAGGGTAGAGAAGGGTGCAATGTTGCGAATATGGAATTTGGCCTCCATATCCGCTTGTAAATATTCCCCTATTTTCTCCAATACTCCCCAACTTTCCCCAGTCCCCCATTCCCTAGTCCCATTGCATGTAAATAACAATCAGTAGAGCCGACCTTCCCCTTATTCCCCCATTAAATGTCGTGCCCAGGTCCACCGCACCACACGTAGACAACTTTCGGACATCTTCCTAGTTATTCTTAATCTATGTCAGTTAAGGCCTCGTTTCCATTAATTATGACTCTTCGTTGCACCAGAATGTGATTATATGGCATCAGTAGTGAGTTTAGGACCTTTCCCATACCTCCTCCCATCTTCTTCCCCAAACAACAACAATAACAACAACTACAACAACAATTACAACAACAACAGAGGAGATGGCGGCGGAGCGGGGGAGGATGCGTCCTCACACCGGCTCGATTAGCTCCAGACCATGCGCTCCACGGGGTTACCACGAAGGGGCGCCTTGTCAGCTCCTCGTCAAGGGCGGAGCCTGGTAAACCCCCCGCACGCACCCAATGAGAAGCAACGTGCCGATTCCACGAGGCGGAGCTAACGAGCCGAGGGCGTGTCACTCCCCGCCGGATATACGCGGCCCCGCGCCGGATGTGACGTCAGATGCGCCTCAGCTTGGAGACTGGTGAGATGCGCCCCCAGCTTGAGACGACAAGACGCCACCTCGAGCGCTGAGAGACCTCCTGCATCTTTTGGGCCGCGCCATCCTGTCCCTGAGCACAAGGTGCACCTTGTGCTGGCCATCAAATACCCGCTTTCCTCGCCATCAATCCCCGTGTGAGTCAGTTTTTGTCCTGTTTCTCTGTGGTCTGTCGGGAATAATATAAGGTTGTGTCTAAGTGCCTGTCTTCCTATGATGTACCTCTTGTAGTTGTAATCTAACCTTCCGCCTTAATATAACCTCCTCCGGAGGTCTTGAGAACTGAACCCCTGGTGTCGTATTGTGTCATTATAACCCAGCCGGGTGTCTTCTCTTTCCTATTGAGCCAGCGTAGCGCGGCTTCGTCGACGTTCGAGTACAATCGGGTAATTTGTGCGGACACGGCGGCCATTCCGCTCGGCCCACCTTAACATCAAAGTCGTGTCTGTAACAATATATATATATTGTTACAGACGTGGCTTGGATGTTATTTACCGAGCGGTTTTATGGTATGACCACGTCTGCACAAGTTACCCGATTGTGCCCGAACGTTGACTAGTCGCGCGATGCTGGCTCAATAAGAAAAAGAAGACACCCGGCTGGATTACAATAACACAATACGACACCAATGTTTCAATTCTCAAGACCTCCGGAGGAGATTATATTCGTACGGAAAGGTCAGATTACAGGGGCTAGAGGTATAATCACAGAAAGACAGGCACTTAGACACACTCTTATATTAACCCCGGACAGACGACAGACAAACGGGACAACGGCTGACTCACACGGGGGTTGATGACAGGAAAGCGGGTATCGATGGCTCCAGGTCCTCCTGGGCTCGGGGCAGGGTACAGTACGGTCCGGTCCGGTCCAAAGATGCGGGGAGGTATCGTCGCGCTGGGGGTGGCGGTGGCTTCTCTCTCCAAGCTGAGGCGCATCTCACGTCACGTCCGGCGCGGGGCCGCGTATATCCGGCGGGGAGTGACACGCCCTCGGCTCGTTAGCTCCGCCCCAGATGGAATCGGCACGTTGCTTCTCATTGGGTGCGTGGGGGGGTTACTGGCTCCGCCCCTGACGAGGAGCTGACAGCCAGCCCCTTCGGGGTAACGCCGTGGAGCGCATGGTCATGGCGGGTAACCGAGCCGGTGTGAGGACGCACACTCCCCGCCCCTCTGTTGTTGTAGTCGTAGTTGTAGTTGTAATTGTTGTTGTAGTTGTTGTTGTAGTTGTAATTGTTGTTGTAGTTGTTGTTTGGGGAAGAAGATGGGAGGAGGTATGGGAAAGGTCCTAAACTCACTACTGATGCCATATAATCACATTCTGGTGCAACGAAGAGTCATAATTAATGGAAACGAGAAAACTGACATAGATTAAGAATAACTAGGAAGATGTCCGAAAGTTGTCTACGTGTGGTGCGGTGGACCTGGGCACGACATTTAATGGGGGAATAAGGGGAAGGTCGGCTCTACTGATTGTTATTTACATGCAATGGGACTAGGGAATGGGGGATTGGGGAAAGTTGGGGAGTATTGGAGAAAATAGGGGAATATTTACAAGCGGATATGGAGGCCAAATTCCATATTCGCAACATTGCACCCTTCTCTACCCTCGGGGCGTCCCGACCCGATAAATTTTTACCTACTTTAGTGTGGCACGCAATGTAGTTCCCTCTACTATTAACTCTACCCTGAGTGCGACAGTTTTACAGATATTCACAAATGAGTAAATATGTCCCCCTGCGACGTTGCACCCTTCTCCTCACAGAAACACACCCACAGGATAACCGAATCCGGAAAGAATTCTCAAACTAAACATACAGCCGGTAGGGAGCATTATTTACAAGATTACGCTGATATCTACACTACGATCCAGGACCTGTTTTTGGAGGAACACATGCAGATGTTATGCATAGAGAGAGCGCGCTTGCCAGCATCGATACACCAACCCACGAGTGCTCTGTGGCCGACGGCCTTTAATAACGTGCAGAGCACCCTTCCCGAGCATCAAAAGCACCACCCCACCACCAATCGGTGCAGTCACCATTGTTCATTGGAATAAAAATAAATTCGACAACCCCTAACCCTGCAGGTGTCTCTTGCTCTTCGTGTGGCCTTCAGTGGTGTTAATTAACAGTGGTTCACCTTTATGGCATAGGTGCCACGTTGACCCATAGGTCCATCCCCGGGTGGTGCTTGGCCGCAAACGAACTGCGGTCCATTGTGGGTGGCCACAAACATTGCGGTCCATATGGTGTATCGATCCCGGCAGCAAACAGCGAAAGTGCAGGCCCACAACTGCGCAGCCAGCACCTCTCTCTCCTCTCTCTCTACCCCAAAGCCAGATCCTCGGAGGTGGGAGACAAAAGAAGAACCAAGTGAGTAAGGTGGTAAGGGCGCAAAAGTGCACGCAATATAAGGTAATGCACACTGGGGGCACATGGGAACCAGGTGAGACAGGTACGTTCCTATCGTACGCCCCCCCCCCCACCAGGTAACCTACATGGCCCCTCCCTTACCCCTTACTGTATCCACACAACACAACACTACCCATAAACATCTACTTTACAAATCAACAAACATCCCTACTGTCTTCCCCGTTCCTCCCATAGACCAAATTCGTCTTCTCTCCCTCCTAACCAATCAAATTTGCCATTTTCAACTCTCATCAAAATTTGCCATCTCCAACTGCACATCAAAATTTGCCATTACCAATTCATCATCAGTCCCTCCTAGGGAGGGAGAGATGGAATCACCCCAATGTCTCATCCACGTCGTGATGCGTCTCACAATCCACACAGCAATTTCATTTTCTGCAACAAAACAAAGAAAACACAGGTGTGGAGTCATCATCATCACCACAGGTAAGTGGCTGCGTATGGTGCGACAGGTTCATCAATCCTAACTATTTCCTAAGTGACTTTAACAACTTTACACTACCCGGGGTCTTTCTCCGGCCAAACCATTGGCCCTCTTACACTATGGGTTCTAAAAACCAATTCCCATTGGCCAAACTGTGGTGCTCTTCAATTTGGGGTCTCACTCCCCCGATTCATCTCCCGGTGCCCTCGTACAATTTCTGGGCTGCGACGTGTACCTCTCCCAGTGGGTCTACCCACCTGCACACCTCCACCACTGCAGTTGCCTCCGAGCTTACCTGCTCCTTACCCTAACCTAACTACCAGGGGAAGGCCCTCTGGCACTCTCCCCACTCGGTGCCCTCTCTGGCACTGGGCTACCCGGGTCCATCCTCCGGATCCTCGGGCCCCATCCACAACTCTACCGGCTCCCAGAGCCCACCTGCGGCCTCACCTGGCCGACATCCTCACAGTGGTGGAGTGCCCAACCAACTACACACACTAACAGGCTACACGCCCAGCCATTTCCACAACACTAATGCACCCATCCACAATACCATTCTGCAACCGCACCACAAATGCCAATATCCAACCACAATTTACCTGCACCCTCTACCTAACACTTACACTACCCGCCCCGGGTACTCGTGAAAGGGGTCCACTCTTCCCCATCCACACCTTCGCACCATGCACACCACTCCGTACCACTCACTCCAACTCTCTCCACACGCCTGTACCTGCACACCTGTGCTCTCACACCTGGTGCCACCTGCACCCTTCTCTCCCCAAGCGCATTCGCGCTGATCCACACACTCACTACTCATACACTGCTCCACACACCTGTCCAGTTGCACACCTGTGCAATCACACCTGTTCAATTCTCACAAACACGGCATCATCTCAGCTAACTACTCCCTTCTGAAACTTGCGCTTCCCAGTCGTCCCTTTAAACTATTGCGCTCCCTCGTCATTATCATCCACACTAATCTACCTGCGTCCCTACTACAGGTATCAGTCACTAACTAAACTTAACGTCACCTAATGTCATCTTCTCTAGATCCCTATCAATATAACCTAACCCACCCGGGCTAGTTTTCACTGCCATACACCCCATAAGCTATTGCTCCTTTGCCCCCCACACATGGGAAGGGTGGCAGGGATGCCATCCCACCACATCGGGGGTCTCTCACTACCAATTTTGCACATCAAATTTCAACAAATCAAAAATTTGCCAATCACTACCCATCATCTGCCAATCACTACTGCCAATCCCTTGCCAATCATCAAATTTTGTTTTTCTCCAATTTTGGGTCCAAAACACTAACCTCATCACCCAGTCTACTCAATAATGCCTCTCGGTGCGCCAATTCCTGTCCAAAGCCCGGCTTCGTAAAGCCAAGCAATGAATGCTGGTTGTTCTGTGCCAGCGGCTGGGTGCGTCCCGCATTCGGTGCAGGGAAGGAGGTTTACCCGGGCCGAGATCCCACGCACCATCTCGGCGTGGAGCCATCCAATGTCCCGATCTCGACCTGCCGGCACGTCTCAACAAAACGTGGTCGCCATGACGACCCTTCCCATCCAGCTGCCCGCTCCACCTAGTGGAGCCTGGATGCGGCCGTTCAAAGCGAGGCCCAGCACGCACCGAGGGCCCGACTCGGCTATAAGTCGTTCTAAACTCTACCCCGTCTAACGTCGATGCTTCACCTGGACGCTTACACCCCGCAGCCCGTTCCTTGCTCACACATCCAGCCGTTCCCATTCTCCTCGTACCTTTCCTTACACACCTCGGTACACTCATTCCACTCACAGCCTTGGTCACACACCTGACCACCGAACACTTTGGCACACACTCGTTGGTCGCACACCTCACCAACACACCTCTTCGCACCCCCTCCTCAGTCACTTCCTCTGTGACAATCACAGGTGTGCCCTCATTCGCACACCCAACCACGTGCCTCACCACCAACTCCAGCATGCATTCCCACTCACGCTCTACCATTCCAGGTGTGCATCCTTCCATCCCAGGTGTACATCCTCGCTCACCTGTCACAACCAACTCACTCTCCTTGTCACTCTCACTACTCTCACCCTTACTCTTGACAGCGCACTCTTTCCTCATGCACCTGTCCGTCACACACCTTTCTCGCGCACACTCTCCCGTTACACCCTCTGTAACACTCACCACAGGTGTGCATTCTTCCTTGCCTTTGACAGCGCACTCTTTCCCCATGCACCTGTCCGTCACACACCTTTCTCGCGCACACTCTTGCGCACACTCTCCCGTCACACCCTCTGTAACACTCACCACACCGCGCTTCCACGTGCTCCCTCGCACACGCGCTACGACCGACTCACTCTCGCCAGCACACTCACTCCTTGGCACGCACTTTTTCCTCACACACCCCAGAGTCGGACTTTCTTGCACACCTCCTTTTTCGCACACCAGACCTGTCGCACACTTCACCCACGGCCTCTCACGAACACCCGGGTCCATCTCGACCCCCAAGCTTCTTAAATCCCCTGGCGCATCATACGCACGACCATATTGGTCACCACTTACACCGGGTCCTCTTTCTCTTCGCTTCTCCTCCATCACCTGCGAATCCCTCATCCGGTTAATGAGCACATCATCACGATCCGAACACAGACTTTGGACCAATTCTTTTACTTCCTCCTTTATCTCTTTCTTATCCTCTCTCCGTCGCTTCTTAATTTCGCTCACCCCTTCTTCCACTTCTTCTAATTTGTGCTTCACCTCTTTTATTCCCCGGTACGTCTCCTCAAGCTCATCCTCTAAGGCTACCTTGACCGTTTCCAGGTGCGTCCTCACCTGCCGGTCCTTCGTCTCCATTACCTCTATCACCTCGTCCAACCTCGTTGTCAGTCCCTCACGTACCATCTGACATTCCCTCTTCGTCGCTACCAAGTCATTTTTTAGGTCATTTTGTGTCGCTTTTAACCCTCCTATTACCGCTGTGTTCTTCTTTACCTGGTCCGTTAGTTCTTTTTGTCCCTCTGTTAGCTGCTCCACCTCCTGCGTCAGGTCCTCTATGCCCCCTTGTAACTTTACAGTCCCCTTTCTCACCTCCTTCTCCATGTGCTCCTTACAGTGCCTCACCTCCTCGCGCACTCCTCCGACCTCCTCACTCACTCCTCTTCTGATCTCCTCTCTCATCACTTGCATCTCCTGCCCAGATGCCACCCTCATCTGCTCCATTTCCTCCCTGTGAGCATCCAGTTTGGTTTCTACCCCCATTCTGACCCCCTCTATCTGCTGCTCCATTTGTTTAACTTCCCTTTCCGCTTGGTCCCTCATGTCCCTCAATTTGCCTTCCATACTGTTTTCTAACCCCTCTAACCCATTTTTCACTCCCTCTATCTGATTCTCCTGGGCAGCCATTCTATTTTCTACCCCCGTTAACCCATGTTTCACCTCTTTTATCCCGTTGTCTAACCCCTCAAAATTATTGTCTAACTTCCCAATTTTCTTGTCTAACTCCTCAAAATTATTGTCTAACTTCTCACCGGTACCCCTCATTTGGCCCTCTAATCGCCCACTCTGAGCATCCATCCGGTTCCCCATTACCCCCATTTGGTTTCCCAAGTCATTCCTCAGGTCTTCACTTGTCTGGACCATGAGCGCCTTTATTTGTTCCATAAATAGGCCCCAATCCAT
>NC_136265.1:28313913-28337851 GCF_964187855.1 Myxine glutinosa
TTTTTATACAAATGAAGGCCCTTATGGACAAGAATAGCGAAGAAATGGAAAGCAGAATTATGGGGCAATTGGGGGTAATGGGAAACCAAATGGGGGTAATGAGGGACGAAGCGAGGGGTACCGGTGAGGGGTTAGACAAGAAATTTGGGAAGTTAGACAATAATTTTGAGGGGTTAGACAACGGGATAAAAGAGGTGAAAAATGGGTTAACGGGGGTAGAAAACAGAATGGCTGCCCAGGAGAATCAGATAGAGGGGATGAAAAATGGGTTAATGGGGTTAGAAAATAGGATGGAGGACAAATTGCGGGAAATAGGGGAACAATCTGCCAGGGAAATCAAACAAATGGGAGAGCAGATAGAGGAGGTGAAAATCGGGGTAGAAACCAAACTGGATGCTCAGAGGGATGAATTGGGACAGATGAGGGTGGCATCTACAAAAGAGATGGAGGAAATACGACGAGGGGTAAGTGAGGAGGTTTCGGGGCTACGCGAGGAGGTAAAGCGAGGTGAGAGGCGTATGGAGAAAGAAGTGAGGAATAATACGGCTAGGTTACAGGGGGGGCATAGAGGATCTGACGAAGGAGGTGGAACAGCTGACAGAGGGACAGACGGAGTTAGTGGAGCAGGTTCAAAAGAACACTGCGGTACTAGGAGGGTTAAAGGCGACACAAAAAGACATTAAAAACGAATTAATAGCGACGCAGAGGCAATGTCAGATGGTACGTGAGGAACTGACAATGAGGGTGGACGAGGTGACAGAGATAATGGAGACAAAGGACCGGCAGGTGAGGATGCACATAGAGACGGTTACGGTAGCCTTAGAGGACGAACTTGAAGAGACGCACCGAGAAATAAAAGAGGTTAAACAAAAATTAGAGGAAGTGGAGGAAGAGGTGAGTGAAATTAAGAAGGGACGGACAGAAACTAAAAGAGAAATCCAGGAGGAGGTAATGGAATATGTACAAGGTCTGTGTTCAAATCATGATGAGGTGCTCACTAACCAAATAAAAAGTTTGCAGGTGGCAGAGGAGGTGCGACGACGAAGTACGGAGGTGAGTGGCAATGTATATGATGTGAGGGGAGATTCAGTCGGCTTGGGGATTGGTTTGGATCCGGGTGTTCGTGAGAGGCCGTTGGTGAAGTGTGCGACAGGTCAGGTGTGCAAAAAAAGAGGTGTGCGAGAATGTCCGACCATGGGGTGTGTGAGGAAAAAGTGCACGCCGAGGAGTGAGTGTGCCGTCAGGAGCGAGTTGGTCGAAGCGCATGTGCGAGGGAGCACAGGGAGGCGCGGTGTGGTGAGTGTTACGGAGGAAGTAACGAAAAAGTGTGCGCAAGAGAATGCGCGAGAGGGGTGTGTGGCGGACGGGTGCATGGGGAAAGCGCATGCTGTCAAGAGTAAGGGAGAATGCATGCCTGTGGTGAGTGTTACAGAGGGTGTAACGGGAGAATGTGCGGAAGAGTGTGCGCGAGAAAGGTGTGTAACGGACGGGTGCATGAAGAAAGAGTGTGCTGTCGAGAGTAAGGGTGAGTGCGCGACCGAGAGTGGAGGTGAGAGTAGTGAGAGTGAAACGGAGCGTGAGTTGGTTGTGACAGGTGAGCGAGGATGTACACCTGGAATGGAAGGATGCACACCTGGAATGGTAGAGCGTGTGTGGGAAGGCACATTTGAGTTGGTAGTGAGGCACGTGATTGGGTGTGCGAATGAGAGCACACCTGTGATTGTCACAGAGGAAGTGACCGAGGAGGGGGCGCGAAGAGGTGTGTTGGTGAGGTGTGCGACCAACGAATGTGTGCCAAAGTGTTCGGTGGTCGGGTGTGTGACCAAGTCGGCGAGCGGAATGAGTGTACCGAGGTGTGTAAGGAAAGGTACGAGGAGAATGGGAACAGCTGCATGTATGAGCAAGAAAGGGGTAGCGTATGCATGTAAGCGTCCAGGTGAAGCGTCGACGGTAACCGGTTTAGCGGTTAGGGCGACTTATAGCCGAATCGGGCCCTCGGTGCGCGTCGGGCAGCTTCGCGTGCCGCGAGGACCAGAGGGGATCCGAACCACGGCGGTTTCGAAAGAACCGCCGTACGCGATCCACGCTGTGCCTCGCTTGGAACGGCCGCGTCCGGGCTCCACTAGGCGGAGCGGGCAGCTGGATAGGAAGGGTCGTTATGGCGACCACGTTTTGTTGAGACGTGCCGGCAGGTCGAGATCGGGACATTGGATGGCTCCACGCCGAGGTGGTGCGTGGGATCTCGGCCCGGGTAAGCCCCCGCCCCTGCCCCGAATGCGGGACGCATCCAGCCGCCGGCACAAAAGAATCCGCGTTCATTGCTCGGCTGTACGAAGCCGGGCTGTAGACGTGAATTGGCGCACCGAGAGGATGTAATAAGTAGACGGGTGATGGTGATAGTGATAGTGATTTAAAACGAAATTTAGAAAAGTGAGTAGAATTGGCAGTAAATGGAAAATTTTTGAATTGGTTGGAATCTGGACGAACAAAATTGATAGTGAGAGACCCCCGATGTGGTGGGATGGCAAATCCACCATCCCTCACAGTGGGGCAAATGCGCAATAGCTTATGGGGTGTATGGCAGTGAAAACTAGCCCGGGTGGGTTAGGTTATATTGTAGGGATCTAGCGAAGATGACATTAGGTAACGTTAAGTTTAGTTAGTGACTGATACCTGTAGTGGGGACGCAGGTAGATTAGTGTGGATTATAATGACGTGGGAGCGCAATAGTTTAAAGGGACGACTGGGAAGCGCAAGTTTCAGAGGGGAGTAGTTAGCTGAGATGATGCCGTGTGTGTGAGGATTGAACAGGTGAGAATGGAACAGGTGTGATTGCACAGGTGTGCAACTGAACAGGTGTGTGGAGCAGTGTATGAGGGAGTAGTGGTGATTGCGTGTTGTGTTGACCAAATGGTCCAGGAAGAAAGGAGGGTGCAGGTGGCACCAGGTGTGAGGGCACAGGTGTGCAACAACAGGTGTATGTGGCTGTGTGGAATAAATGGTAGTGTGGAATATCTGGAGTATTGGAATGGATGGTCGTGGAGTGAGAATGGTGGAAATTGTGGAGTGGAGTGGATGGTGCGAAGGTGTGAATGGGGGAAGAGTGGACCCCCATCACGGATACCCGGGGCGGGTAGTGTAAGTGTTAGGTAGAGGGTACAGGTAAATTGTGGTTGGATATTGGCATCTGTGGTGCGGGTGGCAGAATGGTATGTGGATGGGTGCGTTAGTGTTGTGGAAATGGCTGGGCGTGTAGCCTGTTAGTGTGTGTAGTTGGTTTGGGCACTCCACCACTGTGAGGATGTCGGCCAGGTGAGGCCGCAGGTGGGCTCTGGGAGCCGGTAGTAGTTGTTGTGGATGGGGCCCGAGGATCCGGAGGACGGACCCGGGTAGCCCAGTGCCAGAGGGCACCATGGGGTGACAGAGCCAGTAGAGGGGCTGTCCCCAGTTAGTTAGGTTAGGGTGAGGAGCTAGGTAAGCTCGGGTGGCAACTACAGTGGTGGAGGTGTGCAGGTGGGTAGACCTGTTGGGAGAGCTAGACGTCGCAGCCCAGAAATTGTGCGAGAGCACCGGGAGATGAATCGGGGGAGTGAGACCCCAAATTGAGAAGCACCACAGTTTGGTCAATGGGAATTGGTTATTAGAACCCATAGTGTAAGTTGGCCAATGGATTGGCAGGGAAAAGACCCCGGGTAGTGTAAAGTGTGTTAAAGTCATTTAGAAAATAGTTAGGATGAAGGATCTCCTCGCACCATCTGCATCCACTCACCTGAGGTGACAGGTACTCCACACCATGCCATGTTTTGATTATTTTTTATGATGCAAATGTTTGGATTGTGAGACGCATCATGACGTGGGTGTGACATTGTGCGTAATTCCATCTCTCCCTCCTTATGAGGATTGATGATGAATTGGTGATGGCAAATTTTAAAGTAGAGGGATTGTGGTGACGAATTTGGTATAGGGGAAATATGGGGAAGACGTGACAGTAGTGACGAATTGGTAATGTGTAGATTTTGTACATATGGGGTAAGGGCAAGGGCAGGGGTAGGGTAGGTGACCGGGGGGTGACGTACGGTAGGGACGAGCTTTCTCACTTCGCCCTCCGTACGCATTTCACCTTGCATTGCCTTATTGACGTGTACCCTTGTGACCTTACCCCCCGCTCAATTGTCTTTCCTTTGTCTCCCACATGACCTGTGCGCCATTGGGTGCCGATGGGAGTGTGCGTGAGGTGGCCATTGTGCGCCCGAGATTCCCAGAACCAGCATGCATTGCGTTGATGTACCACTGTATGGACCGCTGTTCTGCGGCCAAGTACCACTTGATGGACCCCAGGTTCTGGGGCAGGGCACCTCTGTTGGAGACCGGCCATAGTGGCCAGGGAATCTTGCTTGCGGACCTCGGTAAGGTGGCACCTATGCCAAACAGGTGGACCACCCTTAGTTGGCCCCTGAGGCCCTAAATAAAAATGGACACAAGTTGTGCTTTTTATTATGTCCAAATAGGCCGCATGAAGCCAGAAGATGTCGGGAAGAACATCGGCCCAGCAGAGAAAGAGAAGACCACCACCAGTTGTTTTATTGTGTTTATTATGAACCATGGTGACTGCGCACCGAGTGGTGCTTTTGGTGCTTAGTGGTGCTTTTGGTGCTTTTGGGTGCTTTGGTGGTATTGGTACTGGTGCATCGATGCAATGCGTGCTGTCTCCTCCCTCCCAACAGGAATTTCTTTCTCTTGTTCCCTAAAAAGAAAAAAAAAACACAGGTCCTGGGTTGCGTTGTAAATAAGAAATCACGTCATTGTAAATAATGCTCCCCACCGTAAATGTATAGTTTGAGAATAATTCCGTAATTCGGTTAGCTGTGGGCTTGAGTCTGTTAGACAGGGTGCAATGCAATAGGGGGACATACTTATTTGTGTTTTAAGATTGTCACACTCAGGGTCAGGTTAATTGTAGAGGGAATTACACCTACGTGTCACACTAAGTTAAAGTTTAGTAGGCCCGAGGACGGGCCTGAAGAAAGGAGGGTGCAGTGTAACGATTTTGAGAAGTGTGTAACGAATTTGAGAAGTGTAACGGCTTTGGAGGAAGTGTAACGAATGTGGAAACGTTACAATGTGAACGTTACAAAAGTATGGTAACATCCTCGTAATGTAAATAATGGTCGCAGCCGTCGTCCTAGTTAATTCCATGAAACTTACACGCAGGTCACGATATATCTTTTAAATAGTGTATTTCCTTATTCCATGTAGGCTAAATATGTGTTTCCCACTAGATTGACTTTGCATTGTATCAAACAAAATAAGCGTAGGCCCTTCCAATTTCCCCAAAAACCTCCCTTCCAATTGCCTTCCGCATTTTGGGCGGTTTTCTTCAACCACCATTGGCCACGAGGTAGGGTTGGGGAAGAAAGGCGTGTCTCCACCTCGTCATAAGGGGGGAGGAGTGAACCAGCCCTAACAGCCAATCAACACCGCGGTGAGCGACCCGGTAGGCGTGCCCTCGGAGCCGGCGGCTTGATTTCGCCCGAGGTGATAAAAGCGACTGTAAGGGACTACTTTACCAGAGAGGCCTTGAGAGATGACCTGGGAGGAGCAAAGAGGCGGCACCAAGAGGAGCGGTGAGATGCGAAACGCTCCAAGCCAAAGAGGAGAGGTACTCGGCAAGGAAACCAGCTTTGGAGAGACGCGCTGAAAGGAGGGAGACGGCTCCACCCCAAGAAGAGGAGCAGGTGTGCCGAACCAGCGCGTGACGTCTACCGCAGCGGATACACGACGGAGGGTTTCCCGCCAAAACCGCGAGGAATTGCGAGCTGCGGCCTCCCGACTTTGCCTCCCTCTCAAGCAATCCACCTCAAGCCCTACCTGCCTGCATTATCCCCTGTGTAAGTGTGAACGTCCTGTCCTGCTCGTTGTCTTGGGGCTAAGTAAAAATGAATAGTGTAAGTTAACGATTCGCTGTGTTACTGCTTCTTCCATCCATTGCTTGTGTGTGTATAATAAATCTGTTCTTCCTCCGTATTCTTCTTCTTCTTCTTTTTCATTCTCTTTCGGTCGCTTTAGAGATTTCCCGATTGAATATCTGTGGGGCGATCTGGTCAACGTCGGGTGGAATCGGGTTCTAATCGGGGAGTAACTGTTCGGACGCGGTTAAATACACCACCGCTCGGTCAATATAACATCTAAAGCCGCGTCTGTAACATTTGGTGTCGAGGAGTTGGATTCGGACCTGGGACTAAATTTGTTAGGCCCAAATTTTGGAACACCAATTGTACTATTAGAGTAACAATTGGTGTCGAGGAGGGAGATCGGACCCGAAGCGCGCTTAACGCGCTCAAAATTACAAGCTGCCGAAATTAATTTTGTTTTATAAAACCCGAATTTTGAGATCGCGCCATGGACAATCAAGGCGATCGGATGTCGGTGGGAGAGATAGACAGGGTGGAATCGACCCAGGACCTCGGGGAAATGTATGTGGAGGAAAGGGAGGAGGAGAAAAATAGCAATGTGGTTGCGGAAGTATCAGACGCGCAAAGTGGCGTCCTCACGCACGTGGGTGTAGCGGCACCAAATTTTGCCGCGACCGTAGCAGCGCCGTTGGTGGATGTGAACCTTTTTTTTATACAAATGAAGGCCCTTATGGACAAGAATAGCGAAGAAATGGAAAGCAGAATTATGGGGCAATTGGGGGTAATGGGAAACCAAATGGGGGTAATGAGGGACGAAGCGAGGGGTACCGGTGAGGGGTTAGACAAGAAATTTGGGAAGTTAGACAATAATTTTGAGGGGTTAGACAACGGGATAAAAGAGGTGAAAAATGGGTTAACGGGGGTAGAAAACAGAATGGCTGCCCAGGAGAATCAGATAGAGGGGATGAAAAATGGGTTAATGGGGTTAGAAAATAGGATGGAGGACAAATTGCGGGAAATAGGGGAACAATCTGCCAGGGAAATCAAACAAATGGGAGAGCAGATAGAGGAGGTGAAAATCGGGGTAGAAACCAAACTGGATGCTCAGAGGGATGAATTGGGACAGATGAGGGTGGCATCTACAAAAGAGATGGAGGAAATACGACGAGGGGTAAGTGAGGAGGTTTCGGGGCTACGCGAGGAGGTAAAGCGAGGTGAGAGGCGTATGGAGAAAGAAGTGAGGAATAATACGGCTAGGTTACAGGGGGGGCATAGAGGATCTGACGAAGGAGGTGGAACAGCTGACAGAGGGACAGACGGAGTTAGTGGAGCAGGTTCAAAAGAACACTGCGGTACTAGGAGGGTAGTAGTGTAATAATGTTGCTTCTGGGACACCTCCGTTTAACATGGGAAATCCCTATCTAATGTCATTTACCCCCTTGTCTTTTTCAAAAATCATAAACACCTCTATTTCTCCCACCCTCATCTTTATGAACCTTTTGTCTGTAGTACCTATCCTTAATGTTGTTCATTAGACCACTCAAACACTACAAATATTTGTTTTCTCTTATAGACCTATCATCCTTCTTCTACATATCATCTGGCAGATTAATCTTTGACCCATTCACTTCCATATTGACCCTAAAGACCTCTATTTCTCTCACCCTGTTCTTTACGAACCTTCATACCTTTTGACATGTTATCCTTATTCATTAGACCACTTAAACACCTGTGATCCTTCTGACCTTATGGACCTTTTAACCTTTTACTCTTAATATCATCTGGTGAATATAACCCACTCAAACAACGACCCTACAAATCAAACCTTTTTTTATTAATTCTTCGCTTTTGAGAAATGACGTTGTTTCAATGACTTGGATAACTTCCCAGAAAGATTTCATTGTCTTATTTCCTGTTATTCACACACGCTCAGGGCTTCCCCGAAATGACTGCATGTCGTCATTTCAAGAAAATACATTTTGTTCATTATAAAAGAACGTGTTCAATTCAATTTTGATCATTGGGGATCGACATGTCTTACTACTCCATCCTTTACTCTGATAAAGAAGAAGAATACTCACCAAGGTAAGTTTCATTTAAAATTAAAGTGTTTAAAGCTTTGTATGGGATTAATTATACAACAAATGACTTAATATTCCTTTATCTTTACAGCAATGCGAATATCCTGGCAGAACTTCAAACTGGTTGGAATGAAAATACTGCAGAATCTCAAGAGTTGCAAAACGAAATGAACTTGGTCAACCTGTATGTTTCACCATTCTTGGAAGATTCATATGCAAGGTAAGATACTAAATATTAATACATTTGTGTTAAACGACGCTGCCTTAGTGTGTGTGTGTGTGTGTGTGTGTGTTCGTGTGTGTATGTGTTTGTGTGTGTTCGTGTGTGTATGTGTGTGTATGTATCTGTGAATGTGTGTGTGTATGTGTATGTGTGTGTTCTTGTGTGTATGTATCTGTGAATGTGTGTGTGTATGTGTATGTGTGTGTTCTTGTGTGTATGTATATATGAATGTGTGTGTGTGTGTGTGTGTGTGTGTGTGTGTGTATGTGTGTGTGTGTATGTATCTGTGAATGTGTGTATGTGTTTGTGTGTGCGTTCGTGTGTGTATGTGTGTGTGTGTATGTATCTGTGAATGTGTGTGTGTATGTGTATGTGTGAATGTGTATGTGTGTGTATGTGTGTGTATGTGTGTGTGCGTGTGTGTGATGTTTTGTCAAGCTTACTTCAACATAGTAATTTCTCCTTATTTTGTTTGCAGCCTTGAAGACCAAAGCTTGGAGTGGGACGATTTTGATTTTCCAAAGAGTGGTTATTTCCCGTCAACATGTGGTACCCTAAATTTTCAACTCGACCACTTGAACACAAAGCTCGATTTTTTCGAGGTAAGCATGTGTGTACGTGTGTGTGGTTCACCGTTTATAATAGGTACACCATATCCCTGCGCATCGTAAGAGGTGATTCAGGGTTGGTGTCAGGAAGGGCATCCGACCCTATATTAATAATAATAATAATAATACATTTATTTTGTATAGCGCTTTTCAAGACGCTTTGACATGGAACATAAATATGAAATAAATATCTCTCCCCTCTTGTCTTTAATAGAAAGAGATTCAAAACCTGAAGACATCTGCTGAACCAACCTTTGACTTGTGCTGGGAAGAAATTGATGACTTATGCTGGGGAGAAGTTGAATGTATACCTCAAGAAAAATGTTTTAATAATATAAAGATTTTAATGTTTTCAATATTTATATATATTTGTTTTGTTTACAATTATTTAATTCTTAATTACAAAAAGAGAATAAAGGAGGGAACGGGGAGGTGCACCCCTGCCAAAGACCCTTCACCCCCCTCATCCCACCCCTCCCCTCCCCTTGTGTGTGTGGGGAAGGTGGGGGTGGGATGAGGGGGGTGAAGGGTCAAGGGTGGGGGTGCACGGAGGGTGGGGGATGATGGGTGTGGTCTGTGTGGGCGGGGTCTGTGTGGGCGGGGTCTGTGTGGGCGGGGTCTGTGTGGGCGGGGTCTGTGTGGGCGGGGTCTGTGTGGGCGGGGTCGGTGTGGGCGTGGCTTATGATTTTTTATTTATTTAATTTTTTTTTATTATTACCACTAATTAAATTAGCTAATCTGGGTGGGGTGAATAGAAATGTTGTTTAATGAATTATTAGCTTTGTTTTTTGTAATTCTTGCGAGTAAAATGAACCCAAGATTTCCTCTCCATTTAAATCATATAATTTGTAGGTCCAAGGGACTGTATCCATTACATCAATGATTTTAAATAATTCACGAGTCCATTTTTGTGTATAACCTTTCTCAAAATGGCTTTTCCATTTGTATATCCTTACCATATCACCAACTTTGAACTTGGGCTTTCTCAAATTAATCTCCTTTTCATATTCTAATTTTGTAAATGTTTCTGATGGTTTTGATTGTGTTGATGAATGAACTGTATTATTGTAATTATCTACAATATCCTGAATTAAATACACCCATTTTTGAGAACCGAGTTGTGTGAATTTTTTATATAATTTCTCTTTTAAAGTACGATTAAAACGCTCAATAACAACTGCCTTTCCTTCATTAAAGGTGCTGTATAATTTAATACCCTTCCCCTTAAGAAATTTCATGAATATTTTGTTATAGAACTCTGTTCCCTCATCAGTCCATAACTTCTTTGGTTTCCTTTTATCCCGATCAAATATTAGCTTAAAGGCTAACATTAAAGTATCACCCCTTTTATTTTTTAAAGGGACAACCCAGGCAAATCTACTCCTCAAATCAATAACGGTTAAAGCATACCTGTATCCCCTGTCATTATTCAATTCAATTAAATCAGCGGACCATATGTGGTCAGTGTATTTAGAATAAACCTTCCTTCTTTTAAACTTTGTGATTATAGGTTTGTGTAATTCTTCAGCCAAAAGCTCCTCAGTCTTGATGGCATCATTAGAGCCTAATAGTTTTTTGAGGAATAACCAAGACCAAGTTTCAATTTAGCATTTATCAAATTTCTCACAATAAACCTATCAACTTTCTCTCTCAACGTTGGATTTTGTATCAAAGACAAATTATACAACATTTCGCTGTCGGCTTTATGTTTTTCAGTCAACGTAGTGGTTTTCCCATAAGCAATATCATGCTTCATACACACTTCGTCAACCCTATTTGTAGGTTTAGACCAAGGTTTAGGATTGTCAGCCTCATCTAATCTTTTATCCAAGTTTGTTCCTGGACCACAGAAAGAATACCCTGGAAGGTGTAATTCCCCTGGAATTCCAGTTGTTGTAAATTTACTTCCTGACAGAAACTTTTGTATGTCTCCTCCTCTTTTAGGAGAGATGAATTGGCACTTTTTAGAGCCACATACTTGACATATTCCTTTTTGATAAACTCTATTATTTTTAGCTTTAACATAAGAGATATTTTTAGATTTAGTTTTCTTTTTACATTTGAGACAATAACTCATATTTATTTATCAGAAAAATTCCGACAGAGTATCAAAACCTTTTTGGTTTTCAACATATACATTTCAATCTTTATTTTTAAAACATAAAGAATCCTAAGGAATGCCTTCACTCTCTCCTCCATTTATTTACAAATAAAAACTAACTAAAGTCAATGACACCAACATCATCAATCACATAATCTTTTCCTTCTTCTTCTTCTTCTTCTTCACCACTTTCTCGTTTAAATCTCTGAAATTGAAGACATTGACGTTCTTATTTTTGAAACCATTATCTTCGTAAGAGTTGTTAATTCTTTAATTTCCTCTTCGGTGCGTTGAGATTGATTTATTTGCTTTAATACACTCAATCTTTTATGAATCTCAGTGATTTCCATCTTTTTATATTTTTCCTCCCTCTCTCTTTGCTCCCTCTCCTCCTCCTCCATTTTCTCCCTCTCCTCCTTCTCCTTTTTCTCCCTTTTCTCCCTTTCCTCCTTCTCCCTTTTCTCCCTTTCCTCCTTCTCATTTTTCTCCCTCTCCTCCTTCTCCTCCTTTTTCTCCCTCTCCTCCTTCTCCTCCCTCTCCCTTTCCTCCTTCTCCTTTTTCTCTCTTTCCTCCTTCTCTTCTTCAACTCCTTCCTCATCCCTTGCTACCCTTGAGTTTGAACCCCAAAGAATATTATACATATACTCATCTGGATTTTGAGATATTCTTGTATCTATAATTATTTTTCTCATAATAGGATACCAATAAGATTTGTTGACGATTTCTAAAAGAGTTTTATATTTCATAACTTTGAGAAGTTCATTTTTATTTAATATTTTAAACAAGTCTCTATTTGTGGGTTTAACAATATCAGTATAAGGCCAGTTTTTTATGACAAAATTCCCATGTATATGCTCCAAATCATAAGGTATGTAATACCGAGCACCCTTTTCTTGTAGGTATCCTTGAATACAAAAATTATAATTCTCTTGTAGTCTTCTTCCTGCCATTTATGTATCAGAAATATATGTGAGATTAATATTATGACAGGTAATACCACCCCATCTTCCCACTACCAAATCGGTTTGTATTCCTCGGCTTTCTATCCTTATCTCATTACCTTCCTTCTTTGTCATGCGAACCATCGCTATACTATCATATATTTTTATTTTCTTAAAATCACGTATTTGTTGTTTACTAATTGTACTTCCACATAAATCCTTATCCTCACCAAGTGGATAATATTCTTCTTTACGAGACTGATTTAAATCATGTAGGTCTTCTATGTTTATTGAAAAAGACCAATTATACCCTAAATCAGGCATATCATACCCCCATTTATTAATTCGCATATTAACTAAATGTCCTTCTTTATAAAATTCAATTGTAAGCAGGTAGTTAAATTCAATGAGGAAAGGTGTATGGTCAGTATAACCAGGTGTTGTGGTTGTAAATTTTACTTCTTTCACAAAACGTGCTGTTTTCTTTAAAAATATATATTGTGATAAATCACTTAATCTAATTAAGTCATTCGCATCTGTAGGGTTTGGATAATTGATTAATTTATAAGTATTCTTCATATTAATATTTTTACTTACACTATATTTTTGTCGTTCAGCCTGTGCCTTTGTATAATAATTTGATAAATCAATATCCTGAGAGGATTTTCCAAAGATAGAACCATCTTTTCCAACATAGGTCATTTATATTAGATAAAAAATGATATCATAAAAATTTTCATTATTGTTGAGTTGAAATAATACATATAAACATAATTGGCCACAACATTTAGAATTAATTTCTTGAACTTGGAATGTTTGATAAACACCATTCTGTAAGAATTGTATTACTTCAACAGGTGGTGGCATACCATAACTATCAAAATAATATTTATCCTGACTATTATGAATACAAACCCAATGAGAACCATTCTGTGTGTCTAAATTCATAATAATATTCTTTGTATTCTTATTTATATGTATTAATTCATCTCTCATACAAATAACCACATTATCAATTTTTAGTGTTTTACAATACTTAGCTAGTTCTATATTTGACGTTGTATTCTTTCCAAATTGTTTAAACCATTTATCCATTTATTTATGAGAAAGATACAATCCATTACCCCGTTTAGTTAGTTTAACACCCGCTTGAGCGATAGAGGAAAGCATATCTCCAACCAACAATCTAGCTTTATCAGGTAGACTTTCAAGTTTTTGAGCAAAATCTACAATTACACCACTTCCACTAATTTGTTTCTCCAACTCCTTGTTATGTCTTTCCAATTCTTTTTGAGCTTTTAGTTGTGCCTTCCTTTCGTTAGCAGTTTTTACCGCTGCTGAAATACCACCAGTCAATGCTCCCGCCGCACTTAAACCAGCAAATAAAGGAATTAGAAACGGGAGAAATCCTCCTCTTGACTCGTCTATTGAATATTTCTTTAACATAGGTTTCGTCATTTTAATTTTAAGTGATCCAACATCATTTAGTGTTTTTACTTGTGTGTGTGTGAGTAAAACATCAATTCTTACAGCTCCTTTTCTTTGAATTGTATTAACATTAATAATACAAGGCTTTTGATTTTGAATACAAGATGTTAATTTATTAAGATTGATTTGATTAACATATACCCCTACCATTTATTTATGAGAAAAAACCTATGTGATATTAATCATAACACCATTATCTGTATTAATCTGTAATTCTGTTTCCTCCAAAAGCAAACAATAAGCATCAACTTCTTCATTCTCCCCTCTTTCAATGTATAGAGAAGTATCCACTCGATTAGACTTTATAGTTTCCTTTTGAGAACTCAGGTCAATTGCGTAGATTGTATATAAACCTTTAAATGCAACCATATCCAAAATAGGATCATTATTACCATTACTTTCACACACCTTTTGGTAGGACTTGTAGGCTTCCGCATAATCATTTTTTTCCCAATCAATTTCCAATCTATCTCGCGGATAAAATGTGCCATCAAGAGAAACCCGAAGTTGTTTCACCTTAGCATTATCACTCAGCGCATTATTCTTATTAGTACCGTCCTCTCCATCTGGTTTTTTAAAAATGAGCCAGAGGTATCGTGGCTTTCCTTGAAGAACACCTAAATTCCAAGTGTAGGTAGTGTGTTCCAGTTTAACGTGTTGACATCTTCTTTTAAGGTATGATACATTTAGCGGTTTCTTTGAGTTAAGTCTTCTATTTAACATCTCTTCCGTTTTAAGATTAGGAGTATATTCACTGATATACCAACACAAATCATTAATAACAAATTTATTATTTTCTCCAAAAGCATTTTCATCCCCAAAAAGCAATCTATTTACATTATCATTCCTTTGTAGTTGAAATCTAATTTTAAGCCCATACAAAACTTTATCATAATCACAAAATCCAAATATACCTTTCAGAGGTACTGCTACGGTAAAACTATTCTCAGCTTTTGCGTCATCATTATACATTGACTTCCTTTGACTATAACCAGGGTCTGCGTTTGTACCCGTTGACATATCAGGAATAAAACCCTCAACAGCTCCCTTACCCATTCTATCACTAAACGAATATAGTGTAAATTTCATCATTTCAGATGTAGCAGAGACATAATCAACCGCTTCAACCTCTTGTGTTCCAATATACAGGCGGACACTGTCAAACATTTTCCAGAAGAAATCATTTACGAGTGTAGCATTAGTATTATTCGCAGCCTTAGTGAATTTAAATTTACACAGCAAGAAACTATCAGCTAGATTCAAGTAAGTTTGTTGATTATTTATTTCAAAACTTTTTGTTCCGTTTGAATTCCAGTCTGTTCCTGTAATAGCATTTACCTTAAAATAGTCTTCCTTTTTAGTAGAGTTTGAAATGATAATCGTATCATCCAAATCATAGATACTATCAATCGCTTCCATACTTGTATTTATATAGTATTAAAATCGTTGAAACCCTGACCCAAGTATTTTAATGATTTTTTGTCGTTCTTGTGAAGATAGTTGAGTTTTACCTTTTTTAATTTCTTTGATTGCTTGTAATTTATGAGACTCCTTTTGAGCATCTTTTATACTCTTTATAGCACCCGCAACGGAGCCCACGGCAGAAGCAGTTGAACCAATTAGGTCTTTATGTTTAAGGATGGTTGAACCAATACCCATTAGAGTATCAATTATCCCATCTCCTTTATTTCTAAATTGATGTCCCACACCCCGTTGTCGCTTTGGTTTATAGTATCCTCTCCCAAGAAACATACCTTCACCCTTATAGTATGGTGAAAGGAACATCCCATCCCCTGTAATTATTTTATATTTTCCCAACTCGTGTTTTCTCACAATAACCATTATTTATTTATTGAAAAACTTCACGTAGGTGAATTCTGATGGATATAATTTCATCATTAAAGGATATCATACGATTATCTTGGTCGGTTATCCTAAAATTTACTCTGTATATGGTTTTTCCTGACACAGGTAAATAGACAAGATTTTTTGGTTCCATATTAAATTTATAACCAATCGGGGTTGAGTATGCACTGAATGAAAATATTGTATTTGTTCTTATTCCATCGTTATAAGCACCGTCAATCAAATCACAATGAATTAATACTGAATTTATACCGGAGGATATTTGGATAACATTATCACTGTAAAACGTCCCGTTATTTTCAATCTTTTTTGAAGAGAAACCCAATAGCTCTCTAAACGAATTTTCAATCGTGAAATCAACTTTATAATTATTTTTAAGTTTAATAGTTGATTTTGAAGTGTGTTTTTGAATATCTATTACAATATTTTTTGGTTCATCACCTTTTTCTTTCATAAGGCGAGAGACTTCTGAAGATATTTGAGAAATCTCGTAAGCTCCAGGTGAAACGGTTATAGTTTTATATCCACTTCCTGGATTATAACTAAACTTGTTGTTTTTCTCTGTGATATTAAAAAGGGTATTGTAAGTTTCCATTGACAACAAAGATGCCTCATATGAGGTAAGGGGGTCAAGTTGTAGTGGGTAAGGGAATGAAGCTGTGTAATCGCTCGTTGTGAAATTAAAACTAAGAATTGTGCTTCTCATCTTATTTAATATCTAATAAAATATCTTTGTATTGACATTTATTAATTATTTTCATGTTCATCAACTGATCTAAAATGGCTGAGGATTCATTAAAACAATTGTTGTTTCCAGCCTTCTTACTACCTAACAACAATAATAGCCTATTAACTAATTGTGATGGGTCATTTGGAAGAAAACTAACACCTGAACCAAGTTTACTTAAAGCATCAATAATATGTTTCTCCTTCTCATTCTTCTTACTTTTACCAGCAACAGAAACTCCATAATCAAGTGCATTTAACAACTCAATATATACCCTATCTTCCTCTCTTTCCATATCAAGTGGTTCCTCAAAATATTTTGAACCGCTGAATCCGGGGTTTGTTAGAAGAAACATTAATCTTGGAGTTAATTTAACATTTGGTTGAGTAGAACTCAAGAACATCAATTCATCATTAAATATCAATACCTTTTCTTCCACAAGATGAAACACTGCTGGTTCTTCTGTTGGAATGAGACCTGCTCTGGTTTTTGAACCCGCCGAATATTCATTGTTTTGAAGAGCTTCCACAACATAATTAGGGGGTTGATTTACCTGCTCAAGTTTCCGAAATAATCCCTCGTCATCATATTCTAATTCACCAAGTTCTTGTTTTGTTATCTGACTAAAATCTTTGAGCATTTGAAGTTTTTTCGGAGTAAATTCTACCGTGGGAACTGTAGGTGAGTGTTGAGCTTTCAAAAGTGGTTTAAAGAATTTCTCTTGTTTTCTTTCAAAGGCTTCTTCACCAGTTAGTTTCTGTCTCCGTTTCTTCTTTATCTCTTCCTGTTGTTTAACAACTTTTGAAACTAATTGTTGATGTTCCTTAAACTTTCTTTCTCTTTCTTCGGTATTCATTTTCTGTATTTATTTATTGAAAAATATCATGTAGTATCTCATCTTGTTTCACAACAATATATTTATATTTTCCAATCGTGTGTTTCATATAATTTTCAAATTCTTTTTTACTACATAACGTAGAGCAATTATCTCTCCAAAAATTATTTACATCTATTGAATTTAACTTAAATAAAATAAAAGTATTGGCATTGTTTCTTATTGAGCGTCGAGGGAGTTGAAAATATGATTGACTAAGATATATACAATTACAAGAAGAATGTCTCCCTCTTGTATAGTAGCTATCCATTACTGTTTGGTTTCTCTCATTAACACAATCATCAAAGATGACGAGGTTCTTTTTTGATTTATCTAAATCTTGAGGTGAAGGTATATCATCCGTATTATCACTGAGAATACAAGTTATGGGTTTCGATTTTGATTTCTGTGTATCACAAAATAATTGTATTATATCTTCAATATTATAATCATTCAGTTTGTTTTGAAGTTTAAATAAACCGATAATGTCTTCCTTTTTAAGACCTGCATTAAAACCCTGTGAGAGTAGTTGATACTCGGGTTGAAAACTTGACTTTGTAAAAATTATTAAATTATCATAATCTAAAAAATTAGAACCAAGGAGCATCTTTAAAAGTAAACAGGTTTTTCCACATCCGCTTGAACCAACTATTAGACATCTCAATGAATTTGGAATGTTTTTATGGTTATTAAATTTTATCTTATTTTCCCAAACGGGTAAAAAATCATTCATTTATATATTTGGAAAACAAGTCATCCAACTTTTTTTGAGCTATTTTAGAAACTCTATATTTTATCCTGAGTTCGGGTTTAATTTCAAAATAATTCATTATTTTATTTATGTAGTATCTTGTATTAACATTTCCATTAAAATTATTTTGAATAATAAATATCATTAAACCCTTATACATTTCCTCAATACAAGGAGTCTCTTTCCTTGTAAGAAATGGTGTATTATCACCATAATGCTTAACATTCATCTCTCTTATTAATCTTGTAAAGTAATTCATTTTTGGTTCTAATTTAAAAGAGTTATATGTTTTTTTATATTTCTTATTATCATTAATTAGAATATAATCACAGAATAAACATTGTTTATATGAATCCTCATCATTAAGCCCCACTCTATCACAAGCCGGACAATTCTCTAATTTATCATATGGAGAGTCTGGAAATTCTAAATATCCTTCAGAACTTATCATATTTATGTGGTAAATTTTTACTTAAACTAAACGCAAGTTTATTCATTAATAAATACAATGTTTCAAAGCACAAAAGACAAATTTCAATCAATCTCTACTTCGGTGGAAGATATAGAAAAATATGTCAAAGATGTTAAATTGAACAAAGATAAATATGGAAATTTTTGGGTAAAACCAGTTATGGAAAATAACATGAGCCCCTCTATTTCATTTAAAGGAAGAGCTCTAACTATACCTGGAAAGACATCCATTAAAGTAAATCTAACAAAAGTTTCTCCTCTACTCCTGGCAATTTATTCAAAGCTTGAAAAAGTGATTGACCACGATACTTTGAAAAAGAATGATAAGACCATTAATAATTCTAGAGGAGACATTTGTATTTTCTTTAATAATCCAAAGGGTGTAGATCTAAGTAAAATGAATGATGTTAATATTTCTGGTGAAATGTCATTTCGTTCTATGATAGTTAGAGATTATTTAAAGATAACTTTTGATATAAAAATTGTAGAGATTGAATCTGTTAATGAAAGAAAGTATATAGATATTGATGGGAATATTTTTCTTGCTAATTAAATATGAGTCAATACAGCAGTGAAGATTTTACTATTTCATTGAACTCGGACGATAGTGATGATAGTATTTCATTGAACTTGGACGATGGTGATGATAGTTATGATACTAATAGTTTGTGCTCAAATGATAGTTATGAGAGTAGCTTTATTGATGACTCTGAGTATGATTCTGAGTATTCATGTGATAGTTATGACTTAGATGATTCTGAGTGAAAAAGTGTTTTAGTTTAAGCACAGCGATATATATAAAACGGAGCTGTAAAGCTCAAAAGTGTTTTATTTTAAGCACAGTGATATATATAAAACACCACGTTTTCTCACGCTATAAATATGGTTTATTGTGATACTTGCGAGAAGGAAGTAAAATATTATAAACAACATATTCTCACCGCAAAACATACATACAACATTTTAAACAAACTTTCCCCTCTTCCACCTGAAACAAAACACTGTTCTACATGTAATAAAAATATCCTCAAGAAAGGCTTCAAAATACATCTTAAAACAAATCTACATTTATCAAATTTTATCACAACTAAAAACTCTGATGGAGCATTCAAAGGACATATTAAAATAAGAGTCTTTAACTTCAAACCTCCTGAACCAGAGTCTATAGTTGATGCTGTAGAAATAGTTAAACCTGCTGTTCAAACGTTGATTGAAAAAACACTAAAGGAAATGAAACCACTTAAATTTTATATGGGAGTAAAATTAGAAATGACAAAGGATGAAGGAGTTATAGATGCACCATACATGAGAACTGAGCCACACTTTATATCTTCATATCAAGATTTTAAAACATCAGGAGTCTATGATGAACTTATTAAACAAGAGCAAGATGTGGATAATTCAATCGTAGGAAGTGGATTCAATATAGGAAAAATTATTTACATAGACATTCATATTCTTAAATCAGATCCTCTAAAAGCTTCTTCTTACATTGATTTACCCAGTGTTATCAAAAATAGAAAAGCAGTTATCAATATCAAAAATAAAGACAATAAATGTTTTCTCTGGTCTATTTTAGCACACTTACATCCTCCACATTTTCATGATGAAAGAGTATCTCATTATAAAAAATATGAGAATACATTAAATACGAAAGATCTAAAGTTTCCGATGACTTTAAATGATATTCCTAAATTTGAAAAGATGAATAATTTATCAGTTAATGTTTATGGTCTAACAGAAACAAACAACATTCAGGTTTTAAAGCTTTCTGACAATTGTAAACAAACTCATATTAATCTTCTATATTTTAATTCAGACGAAAATTCACATTATACATACATCAAAGATATTGCTAAATTAATAAAACCACAAGTCTGTAAGAGAACAAATAAAATATATATTTGTTTGCGTTGTCTTAACTTCTTCAATTCACAAGAAAGATTAGATAAACATTCAAATTATTGTGGCGAACATAAATCAACGGTAATCAATATGCCTAAAGAAGGCTCAAAGATCACATTCAAAGATGAAAATAAAAAGATCAAACATCCATTTGTTATATATGCTGATTTTGAAAGTATTTTAGAAAAAATTGATACTGCTTCTCAAGATCCAAAAGAATCATACACAAATAAATATCAAAAACATACTCCTTGTGGTTTTTGTTATTATATCAAATCATCCGTTGGTGATAAATATAACAAGTTAGAGATGTATAGAGGCTCAAATACCCCAGAGGAGTTTGTGAAACGACTAGAAAAAGACTGTGTTGGATTAACCAAGATAATGAGAGAAACCAATAAACCAATGTCCTTAACAAGTAAAGAAAAAAGGGAATTTATAAAAAACAATGTCTGTCATATTTGTGAGGAGAAAATTGGTAAAGGTCTAAAGGTTAGAGACCATTGTCATCTCACTGGTAAATATAGAGGTCCGGCTCATCAAAGTTGTAATATTAATTATCAACTCCCCTCTTTCATTCCTGTCTTTCTTCATAACAACGCTCATTATGATACACATCTATTTATCAAGGAACTCTCAAAGACTTCTGGAAGTATCTCAGCAATTCCAAACACGGATCAGAAATACATTTCATTCACAAAAACAATTCACACATCTCCTATTACTCATATCAGATTTCTTGATACATTTAAATTCATGGCAAGTCCATTGGTTAACTTGGTTCAAAATCTAAAAGAGTTTCCATGTCTTTCAGAGTATTTTTTAGATAAAGATTTTCTAACACAAAAGGGAATTTACCCCTATGACTATATGGACTCATTTGAGAGATTCAATGAAACACAACTTCCTTCAAAAGAAAATTTCTATAACAAATTAAATAATAGTCATATATCTGATAAAGATTATGTACACGCACAAAATGTTTGGGAAAAATATAACATCAAGAATCTTGGCGAGTATCACGATTTGTATCTCAAAACTGATGTGCTTTTATTGGCCGATGTATTTGAAGCCTTTAGATCTGTTTGTCGCACTGGATATGGATTGGATCCTGCTCACTACTACACAGCACCTGGATTGGCCTGGAGTGCGATGTTGAAAATGACAAAACAAGATTTGGATTTGATAACCGATGTTGATATGCTTTTGATGATTGAAAAGGCAAAAAGAGGTGGAATTTCACAAGTCTGCTCGAGTAGATACGCAAAAGCAAATAACAAATATCTTCCAAATTATGATCCAACGAAAGAGAGTTCTTACTTGATGTACTATGACGCGAACAACCTGTATGGCTGGGCAATGTCTCAGGCTCTTCCTTATGGAAAACTTAGATGGGTAAAGGAAAAAGACTACAAAAACGTTTTACAAGATGTATGTATCTCTACACAAAAAGAATTGGATGAAGAAAAAGTTGGTTATTATTTTGAAATTGATTTAAAATATCCAGAGGAACTCCATAACCTACACAAAGATCTCCCATTTGCTTGTGAGAAAGCAAGTCCAAAGAAAGAATGGTTGAGTGATTATCAACGATCGTTTGATATAGGTGAATCAACAGAAAAATTACTTACTACATTATATAACAAGAAAAATTATGTTCTACACCAAAGAAATTTGCGACAATATTTATCAAAAGGTCTAAGAGTAGAGAAGATCCATAGGGTTCTAAAGTTCAATCAAAGTCATTGGTTAAAGGGGTACATTGATTTTAATACACAAAGAAGAACAGAGTCAAAAACAGATTTTGAGAAAGACTTTTATAAATTGATGAATAATGCGGTCTTTGGTAAGACTATGGAGAATGTGAGGAAAAGACAAAATATCAGACTATCAACATCTTGGGAACAAGCATCAAAATTAATTAATAGACCGAGTTTTACTCGAGCTGAGGTCTTTACTGAGAACTTTTGTGCGATCCATTTGATTAAAGAGAGTATTGAAATGAACAAACCTATTTATATTGGAACAACAATTCTTGATTTATCAAAGTCATTAATGTATGATTACTTTTATAATAACTTGAGGAAGAAATATCAAAATGATGTTAATCTACTTTATATGGATACAGATAGTTTTATTTTGAAAATTAATACCAACGATGTTTATTCAGACATGAAAAGAGACATTAATATCTATGACACGAGTAATTACAGTCCAGAGAGTGAGTTGTTCTCTTCTAAAAATAAAAAGGTGATTGGAAAGTTCAAGGATGAATTAGGAGGAAATGTTATGAGTGAATTTGTGGGATTGAGGTCAAAGGCTTATGCTTATAAATACATTGTGAATAACGTTGAAAAGACTGATAAGAAGTTAAAAGGTGTAAAGAAAAATGTTATTAAAGAAACAATAAACTTTAAGGATTATTATAACTGTTTAACAACAAAGAAAGAAGAGTTTAGAAAGATTAATGGAATAAGAAGTTATAAACATCAATTATATTCAGAAGAGATAAATAAGAAAGCATTGGGGGCTTTTGATGATAAGAGGTTTATTTTAGAAAATGGAATTGATAGTCTCCCTTATGGTTATATAAGTATATAAGTGATAAGATATATATATAAGTGATAAGATATATATAAGTGATAAGATATACATAAGTGATAAGATATATATAAGTGATAAGATATATATAAGTGATAAGTTAAAAAGGGGGGGGTTGGGGATTTTAACGGGCTACCGCCGCCTTTTTTACTATCATATAAATGATAGAACCAAGTATCAACCAGACTAAAGAGTGGAGGTGTAATCAACCTTGGTATATAAATGGAAAACATAATGAATGTGAAAAATATCAAATAGGTATAATTGAAAAGGCAACTGGTAAAAAAGTTCACAAAACAAATAAGAGAATTAATTTAAATACCGGTGAATTGGGTAAAAAAGATGGAAATATTTTTGAGTGGACGGAAAACTTTGATGGTTGTCAGGAAAATATATACTTTAATTTAAAAATGGTATGTGGCACTGGAGGCGCTCAAGCAAGAACATTGAGGGAGGTTTACCATTTTATCTTAGCTCAGTTAAAATATCTTAATAAAGAACCAAACTCAAACATATTTTTTGTTAATATATTAGATGGTGAAGAGAGTTGTAGGAGAATTAAATTATTTCCCACGCATAAACAAATATTTGTAGGGTCGTTGTTTGAGTGGGTTATATTCACCAGATGATATTAAGAGTAAAAGGTTAAAAGGTCCATAAGGTCAGAAGGATCACAGGTGTTTAAGTGGTCTAATGAATAAGGATAACATGTCAAAAGGTATGAAGGTTCGTAAAGAACAGGGTGAGAGAAATAGAGGTCTTTAGGGTCAATATGGAAGTGAATGGGTCAAAGATTAATCTGCCAGATGATATGTAGAAGAAGGATGATAGGTCTATAAGAGAAAACAAATATTTGTAGTGTTTGAGTGGTCTAATGAACAACATTAAGGATAGGTACTACAGACAAAAGGTTCATAAAGATGAGGGTGGGAGAAATAGAGGTGTTTATGATTTTTGAAAAAGACAAGGGGGTAAATGACATTAGATAGGGATTTCCCATGTTAAACGGAGGTGTCCCAGAAGCAACATTATTACACTACTGTCGAATCTTGCATTGCTTCTGGCATGCACAACAAATCATCTCGAGGCAACTTTCTGGGATTGGTCTCTGTGATGTCAGAATAGGCTCTAGTCCTGAATCACCACGTTTCACTCCCATTTCCACAGGTGCAGGAAGGTCAGGTATGGCACAATGAGCATTTCTCCATACCATGGCTTGATAGTGTACTCGCATCAAATGGAAATGAAGAGCATCACTTGTCGGTGACATTGCTTCTGGTTTACCAGTCTTGGAGAACAACATATGTCATGTTGAATCAACAGAGGAACCCTCAAAATTCAAAAGTCTAAATTCGGCTTGGGAACCGGGTTAATCGAATTCAGCATATC
>NC_136265.1:28338051-28413051 GCF_964187855.1 Myxine glutinosa
GGGTATGTGAAAACAAAAAGAGAGCCTTGTCTGCTGTAACGCCATGGCTTGCAAAAGCAGCCTGAATAGCGTTCACCAATCGCTAGATATGGTAAATTTTGTCAGATTTCACTCCAGATTTGGACATTATTTGGTCTACAGCATCCAATCCTCATATCTGAATCACTTTTTTGATGATATGCTTCAATTATGTAATGATAAATTGATCGTGTTTCCAAGGCAATGCACGTTTGAGTGGGCCAAAACAAAATGGCAGCTTAAGAACCCAGCAAGGTGCAGGGGCTGACAAAGATGACGGGCCGCCATATTGGGAAGTCACCACATGGGGTTTTTTTTTCTTGTGAGCACCTCGTTAATCGTCTTCAAAAACGATGTCATTACACACCCAAACACTTTCAGTTTTCATCCTTGCAATCTGTTGGAGGTCCAGGTGTATGCATGCAAAGTTTGGGGCCGCTAGGTTTCATGGTTTTGGAGTTATGGAGGAGACAGACGGACGGACGGACAGACAGACGGACACTGCCTTTTCTTATATATGTAATATGTATATATATGTATATATATATATATATATATATATATATATATTATATATATATATATATATATATATATATATATATATATATTGTTACGGTTTTTAGAACCTTCACTTTATAAATTTAGTATTAAATTTCCTGTGTACATTTCCCCTTAATTGGCTGTTAATTGAAATAAGTGCACCTTAGCTAGTCCATGTACAAGCACATAGCAAATCATAGGCTTCCCTCAATCGTTATCTCTTTATTCTATGTCAGTTTAAGGCTCTGTTGCCCATTAGTTGACTCTGCATTGCACCAAATGAAATAAGATAGATCCCCTGTTCAAATTGCCCAAAACCTCCATCCCCTTTCAATTGCCTCCATTACGGCGTGGTCAGCTCGGGGAAGAAAGGCGTGCCACCCATCGTCATCAGGGGGAGGAGTCGGCCAAGCGCCAGGAACAAGGCGTTGGCTTTGCCAACGCCTCATCAAGGGGCGGGATCGGTGAGCCCTCGCGACCAATCAAGGCCGAGGCGAGCTCACCGATGGGCGTTTCCAAAAAGGCCGGCGGCTTGATCGCCATGCGCCTCATAAAAGGAGGTTGGGAGGGACTACACCAGAGATGAGTGAGAGAGTCCCCACCAGAGAGTCGTTGAGGAGTTCCGTGGCAAACAGTTCTGTGAAGGGAGGTGCCTGAACAAGCTATGAGGGAGGTGTGCTGAACCGAGGGAGACGCTGTCCCAACCAGCCTAGCCACAACAAGCTCCGACGCGTTGCTACGAGCATCCCGGCGGTGTGGACCCGAGGGTGGAGAGCCGGCGGCCTGCTCGCTCCCGGCCCGGCCGTTCTGTGGACTGCCTGAACCTTCTTCTCCCTCCAGCCATTCCTGCTTCATTTCCATTCGTGTAAGTCTGACTGTCGTCTGTTTGTCTGTGTTGTCTGGAGTTTAAGTTAAGCCTGCAGATAAGCTAGAATTGCACTGTCTTCTTCTTCTGTAAATTATTTTCGTTTCTTTCCTTCTCCCCTGGTTTCTTTGATTTGTACATAATTAGTTAATAAATCCCTGTTCTTCCTACCTTTGCCTTCTTTCCTTCACATCCGTTCGTCTTTGTGATTTCCCCAATGAGTACCTGTGGCGTGATTTTGGCCAACGTTTAAGAATCGGGTTTAGTCCTTGCTAATGGTTCGAACCGCGGGCTGCTAAAACCGCTCGGCAAAATACCATCTTGTCCGTGGTTTCGAACGGAGTTGCCCACCTGCTTTGTGGAGGGATCGGCGGGGGTGTACGGGAATCCTTTGACCGATCGCCTCGGCCAATCCCACCCCACAAGGGAGCGGGGTAGCTTCAGGAGCGGAGACGGCCAGTACAAATAGAAGTGGGATTAACCCCCCCCCCCCCCCCCCTGCTAAGGGGAGAGCCGTCTCCCTATTTTAAAATACTTATAATTTATTTCTTAACTATAATTTTTACAAGAAATGGATATAAGAAGAAAGCGTATAGCATGAAGTTTTATTTAAAATTCGATATGGGCACCAGAATTCGCCACCAGCTTCTCAAGCCGCCCGGGAACCGCGTCAACTGATTTCACCAGGAACTCTTGTGGGATGGAAGACATAACTTCTCGTATTCGCCCTTCAAGTTCTTCCAAAGTCGTTGGTTTGGTACAGTAGACTTGCTCTTTTATCCACCCCAAAATAAAAAAAGTCACATGGTGTTAAGTCAGGGCTCCTGGCTGGCCACTCATACGGACCACGACGACCCATCCATCTCCCAGGGAAGTGGGCATTCAGTAATTCACGAACAACAATAGCAAAATGTGGAGGAGCGCCATCTTGCATGAAAATCAAATCTTCAACATTCTCCGAAGCACTGATAATTGGCCAGATTTCGTCTTGCAGCATGGTGAGGTACCTTTTGGCATTCATGGTATCGCGAAGAATGAAGGGACCTACAATCCTTTCCGAAGTCATTCCACACCATACCGTTACCCTGGGCCGATATTGCGTTTTTTCAGAAATAACACGAGGATCTTCTCCTGCCCAGTAATAGCAGTTGTGACGGTTCAAAAACCCACCGATGTGAAATACCGCTTCATCAGACCAGAGGATATTTTTAAAGAGATCAGACCAATCTTCATACCAAGCCAGCATCACCTCCCCAAACTCCATGCGAATGTCGCAGTCTTCAGCAGAGACTGCTTGACAGTAGTGCGGCTTCCAAGCATGCCATTTAAGCTCCTTTTTGAGCACAGTTCGTACTGTGTGAAAGGAGAGCCCACTTTCCCTTGCTGCTTGTCGAATTGACTTTCTTGGGCTATGTGTAAACATTTCTTGAACTGCTTGCACTGTCTCCGGGTCACTGGACTTGGAAGGGCGACAGCTTCTTCGAGTATCAGGTACAGATCCTGTAGCCATGAGTTTTGCATGACAATTCTTGATCGTCTTTGCCTCAACTTGAGCATGTGCTCCTTTAATGGTCCTCCACCATCTTTGCACTTGAACAACGGATTTCCAAACTTCGTAACGTGCCGCTAGCTGGGCACGCTCCTGCAGGGTAAGACGTCCAGCCATGTTTGTAGGGCTTCCGAATTTCAAACAAAAAATAATCTGAAAAAAAACCAACACAGATTAAATTCTCATACATTAAGGAACAAACACTAAAAATTTGAGAAAAATATTACAATAAATAAATAAATTCTAAATATTTTAAAATAGGGAGTTACTTTTCAATCACCCTGTATGTATGTATATATTGTTGCGAATATGGAATTTGGCCTCCATATCCGCTTGTAAATATTCCCCTATTTCCCCAATACTCCCCAACTATCCCCAATCCCCCATTCCCTAGTCCCATTGTCTGTAAACAACACTCTGTAGAACCGACCTTCCCCTTTTTCCCCCATTAAATGTCGTGCCCAGGTCCACCGCATCACACGTAGACAACTTTCGGACATCTTGCTAGTTATTCTTAGTCTATGTCAGTTAAGGACTCGTTTCCATTAATTCTGACTCTTCGTTGCACCAGAATGTGATTGTATGGCACCAGTAGTGAGTTTAGGACCTTCCAATACCTCCCCACAACCTCATCTCCGCATCCTCCCATCATCTCATGGAACAACAACAACTACAACCACAGCGGGGGGCGGCGCGGCCGCGGTGCGGGGAGTGGGCGTCCTCCCTCCGGCTCGGTTAGCCGCCATGGCCCATGTGCTCCAGGTTACGGGGTTACCACGAAGGGGCTGGCTGTCAGTTCCTCGTCAAGGGCGGAGCCCGGTAACCCCCCCAGCACGCACCCAATGAGAAGCAACGTGCCGATTCCATCTGGGGCGGAGCTAACGAGCCGAGGGCGTGTCACTCCCCGCCGGATATACGCGGCCACGTACCGGACGTGATGTGAGATGCGCCCCGAGCTTGAGAAGACAAGAGAGCCACCTCCGAGCGCTGAGAGACCTCCTGCATCTTTTGGGCCGCGCTATCCTGTCCCTGAGCACAAGGTGCACCTTGTGCTGGCCATCGAATACCCGCTTTCCTTGCCATCAATCCCCGTGTGAGTCAGCCTTTTGTCCCGTTTATCTGTCGTCTGTTGGGGTTAATATAAGAGTGTGTCTAAGTGCTTGTCTTTCTATGCTGTACCTCTCGTCCCTGTAGTCTAACCTTCCGCCATAATATAACCTCCTCCGGGGGTCTTGAGAACCGTATCCCTGGTGTCGTGTCATTTTAATCCCAGCCGTGTGTCCTTTTCCTTCATTGACCTAGCGTAGCGCGACTCGGCAACGTTCGAGTATAATCGGGTAACTTGTGCAGACGTGGTCATACCAAACCGCTCGGTAAACTAACATCCACAACCGCGTCTGTAACAATTGGTGTCGAGGAGTGAAATTCGGACCCGGGACTAAATTTATTAGGCCCAAATTTGTAGTAGAATCGATTCGGAGCGCGTTTCCCGCGCGAAATTATAACGGCGAAATTTGATTTTGTTATACGAAAATAAAAACCCGAATTTTGAAAGTCGCGCTATGGCAGACCAAGACAGCTGGGGTCCGGTAGTGGAGAGTGAGGCAGGGTCGGTCCAGGACCAAATTGAGGGACGTGAGGAGAGCGAAGCAGCGAGGGTAGCAAACGCACAAAATGGCGCCTCGCTGGTCACCGCGCCCGCGACCGTGGCAGCGCCCCTGGTGGATTCGAACCTTTTCCTCCTGCAAATGAGGGCCCTTATGGAACAAATGGTGGGAATGAGGGCTGATAGTGAGCGGTTGGGAAACCAAATGGGGGTAATGAGGGACGAAGCGAGGGCTCGGAGTGAGCAATTGGGGGTAATGGGAAACCAAATGGGGGTAATGAGGGACGAAGCGAGGGGTACCAGTGAGGGATTAGACGAGAAATTTGGGAAATTGAACAATAGATTAGGGGAAATACAGGAGGGGTTAACGGGGGTAGAAAACAGAATGGCCGCTCAAGAGAATCAAATGGAAGGGATGCAAAAAGGGTTAGAGGGGTTAGAAAACACCATGGAAGGCAAATTGAGGGACATGAGGGACCAAGCGGAAAGGGAAGTTAACCAAATGGGGCAGCAGATAGAGGGGGTCAGAATGGGGGTAGAAACTAAACTGGATGCTCACAGGGAGGAAATGGAGCAGATGAGGGTGGCATCTGGGCAGGAGATGCAAGTGATGGGAGAGGAGATCAGAAGAGGAGTGAGTGAGGAGGTCGGAGGAGTGCGCGAGGAGGTGAGGCACTGTAAGGAGCACATGGAGAAGGAGGTGAGAAAGGGGACTGTAAAGTTACAAGGGGGCATAGAGGTCCTGACGCAGGAGGTGGAACAGCTGACGGAGGGACAAAAAGAAGTAACGGAGCAGGTTCAAAGGAACACTGCGGTAATAGGAGGGTTAAAAGCGACACAAAATGACCTAAAAAATGACTTGGTAGCGACGAAGAGGGAATGTCAGATGGTACGTGAGGGACTGACAACGAGGTTGGACGAGGTGATAGAGGTAATGGAGACGAAGGACCGGCAGGTGAGGACGCACATGGAAACGGTCAAGGTAGCCTTGGAGGACGAGCTTGAGGAGACGTACCGGGGAATAAAAGAGGTGAAGCAGAAATTAGAAGAAGTGGAAGAAGGGATGAGCGAAATTAAGAAGCGACGGAGAGGGGATAAGAAAGAGATAAAAGAGGAGATAAAAGAATTGGTCCAAAGTCTGTGTTTGGATCGTGATGATGTGCCCATTAACCGGATGAGGGATTCGCAGGTGATGGAGGAGAAGCGAAGAGGAAGAGGACCCGGTGTAAGTGGTGACCAATATGGTCGTGCGTATGATGCGCCAGGGGATTTAATGAGCTTGGGGGTCGAGATGGACCCGGGTGTTCGTGAGAGGCCGTGGGTGAAGTGTGCGACAGGTCTGGTGTGCGAAAAAGGAGGTGTGCGAGAAAGTCCGACTCTGGGGTGTGTGAGGAAAAAGTGCGTGCCAAGGAGTGAGGGTGCTGGCGAGAGTGAGTCGGTCGTAGCGCGTGTGCGAGGGAGCACATGGAAGCGTGGTGTGGTAAGTGTTACAGAGGGTGTGACGGGAGAGTGTGCGCAGGAGTGTGCGCGAGAAAGGTGTGTGACGGACAGGTGCATGAGGAAAGAGTGCGCTGTCAGAAGTAAGGAAGAGTGTCCACCTGTGGTGAGTGTTACAGAGGGTGTAACGGGAGAGTGTGCGCGAGAAAGGTGTGTGACGGACAGGTGCACGAGGAAAGAGTGCGCTGTCAAGAGTAAGGGTGAGTGCGCTGTCAAGAATGGAGGTGAGAGTATTGAGAGTGACAAGGAGAGTGAGTTGGTTGTGACAGGTGAGCGAGGATGTACACCTGGGATGGAAGGATGCACACCTGGAATGGTAGAGCGTGAGTGGGAATGCACGCTGGAATTGGTAGTGAGGCACGTGGTAGGATGTGCGAGTGAGAGCACACCTGTGATTGTCACAGAGGAGGTGACCGAGGAGGGGGTGCGAAGAGGTGTGTTGGTGAGGTGTGCTACCAACGAATGTGTGCCAAAGTGTTCGGTGGTCAGGTGTGTGACCAGGGCTGTGAGTAGAATGGGTGTACCTGGGTGTGTAAGGAAAGGTAGCATGGGAACGGCTGGATGTGTGAGCAAGGAACGGGCTGCGGGGTGTAAGCATGCAGGTGAAGCATCGACGTTACACGGGTTAGAGGTTAGGTCGACTTTTAGCCGAAGCGGGCCCTCGGTGCGTGCCGGGCCTCGCTTTGAACGGCCGCGTCCGTGCTCCACTAGGCGGAGCGGGCAGCCCGATAGAAAGGGTCGTTATGGCGACCACTTTTGGTTGAGGCAGTCCGGCAGGTCGAGATCGGGACATTGGATAGCTCCACGCCGAGATGGTGCGTGGGATCTCGGCCCGGGTAAGCCCCCGTCCCTGCACCGAGTGCCGGACGCATCCAGCCGCTGGCACAGAACAACCCGCATTCATGGCTTGGCTTTACGAAGCCGGGCTTTGGACAGGGATTGGCGCACCGAGAGGTATTAGTGAGTAGACTGGGTGATGAGGTTAGTGTTTTGGCCCCAAAATTAGAGAAAAACAAAATTTGATGATTGGCAAAGGATTGGCAGTAGTGATTGGCAGATGATGGGTAGTGATTGGCAAATTTTTAATTTGTTGAAATTTGATATGCAAAATTAATAGTGAGAGACCCCCCCGATGTGGTGGGATGACAAATCCACCATCCCTCACAGAGGGGGGCAAAGGAGCAATAGCTTATGGGGTGTATGGCAGTGAAAACTAGCCCGGGTGGGTTAGGTTATATTGTAGGGATCTAGAAGAGATTGACATTAGGTGACGTTAAGTTTAGTTAGTGACTGATACCTGTAGTGGGGACGCAGGTAGATTAGTATGGATGATAATGACGAGGGAGCGCAATAGTTTAAAGGGACGACTGGGAAGCGCAAGTTTCAGAGGGGAGTAGTTAGATGAGATGATGCCGTGTGTGTGTGAGGATGGAACAGGTGTGATTGCACAGGTGTGCAACTGGACAGGTGTGTGGAACAGTGTGTGAGTAATGAGTGTTGTGGATCAGCGCGAATGCGCTTGGGGAGAGAAGGGTGCAGGTGGCACCAGGTGTGAGAGCACAGGTGTGCAAGTACAGGTGTGTGGAGAGAGTTGGAGTAAGTGGTACGGAGTGGTGTGCATGGTGCGAAGGTGTGGATGGGGGAAGAGTGGACCCCTTTCACGAGTACCCGGGGCGGGTAGTGTAAGTGTTAGGTAGAGGGTACAGGTAAATTGTGGTTGGATATTGGCATTTGTGGTGCGGTTGCAGAATGGTGTTGTGGATGGGTGCATTAGTGTTGTGGAAATGGCTGGGCGTGTAGCCTGTTAGTGTGTGTAGTTGGTTGGGCACTCCACCACTGTGAGGATGTCGGCCAGGTGAGGCCGCAGGTGGGCTCTGGGAGCCGGTAGTTGTGAGTGGGTGCCTGAGGATCCCGGGTGTGGATCGGGCAGCCCAGTGCCAGAGAGGGCACCGAGTGGGGAGAGCGCCAGAGGGCCTTCCCCAGGTAGTTAGGTTAGGGTAAGGAGCAGGTAAGCTCGGAGGCAACTGCAGTGGTGGAGGTGTGCAGGTGGGTAGACCCGCTGGGAGAGGTACACGTCGCGGCCCAGAAATTGTGCGAGGGCACCGGGAGATGAATCGGGGGAGTGAGACCCCAAATTGAAAAGCACCACAGTTTGGCCAATGGGAATTGGTTTTTAGAACCCATAGTGTAAGAGGGCCAATGGTTTGGCCGGAGAAAGACCCCGGGTAGTGTAAAGTTGTTAAAGTAATTTAGGAAATAGTTAGGATTGATGAACCTGTCGCACCATACGCAGCCACTTGCCTGTGGTGATGATGATGACTCCACACCTGTGTTTTCTTTGTTCTGTGCAGGAAATGAGAATTGCGGTGAGGATTTGTGAGACGCATCACGACGTGGATGAGACATTGGGGTGATTCCATCTCTCCCTCCCTAGGAGGGACTGATGATGAATTGGTAATGGCAAATTATGATGTTGAGTTGGAGATGGCAAATTATGATGTTGAGTTGAAAATGGCAAATTTGATTGGTTAGGAGGGAGAGAAGACGAATTTGGTATATGGGAGGAACGGGGAAGACAGTAGGGATGGTTGTTGATTTGTAAAGTAGATGTTTATGGGTAGTGTTGTGTTTTGTGGATACAGTAAGGGGTAAGGGAGGGGCCATGTAGGTTACCTGGTGGGGGGGGGGGGGGGGGGGGGCGTACGATAGGAACGTACCTGTCTCACCTGGTTCCCATGTGCCCCCAGTGTGCATCATCTTGTATTGCGTGCACTTTTGCGCCCTTACCACCTTACTCACTTGTCTGCTTCTTTTGTCTCCCACCTCCGAGGATCTGGCTTTGGGGCAGAGAGAGAGGAGAGAGGGGTGCTGGCTCCGCAGTTGTGGGCCTGCACTTTCGCTGCTTGCTGCTTGGATCGATACACCATATGGACCGCAATGTTTGTGGCCACCCACAATGGACCGCAGCTCTTTTGCGGCCAAGCACCACCCGTGGATGGACCTATGGGTCAACGTGGCACCTATGCCATACAGGTGAACCACTTTTAGTTGACACCACTGAAGGCCACAATATAGAAATGGACGCGGTTGGCGCCTTTCTTTATTTTTTGAAAGAGGCAAGAACACCAAGTGCACCACACGAAGGCAAGACCAGCGGCAGAACATCGGCCGGCTGTGACACCACCGGTGATTCATAAACACTTTATTGGTGCACCGGATGGTGCTGACTGTGTGAAGGGGTGGTGCTTTTGATGCTTGGAAGGGGTGCTCTGCACATTATTAAAGGCCGTAGGCCACAGAGCACTCGTGGGTTGGTGTATCGATGCTGGCATGCGTGCTCTCTCTATGCATAACATCTGCATGTGTCCCTCCAAAAACAGGTCCTGGATCGTAGTGTAAATATCAGCGTAGTCTTGTAAAAAATGCTCCCTACCGGCTGTATGTTTAGTTTGAGAATTCTTTCCGGATTCGGTTATCCTGTGGGTGTGTTTCTGAGAGGAGAAGGGTGCAACGTCGCAGGGGGACATATTTACTCATTTGTGAATATCTGTAAAACTGTCGCACTCAGGGTAGAGTTAATAGTAGAGGGAACTACATCTGAGTGCCACACTAAAATAGGTAAAAATTTATCGGGTCGGGACGCCCCGAGGGTAGAGAAGGGTGCAATGTTGCGAATATGGAATTTGGCCTCCATATCCGCTTGTAAATATTCCCCTATTTCCCCAATACTCCCCAACTATCCCCAATCCCCCATTCCCTAGTCCCATTGTCTGTAAACAACACTCTGTAGAACCGACCTTCCCCTTTTTCCCCCATTAAATGTCGTGCCCAGGTCCACCGCATCACACGTAGACAACTTTCGGACATCTTGCTAGTTATTCTTAGTCTATGTCAGTTAAGGACTCGTTTCCATTAATTCTGACTCTTCGTTGCACCAGAATGTGATTGTATGGCACCAGTAGTGAGTTTAGGACCTTCCAATACCTCCCCACAACCTCATCTCCGCATCCTCCCATCATCTCATGGAACAACAACAACTACAACCACAGCGGGGGGCGGCGCGGCCGCGGTGCGGGGAGTGGGCGTCCTCCCTCCGGCTCGGTTAGCCGCCATGGCCCATGTGCTCCAGGTTACGGGGTTACCACGAAGGGGCTGGCTGTCAGTTCCTCGTCAAGGGTAACCCCCCCAGCACGCACCCAATGAGAAGCAACGTGCCGATTCCATCTGGGGCGGAGCTAACGAGCCGAGGGCGTGTCACTCCCCGCCGGATATACGCGGCCACGTACCGGACGTGATGTGAGATGCGCCCCGAGCTTGAGAAGACAAGAGAGCCACCTCCGAGCGCTGAGAGACCTCCTGCATCTTTTGGGCCGCGCTATCCTGTCCCTGAGCACAAGGTGCACCTTGTGCTGGCCATCGAATACTCGCTTTCCTTGCCATCAATCCCCGTGTGAGTCAGCCTTTTGTCCCGTTTATCTGTCGTCTGTTGGGGTTAATATAAGAGTGTGTCTAAGTGCTTGTCTTTCTATGCTGTACCTCTCGTCCCTGTAGTCTAACCTTCCGCCATAATATAACCTCCTCCGGGGGTCTTGAGAACCGTATCCCTGGTGTCGTGTCATTTTAATCCCAGCCGTGTGTCCTTTTCCTTCATTGACCTAGCGTAGCGCGACTCGGCAACGTTCGAGTATAATCGGGTAACTTGTGCAGACGTGGTCATACCAAACCGCTCGGTAAACTAACATCCACAACCGCGTCTGTAACAATATATTGTCACGGTTCGCGGTTAAGGATGTTGTTTGCCGAGCGGAGGCCCCGCGACCTAACAGTTACCCCGATTCACCCAAACGTTGGCCCGATCGCGCCACAGCTATTCAATGTGGAAACCTCTAAAGCGACCGAATGTAAAGAGGAAGAAGAAGAAGAAGACGTGCGGAGGAATAACAGGTTTTATTAATTATTTACACAAGCCAAAGCAAAGAGAGCAGTTTGTTATATACAGAAAATGGAAGGAGCAGGCACACAGTGAAATCTTAAGCTTACCTATACAAGCTTAATTAATAAACCCCAGGACAACGTTAAAGACAGACGGACGATCACACTTACATGGGGAAATGCAGGCAGGAATGAATGGCTTGGAGATGGGTGGCTTTTAGAGGCAAGGAAGGTTCAGCGGGTACTGGGCACGGTCGGGCCAGAAGGCACCGCCGTCAAGAAGCCGAGCTTTGGTCCCAAACTGCGCGGGCGAAGTTCCTCTCTCTGTACTGCTGCCTCGTGCGCTCCTTGCGTTGCCCCGGTCCGCTTTTCCTGCAGCGCGGCACGTTTCACGGCGGCTCGGTCACACCTGCTCGTCTCCAGCGCATCTCCTGGACCCATCTCCGTCAAAGCTCATCTCAGATCTGCTTGGGGGACGTCCCGCGGTGGGTTATATAGGCCCCGCCCCTCAACCTTCGCGAACCTCCTTGATGTTTCTCTCCACACCCTCTCCAAGTCCAACCCCTTGTTCGTGGTTGGTTGAGTGGGGCTGACTCACTCCTCCCCTCTATGACGAGGTGGGGACCCGCCTTTCTTCCCCAACCCTGCCTCGTGGTCAATGGCGGCAATTGTAGTTGGCAATGCGAATGGCAATTGACGAAAGGGGGAATGGAGGTTTTTGGGAATGGGAATGAAGGATGAAGGGAATCTATCTCTTTCACTTGGTGCAATGGAGTGTCATGTTAATGGACGACAAGGCCTTACCCTAAAACACATAATAAGGATATAAACTACTGAACAAGGGTCTTATAGTGTCCTGCAATGTGGTGTTTCATGGAATTAACTACCGGGACGCCCTTTTTACCTTTACACAACTCTGGAGGCAGGAGGGGCCATATCCAACCAATGTTACACAACAATTTACCGCAATACAATACACACAATCAAAAAAATGCAATCCTCATATCCGCAACAATATATATACACACATATACACACATATACACACACACACACACACACACACACACACACACACACACACACACACACACACACACACACACAAAACGTGCCCTTCTAATGTGATGGATGCAACATGGCCGTTGAACGTCGTGAGCACATGCGTCTAAGCCAACAAGGTTGCATGGTCACAGGTAAATAGGTTTGTGGTGGTTGTCGTCCTGACCTTTGCCCTTCTGTGTTTCTTTCAAGGAGCTTTGTGCTGCTGGTGTTCGACTTTGGCCTGCCATATATTTTAGATCACCAAGAGCAAGACTTCTGGACACTGCCAGGGAAAACTTCTGGACAATGGGACCTCCAGTAGGTATCTGTACAAAATGACGATGCGCGGAGTAATGAAGATATTAGAGGGAAGGGAGAGAAGAATGAGACTGGTGATGGCAACGATAGCCGTTGAGTGAAGAAAGGACAGGGTGGAGAAGGAATAACAACATGAAGTTATTCATTTTCACGGTGAACACTGGAGCGACGCTCACCTTTGAAACAGAACTCGCTTTGAAAACGTATGCACTTGCGCACTCACACTCTTGCACACTCGCACACTTTTAATTGCACCTTTGCTTGATTACTTTGACATTTTAATCTCATCTTTGTAGCGATTTGGCCATTCATCCATTACTGCTGAAAATAGGCCTCAGCAATGGAGACAGCGTTCTGTTGTTTATACACCGCCCAAATAACTATGTGGCATTCTCTCAAACAGCAATTTTGCTGTGGAGGTTACGCAGGTCCTTGCTATTATTTCTGACAACAGTTTTTTTCTCTTAAAATTGTGAGTTGGACAGCCGACCATGACGGGCTTGTGTGAAGTCGTCGATAGCATGTCAGGGGAGTGGAAAGCGTTAAACGTTCTGCTGTTTTGATGTGGGAATGCCCTTTTGCTTTTTTGAGGGAGAGGGGCAAGAGGTGAGATGGGAAGCATTGGAATTGATGCATTCGGGATAGGCGGGGAAGGGTGCGGACTTGGATTTGGTGAGAGGAGGGGAGGGAAAGGAGAGCAAAGATAGGACAGTGGTAGGAGGGGAGGTTGAGGCTTTGGGGGAAGGAGGATTGAGGAGTTGTCAGAATTGCATGTGTAAGTTTACGTGCGTGTGCGTGTGCGCGCGTTTGTGTGCGCGTGTTTGTGTGTGTGTGCGTGTGCGCGCGTTTGTGTGTGTGCGTGTGCGCATGTTTGTGCGTGTGCGTGTGCGCGCGTTTGTACGTGTGCGTGTGCGCGCGTTTGTACGTGTGCGTGTTTGTGCGTGTGTGTGTGTGTGCGCGCGTTTGTGCATGTGTTTGTGCGTGTGCGTGTGTTTGTACGTGTGCGTGTGTGTGCGTGTGCGCGCATGCCTCACTGTAAGAGGGATGACTCAATCACACTACGGTTAATGTGCTAGTGGATGATAAATTGTGATGAGCATTATGTTGCACACTATGTGATGTGTGTTCAGTGTAACAGAGCTGAAGCAGGCGTTGCAGGAGCGACATGGAATCGCACCACAGCACCAGGTGCTCGTGGTAAACGGTGGGGAGTGCCTATCTGGCAACCGCCGAGTTTGCAGTTTCAATGCAGGCACGGTAGGTGCACCTTGTTTTTGCCTGAAATTATTCTACTTCTTATTTGTCCGCTCTGCCCCGCCCCCATGTATGTTGTGCACCACGCCCCTTTACCCTCCCTACTTGACTGCATCCATCATAAAGTCCTTCGAGACCATGTATTTATTACGTACACAAATATTGCAGAATATTCACACCCTGCACTCACTCAGAAATGCTATTCCCTTCACTCCTATTCCCTTCCAACCTTCTTTCCCTTTTGATTTTTTTTTCCTCCCCTTTTTATATAGGACACAAACCCTATCTTCTTGTTCAGCAAGGAGCTCATCGTGTTGGACCGGCCTCCCCTGGCTTCTATTCCACCACGCCCTCAATCCAACCTTCCCTCCCGTGCCCAAGACTCTATTTTGCTTCCTGCCGTTTTCCCTACAGTTGCCCTGCGGACCCAGCTCGCCCTGGTACATCCAACTTTGCGTTTCATCCTACAAAGCATCATTCACTTTCTAATACCGCTTGGTCTTTGCAGTGTGTGGATTAGCCAGGGGCATCATCGGCATGGGTGCAAGATGTAGCATCACAGGAGCTTCACCGATCATTTTCGGTTGTCACAGTGACTCCAGACAAACAGGGTTGGCGGCAGGAAGGGCATCCGGCCGTAAAACATTGCTTCAAAAAGGAGACCAAAAAAAACAACAACAACCACGGTGCCCGAAAAAGGCCAACCCCCGCTTTGCGGGGAAAAATGGCCTCTAAAGGTGGTTATTTTATATATATACAGTGACTCCAGAATCTTTCCTTCTGGGAAAGACGGTCAGTCTTATATAGCCAGTTGCATCCATATTAATTACCTCCACCACCAAAGGTGACCGGAGGTTATGTTTTCACCTCCACGGAGTTTTCACCAATCGCTCCACCACCTCCACGGAGCAGGTCTGTCTGTCTGTGAGCAGGATATCTCAAAAAGTTGTGGGTAGATTCGGACAAAACTAGATGGATGAATTGGTTAGGTGACAAGAAGAAGCCGATTCGATTTTGTTTCAGGTCTGAATCCAGATCCGGCCTATCAATAGATACAAAACGTGAACTGTTCAGACTGGCAGGAATATGCGCACTACCGAGTGCCGTTCTAGTTTTACGTGGAAACATCAACATCGGATTTGGAACATTTAGAACAGAACAACAGAACAGAACAACAATAGCACAATAGAACAACAGAACAATAGAACAACAGAACAATAGAACAATAGAACAGAACAACAAAACGAAAAAACACCATTTAGCTCATCGCACCTGTGCCCTCTTCCTTCCCCATCATCCCCAACTTCATTGAGGTTGTGCTAATTAATTATGCAGCTGACTCCAAGCATGGAGTTTGCCCAGGCTGCTGGCATTTAATTGCTTACTGTTTCAAAAGGTATGTGGGATATTTACCGTCCAAAATGTAAATGCAGATGGGACAGGTGTATGCTGTGAGATGCTGCTGCATGCCTTCTTCTGGCACTGAACCATCACATGCCGAATGGGAATCGAACCCAAACGAAGACAGCTCAACCGCAAGTGCACCCATTGAACGAACAAATTTGTATCTTACAGGAATGACTCGTTTTCAATTACCTCAAATGTAAATCTTCCTGAAGGTATATCAAAACTAGAACAGCACTCGGTAGCGCACATACCTCCGCCAGGCTGAACAGTTTACGTTTTGTATCCCACTGATAGGCCGGATCTGGATTCGGACCTGAATCAAATTCTAATCGGCTTGTTCTTGTCACCGAACCAACTCGTCCGCCAAGTTTATTCATAATTCATTCATAACTTTTTAAAATATGTTATATATCGCTTTTTGCCTGATCCCTCAATGGTGAAGAATCACTTGAAAATTAAATAATTATCATATCCGAATCCACATTCAGATCTTCGCCAAAATCGAATCGCTTCGTCCTTGTCACAAACACAACCTCTCCACCAAGTTTCGTCCAAATCCATCCACAACTTTTTGAGATATCCTGCTATATCTCATATTTGGCCCTATCTCCCAATGGTGAAGAATCACTTAAAAAGTTATACTAGCCGGATCCGAATCCGGATCTTCACCAAAATTGAATCCATTCTTCCTTGTCCCATACACAACCTCTCCACCAAGTTTCGTTCGAATCCGTCCACAACGTTTTGAGATATCCTGCTATATCTCATATTTGGCCCTATCTCCCAATGGTGAAGAATCACTTAAAAAGTTATACTAGCCGGATCCGAATCCGGATCTTCACCAAAATTGAATCCATTCTTCCTTGTCCCATACACAACCTCTCCACCAAGTTTCGTTCGAATCCATCCACAACATTTTGAGATATCCTGCTATATCTCATATTTGGCCCTATCTCCCAATGGTGAAGAATCACTTAAAAAGTTATACTAGCCGGATCCGAATCCGGATCTTCACCAAAATTGAATCCATTCTTCCTTGTCCCATACACAACCTCTCCACCAAGTTTCGTTCGAATCCATCCACAACATTTTGAGATATCCTGCTATATCTCATATTTGGCCCTATCTCCCAATGGTGAAGAATCGCTTAAAAAGTTATACTAGCCGGATCCGAATCCGTATCTTCACCAAAATTGAATCCATTCTTCCTTGTCCCATACACAACCTCTCCACCAAGTTTCGTTCGAATCCATCCACAACATTTTGAGATATCCTGCTATATCTCATATTTGGCCCCATCTCCCAATGGTGAAGAATCACTTAAAAAGTTATACTAGCCGGATCGGAATCCGTATCTTCACCAAAATTGAATCGATTCTTCCTTGTCCCGTACACAACCTCTGCACCACGTTTCGTCCGAATGCGTCCACAACATTTTGAGATATCCTGTTATATCTCATATTTGGCCCCATCTCCCAATGGTGAAGAATCACTTAAAAAGTTATACTAGCCGGATCGGAATCCGAATGTTCACCAAAATTGAATGGATTCTTCCTTGTCCCATACGCAAACTCTCCACCAAGTTTTGTCCGAATCCGTCCACAACTTTTTGAGATATCCTGCTCTATCTCATTTTTGGCCCTGTCTCCCAATGGTGAAGAATCACTTACAAAGTTATACTAGCCGGATCGGAATCCGGATCTTCACCAAAATTGAATCGATTCTTCCTTGTCCCATACACAACCTCTGCACCACGTTTCGTCCGAATGCGTCCACAACATTTTGAGATATCCTGTTATATCTCATATTTGGCCCCATCTCCCAATGGTGAAGAATCACTTAAAAAGTTATACTAGCCGGATCGGAATCCGGATCTTCACCAAAATTGAATGGATTCTTCCTTGTCCCATACGCAAACTCTCCACCAAGTTTTGTCCGAATCCGTCCACAACTTTTTGAGATATCCTGCTCTATCTCATTTTTGGCCCTGTCTCCCAATGGTGAAGAATCACTTACAAAGTTATACTAGCCGGATCGGAATCCGGATCTTCACCAAAATTGAATGGATTCGTCCTTGTCCCATACGCAAGCTCTCCACCAAGTTTTGTCCGAATCCGTCCACAACGTTTTGAGATATCTTGTTCACAGACAGACAGACAGGGGTGAAAATATAACCTCCATGACCCTTGGTGGCGGAGGTTACGATTTTTCTATCACTCCATCAGACCGCATTAAATTATTTTTCAATCGCATTACATTTCTTTATGAATGATGTTGCGAGTATTATAAGCAAAACCTGCAGATGCAAACACCTCTCACCTTGAGTCCTGATGCTGCACAACAGCTCTGAGATCCAAATGAACCTATCATTGAACAACACTGGTGAGAGATCGAAAGGCACCATGTGTCATAGCCCAGAGCATGTCATGTGACCTTAAGTATACACACTTTGGTGCAGGAGGCCATTTGGCCCATCATGCCTGCACTGTACCAACCCCAGTATCCATCACCCATCGACATACAAGCTCTGCCAATATCCCCGTACCCATATATATCTCCAATGCATCCAGGTACATAGCTGTTTGCAATTTAAACCAATCCACACCCTCCGCTGCCACTACCTTTCCCCCTCCCTCTCCCTCAACTCCACCATCCCCCAGGAGCTGCAGGAGGCCGGAGCGGAGTTCGCGGATACCTGTGAAACGCTCGTTTTGGAGCAGCACTTGATGCAGCAGGGTTGGGCTGCCATGGTGGCGAACCTGGAGGATTGTGCAAGAGCACAGACAGAGCACCTTCAGGCCTTCACCCGCACCCTCGCGGCCTTTCGGCAGCAACAGCCTCCACCCGAGAACACACTTACTGAGTGGGTGATCCTTCTTTTACCTGTTCTGATATAAACCTCACCATAGGTGTTTGAGTTTCCCTCCATAACCAAGGATGCTCTTAAAGAGAAGTTGGTTAAAAAAAAATTAAACATTTTAATCCAGGTGGCTGAGAAGGCCATACCAAACTGTTGCCCTTTCTTCCCATCACCGACTAAAGTTAGTCCTCGCTTTACCTGGAAAGTGCGATGTAAAGTGAATGATAGGGGTTACTTTTCTGGGGAGTGCTTTGGTCAATAATTATTTCAGCGCAAAATATATAAATATTTAAATAATAAAGTACTGGTACTTAAAATACAAATAAATAAATAATTTCGATATTCCAACACTCGCCAAAGTTAAGAGAATCCTCCCCGTATTTTCCATCACTCCACTTCTCACACGAGTTATTTTAGCAGCACTCGGACGTGGAACATTTTGTGCACTCTCTCTGTCTCTGTCTTTCTTTCCCTTTATCTCTCTCTCTCTCTCTCTCTCTCTCTCTCTCTTTCTCTCTCTCTCTCTCTTTCTCTCTTTCTCTCTTCTCTCTCTCTCTTTCTCTCTTCTCTCTCTCTCTTTCTCTCTTTCTCTCTTTCTCTTTCTTTCTCTCTCTCTTCTCTCTCTCTCTCTCTCTCTCTCTCTCTCTCTCTTTCTCTCTTTCTCTCTTTCTCTCTTTCTCTCTTTCTCTCTCTCTCTCTCTCCATTTTTTTTTCATATAATGCCTAACGCTCGCAATGGAGCTGCCACACACACACGGACATCTTGATGAGACAAACACTTAACCTTTCCTCCTGGATGTTTTGTCTTTTCTTGAATCATTCCAAACGTATTTGAGATAATTGCTAAATCTCGTCGGCAAGGCCCAAATCCTGTAGTCTAGAACTTAATTTTGCCATCCATTTAAAACCTGTTTTTGTACGTGCAGCAGGAAATGGGGTTGTGTGTGTGTGTGTGTGTGTGTGTGTGTGTGTGTGTGTGTGTGTGTGTGTGTGTGTGTGTGTGTGTGTGTGTGTGTGTGTGTGTGTGTGTGTGTGTGTGTGTGTGTGTGTGTGTGTGTGTGTGTGTGTGTGTGTGTGTGTGTGTGTGTGTGTGTGTGTGTGTGTGTGTACATACGCGCTTGTAAATGTTTGTACGCGTTTGTTGTTGTTTGTGTTGTTATCTTCATATGCGGGTTTCTGGAACGGAGTCCTCCCAGGTCCCGAATTACCACCTCCATTTCAGTAAGGTCTTGTTGTCAGATTTTTGTTCTGAGGGCTCTTCTCAGGATCGTCACCGAACCCCAGACAGCCGCTAACTGTAGTTAGTTTGTCGTAATATTCCCGGGGATGGTTTATAAGATCTTCGTGAGGTTCTTCTTCATCATTCCCATTGCTCCGATAATCACGGGCACAATGTCGGTGCTCTCCACATTCCAGGATCTCATTTGGTCATTTTCTTGATTTCTGTGTTGTTTAGGCCAAAACAGCATGGACCTGAAACCTCAATTAGCGATGCCTTATTCATTTTTTGTACATAAGTACGATATCTGGTCGCAGTGCTCTGTTTTATATGGATCATCAGGTGTTCGTGTGCTCGCGTGTGTATGTACGCACATTGGCTCGCCATGCACATGTGCTCATTGTTTTTTTTGTTTTTTTTGTTTGTTTTTTGTATACTGAATCGAGGCTCATGAAAGAGCTAACATTTATTTCACAAACAATCAACCAGACAAACAAAATATATAAAAAGAGGGAGCGGAAGACAAGATGGGGAGAGAAGGGGAAGCACACAAACATAACATTTGAGAGCAGGGAGATGTGTGGGAGGGAGTGGGCTTGGGGGGAGGAGGCGTGGGAAGGGGGGTGGGAGAAGTATAAAACGCATGACACCAAGGACTTCCAGGAAAGAAGTTGGTATTTCATAAAAGTGGATTTGGGGTGAAATTAGCGGGGGTAGGAAAGATCAAGGTTTTGGATGGGGGAAGATAAGAGATGGTGGTGAACAGCTGTTTTAAAGACCAGTCGGTCTTTTTGGAGAGACATCGTAAGAGTGTGAGATTTGTCAGGATTGAAAGACATGTTCCACTTGTTTGCCCAGTCTGTGATTTTGTCCAGGTCTGCAGAGAGTGAGGAGGCTGCAGACTGCCGATCTGAGGGATGAGAAATGGAGCGACAGAGAGTAGAGTCATCAGCAAAGAGATAGAGAGGATTTTCAAGAGAGTCAGAGAGATCGTTGATGAAGACCAGAAAAAGTACAGGGCCCAGAACACTGCCTTGGGGAACTCCAGCCTGAACAGGAAGAGGAGATGACAGAAACCCATTCAGGGCCACACGTTGACTACGACTAGAGAGGAAGTCCGCCAGCCATGCGTGGAGATTTCCATGGATACCAAAGGAGGAGAGTTTGGTGAGCAGAGCGGGGTACCAGACCGTATCGAAGGCACGTGATATGTCAAGGGAGACTGCTCTAATTTCCTGTTTGGCATTGAGGACCTCCATCCATTGTTGAGACAGCAGCAGCAGCATGTCCAGAGTAGAGTGACCAGGTCGGAAACCAAATTGATGATCAGAGATCAAGCCTTTGGAGAAGAGGAAAGATTTCATATCTGAAGCAATGATGGATTCCATGACTTTGCTGATAATTGGGAGAAGGCTGATTGGTCTGTAGTTGCTGGGATCTGTTTTTGCACCTTTTTTGTGCAAAGCGGTGATGTTACATGCTTTAATATACATCGCTCATTCCCAGCCGTACCATGATCGATATACTTTACCCCAAGGAGGCTCTGCATGTTTAATGCTCATTCTTGTTTTCAACAGCACATAAGGTGCGACATGGAAGTGCTGATAACCTGCTGCCCGAGTGCCCATAGCTCCTCAAACGTGTAAATTCTAATTTCCTATCCCACAGTCTGTTCGAATCATCTCTCCTTATGTCGTCCCTGCTCACTGCTCTGAATGATATTGGTTCACGAGTTATCAAACAGAGTGACCACTATATTCGTCATGGGTGTGTGTCTGTGTGTCTGTCTGTCCGCAGCATAACTACCCGATGATATCATCCGATCTTGATGAAACTTGGGTGGGAGGTTGATATCATGATCTCGTTGTGTCCTGCCTTGAGTGGGCGTATTGCGCCCATTGTGGGCGGAGCCACGCCCAAAAAAGATGTCTTTTTAGGGGGTAATCGAGTTCAAGCTGCATCTTCTCCGAGGGAGTTGGTGGAATCTGACAGGGGTTTCAGTATTTGGTTAGGCCAATGTCATGTGTCTAGCCCCACGGAGCTCGATTTTTCATTTTCGCCCTAAGGTCAAGGTCACAAGGTCACAAAATTTAGAAAAGTCGATTTTTGATGGTTTTATTACATTGTTCGCTTCCTGATAGGGTGAAATGTCGTACATGATCTTATATTATCACACATCATGAAATACAAGTTTTCCCACAAATTTCAGAATCCTCGACCTTTGACCTTTGAAGGTCGCAAAGGTCAAAGTTTCAAAGTTGTTGGAATCGAACCGAATTTTCGGTATTGTGTAGCCAACTAACCTCATAACTGATTATACATTATTTTCTATCTCATTTCAAGGTCAGTAACCTTCGTTTTGACATTTCCGGGCCTGGCCTGTCCGGGCCTGTTTCGGTTATAGTCCGTCCTTTGTCATTGAATACCGCTCGCTCGTGAACCATCGTTGTCTCCTGACTTGTTATGTTTGCATCATTTCCTTTCGGCATGTACAGACTTGCAGCACATCCTTCTGTCCTCCGTTTCTCTCTTCCCTCCCAGTCTCGTGGAAGCAGCGTCCCTCATGGCAAACATCCCACTGCTTCCTTGTCTCATCCACCCACCCACAACTGTGTCGTTGCACATCTGCCAGCCAGAAGATAGCAAAGCAAGGTTGGAATCGGAGCCGTGCGAATCAAAACCACCACATGTGGTTCATGGCTCCAATGAGAGTTTGCTGGATTGGGTGAACATGCAGTGTCGACCTGATGATTTGCAGAGCCTGTCACGGAAATGCTTGGACTCTCTCGCAAGGGTGAGATGGTGTTTGTGTCTTTGTTTTATTTTTTAAATTCAAGTTACTTATGTCATTATCCCACGCGCACGAAGCAAAAAATGAAGTTAAGCAATTGGTTCACTTTGTCTGTCAGAAAACAAACGAAAATCACTTATTTATTTCCTTTCTCATCTGGGAAATAACTCAGGCACCTTTTGAGCTCGGAAGCTGAGATTTGGATATGGCAGTGACAAAGTGATTTGGCTATAAAGGGTACTTTTGATTTATTGCTTAACCCATTAATCGATTGATTATTTAATTTCTCTATTGATTAATTAATTTTCAAAAAAGTTACACATTCGGACGAAACAGTGGTGGTTTGGGTATGCTTATTAGCCAATTGATTAAGAAATTCCATCTGCACGGGTGGATCATCGCATGGCAGCATCGCCGGCCGCCGAAGGCTCCCCGGCAATGTCGCGCGCTCGAAGCGATGTTATTTATTTATTTGGCATGGGGGCGGATGTACTTTGAATGTTTCTCTACTTGTTTTTTTGTTTTGTTTTTCTCTCTCCTTCCTACATTCCCAATTTCCAACCTGTGTCTCAGAGCCGGCTGCGACTTTCGGAATGAAATTTCACGTCAATAATGTGAATAGAAAGTTTGTGGGTTTGACACTTTTTTTTTGACCTTGGCATAATGTTTAAGGTATAATAATTAGACATTTTAACGTTTTTCACAAAAAGTCGAGTATTGTTCATCCGATCAGAACTAAAATGCCTTTTGAGATAGCCTAGATCAAGGTAGATTTATGGTTAATTTCCATCATACCCCTCTGACTTAAAGGTCAAGGTCAAATGGCGGTCTGAAAAAATAACGTGTCTTTTTTGTCATCGCTCAATTTTGCCAACGTGGAATCTCAACAACCGCTTGGCCTTCCAGGATGTTCTTGCATTATAATAGTGCACCTGTGCTGAAGTTGTGCACCTGATATTTGTTTCGTGTCCTTTACCTACCTTTTTTGGATTGTGACCTAATTAACAGAAACACCTTTTTGATCATAACTTGAATAATTTTCCTCTAATTTTCATGTTGCATTTTATGGATAGATTGTAGATGGGGACACATTTTCTTAATCTCTAAATGTTGAAGGTCAAGGTCATATGGTGAACGCTTACCCTTGACCGATCTCTTTGTGATCTCAGATATCTAGTTTCATGGTGATGCGGCTAATAATTAATTGGTTGCTTTTAATTGAAGTTTTTAAAATCCCTTTAATCCATTGTTGCCTGTGACATGTCACAGGTCTATAAGAGCTTTGCGTTGCTGTTGCTGTTATTGTTGTTTTTGGGGTTATCATTGGGGTCTATTTTTGAAATATGCACCCATTGGTCGGACAGCTGCCGGACCACACCCACATATATTGCTTGACTCCACCCACCATAGCATCGAGACGGAATGATGCAGCCGCCATCTTGGTTTTCTGGAAGACCTAACACATTAGGTCTGTCGGCTTCTGCTGATTTTACACTGCCCGGGTTTGTTGCATTGGATTTCCATTGGCTTTGTTTTGAACGAATGTTGTTGACAATGATGGACCCTGAAACATTTAATCGTATGCCGAATAATAGTAAGGTTTATTCAAGCCCGTCAGAACGCAGGGTATGTGAGAACGCACGGTAATCAAGCGTTACTTTATGTAATAAGTGTTACATTACGCAAATTACTAACTAAAGAGGGTTGACATTTTTTAACAGCCCCTTATTTGGGTTAAGCTAGGGTTGCCGTATTTGATTTTCAACAAAAGAGGAGACTGAGGGAAAAAAAACTATATATATATATATATATATGTATATATATATATATATATATATATATATATATATATATATATGTATATATATATATATGTATATAGATATATATATATATAGATATACTGTATATATATATTGTTGCGGTTTTGAGAACCCACACTCGTAAATAAATATCACAACATTAAAAGTTAAAGGTAGCACCCCATAGATAGGCCACAAGCAACACATAGGTCACCAGAGGACTTCAGTTATTCCTTAGTTTGTGTTTAGATAAGGCCATTTTCCAATAGTTGAATCTGCGTTGTGTCAATCAAATAAGAATAGGCCCCTTGTGTTCATTCCGTCCATTTTGCCAGCCTCCCTCCAAGCGACGCCATTAAGCGCGCTCCCCAGTCTGTGCCCCATGGCCCTTCCCAATTTGTTACGCGCCTTTGTTAGCAGCGTTCGCTGCCCTTGAGCGTGAGCTCGCTAAACGCCGCCATAAGCCACGAGGTGAGGCCTGAGAAAGGGGGCGGAGCGCCAGGAAGAAGGTGTGGCCACGTCAACCCACCATCAGTGCGTGGCCAGTAAGCGATGCCCAGCCAACCAGGGCTGAGGTAGGATCGCCTGATAGGCGTGGTTTTTGGGCTCGCGTAGCGATCGCTGCTTGACTTATAAAAGCGCGAACGCAAAGCCCTTTCACAGGACTTATGGGAGAGAGCGCATTGAGAAGAACTTAGCAGAGGACTCTTGTTGGAAGCGCGCTTGGTAATAAAATAACTCGTGGTTATATGCGCTTTGCGAAAGGACTTGCTCGCTGGTGCGGATTTGAGAAGGCTTATTGGGAGAGCGCACATTTCACCGGACTGCAAGGAAGCGCACTGATGAGAGAACTGTCCAGGACTACTGTGATTAAAGAGGGCTCGCTGGCGTTGGGAGTTAAAGGCAGGACTTTGGAGAGGGGGCGTTTGGCACGAGTGTGCATGTATTACATACGCCGCTAGGACACCAGCCTTCCCCCCGTTATATAATTGTCCGTTCGCGTTCCACTACACGCGAAGCTGCCTGCGGGTTTCGTCCGTTGGACCGGAGCCTGAACCGGAGCCTGGACGCGTTGGTGACCATCAACCATCTACAATCCCCGTGTGAGTGTGTATGTGAGACGGGCCCGTTTGTCCTGGGGTATTAAGAATAAGATTTGGGGCCGTTTGATAAGATTGTCTTCCGCTCCCTCTTTTTATATATTTTGTTTGTCTGGTTGATTTGTTTGTGAAGTAAATGTCAGCTCTTTCACGAGCCTCGATTCAGTATACAAAAAACAAAAAACAAACAAAAAAAGACTGTTTAAGGCTGCCCTGTGTGCTTCTTCTTCCTCTTACTATCCTGTACATTTCTTACGTTTCCTCTTCTTTCTTTGTACATAATTAATAAACCAATATGTTCTTCCTATTTTCTGGGTTTCCTCTCCATCCGATCGCATCCGTCTTTTCTCTCATTGGGTAAACGTGGCACGATCGAAACTGCCATAATCGGGTTTAGTCCTTGTTAACGGCCCGAATCGCAGCTCGCTTCGCTCGACGTGTCCACTAACGCTGTGGTTCGGGTGGGAGTTATTTCCCTGCTTCATGGTCAGTGTTAGTAATTAGGTATTAGGACTAAGTTGACCAATAACCCTACCTAATACCGACCGGAAGGAGCATATAACCTCCAGGACTCGCGTCGGCCAGAGAAAAGGACAAGGGGATTAACCCCCCCCCCCCCCTTGATAAGGGGAGAGCCGACGTCGGAGATCCGCAACAATATATATATATTTATATATATATATATTTATATATATATATATATATATATATATACAGTAGTGACCCCTAATTCCGAACGCCCCTCATCTCGAACTACTCTAATTCCGAACCGTAAATTCGAGAAAATTTAGTCCCTAATTCCGAATGTATTTCTATAACCGAACCGCCAACATAGCGTTAGTGTCGTTCATATTTCCATTGTTGAAAAGTGGCACCCTAATAAAGCAGTGGTTAACAGGAGCATTAACTTGTTCAGTGACAATGTGATTGACCACTTCAGAAAAATTAAGAAAAGTCGCCAACACCAGGCAACTTTGGAGAGGTGGTTCTCTAAAGAAAGCAAGCCTAGTGAGCCCCAACCCTCTACAAGTGGTGTTGAGACAAAGAGAGCAAACACCAGAAGCACAGTCATCTGATGTTAGCTTGGAAGGTGCCTCACCTTCCAAGCAATAAAACCCTCTCCCTCCTTCCTCCTCTCCAGCTTCCACATGCACCATCAGCACAATCCACTAAGGTAAATGCAGTTATTTTCATGTTAGTACATTTATTTCTTGTTTTTATTATTATTATTATTTGATATTTAAGGCATTTACTCATCTTATTTTACCTTGAATCATGTGTATTTGCAGTTAACAGTGTCTTAATAATGGGTTTTTGGGGGTCCAGGAACGGATTAATTCACTTTCCATTATTTCTTATGAGGAAAATAGTTTCTAATTCCGAACTTTTCCCAATCCGAACTGCCGCTGGAACGAATTAAATTCGGATTTAGAGGTCCCACTGTATATATATTTATATATATATATATTTATATATATATATATTTATATTTATATATATATATATTTATATATATATATATATATATATTCATATATATATATATTTATATATATATATTTATATATATATTTTTATATATTTTTATATATATATATATATTTATATATATATATACATTTATATTTATATTTATATATATATATATATATATATATATATATATATATATATTGTTGCGGTTTTGAGATTGTAAATATGACATCATTAAAGGTTAAAGGTTTGCCCCCCATAGTTAGTCCACAAGCAACACGTAGGCCCACTTAGAGTATTAGTTATGTCATAGTATGTGTAAGAGTAGGCCATTTCCCTAGTAATATCTGTGTTGTGTGAAGAAATGAGCTTAGGTCCTTTTCATTTTGCGGCCACCCTTCATTTTCATCTATGGGCAAACTCGATCCCGTGCCCCATTTGGCATCCCTCAAGTTTGTTATGCTTTGGCTGCCAGCAGCGTTCGCTGCCCTTGGTTTTGCTCGAAACTAGTCGGGTACCACGAGGTAGCCCTAAGAAGAGGGAGGAGCGCGAGGGTCGAGGTGTGGCCGCGTCAAGCAGCGCGTCAGAGGCGGTGACGGTAAGAGCCATCAGCCAACCAGGGCTCAGAGGGCATGGCGTGATGGGGCGTGGCAAAACGCGTCTAGTAAGTTCCAGAGGGTTCCAAGGGCGTGGCAATAACACCCTTGGCGTGAGGCCCCCACCTCAGTTATGAGAAAGGAGAGGCAGGTACTCGAGTTGGAAGAGAACTGTATTGAGAGGGCTGAAGCCAAGCACTGGTTGGAGGACTCAGAGGACCGGCGTGCACACGACAGTGTCGAGAGCCCTTAATTGATTGAGAAGCGCATTGTTCGCGTTTATTGAACTATTCGCTTATTACGTACACGGCTGCAGCCGCAAGTGTAACCGCCAAAGCCAGCCCTACCGTTCGCCCTGTAATAATCCCGTGCGCACCGACGATACGCGGAGAGCTCCTGGCCGTCTGATTCATCTTATTCGCGGTGCGAGTTGGGGACCGGAGAGCGAGCTGCCTGGACGCCATCCCTGGACGTGCTGACCTGGTCAACTGCAAACCCCGTGTGAGTGTGTCTGAGTGTGAACAGGCCCGTTTGTCTTGGGATAAGTTAAGACTGTACTTAAGGACTGCACTGTGTCTTCTTCTGCTGAACCATTGTACATTGTGTAAGTAAATTATTTTCTTCCTTTCTTCCAAATCCGACCGTTTCTGTGAATTCCATCATTGGGTAAGCGTGGCACGATTAAGAACTGCTTGGATCGGGTTTAGTCATTGATAACGGCTCGGGTCACGGGTTCGCTACCGCTCGGCGTATCCACCAACACCCGTGATTCGGGCGGGGCTTATTTCCTCGTTTCTGGGCGGCGCGAGTACTTAGGTATTAGTGATTAGTTCTACGACCCTACTTCGCGCTGTCCGGGAGGGACGTCATAGGTCCCGGGTCCCGTCGGCTAGTCAGACGAGGGGACGAATCCCCCCTTGGTAAGGGGAAAAGGCCGGCGCAGAGATCCGCAACAATTGGTGTCAGGAGTGGGATTTGGAACTTGGGACAAAATTGTTGTAGACCAAATTTTGGACACCAATTGTGCATATTGGCCGCAACAATTGGTGTCGGGGAGTGGGATTTGACCCGAGGTGCGCTTAACGCACTCAAAATTACGAGCGGACGAAATTTAATTAAAAACCTAATTGTATTTGTGCCATGGATAACCAAGACGGTCGGATGCCGGTGGGGGTAAATGAGGAGGATGAGGAGGTAGAATCAACCCAGGAAGAGGCAATTGATAAGGGTGCGGCAGCTGGCAAAGACAATGGCGGCACCTCGCACGTGGCGACGAGGGCCGCGCCCGCTGTACCAACGTTTGAAGACATGCAGTTATTAATGGCTCTATTTAAGAAGGAAATGAAAAAAATGGGGGATCAGTTGGTTAATCGAATGGATGCCCAAAGTGATAAATACACCCGGGAAATAAAAGAGGCAGGGAAGGACTTAAGACGCAAGTTGAGCGGGAAAGTCGCATTGGTACGCGACGAGGTAACGCGGTGTGAGGAATGCGTGGAAAGCGAGCCTGAGCGAGGCGCAGTTAAAATGACTGGGGTAGAAATCACGACACGGGGTATGGAAAAGCCGACGGCCGCCGAATTGGAAAATTTTATTTTATGTGCGCCAGCGGTCGTCGAGCTTAATAAAGAAAAAGAAATTATAATTGAAATTGGGGTTGAAGAGACGGCAGAGTTAGTGCATGAATCGGAGATTGAGATGGAATGTACTCAAAGTCCATGTTCGCATTGTGATGTCATGCTGCCTAACCCCAATGAAAGTTTGCAGGTGCGGTTGCAGGAGAAGAGAATCCCGAAGGTGAGTAGGAGCGTGTATGGCGCGAAAATGTTTGGTGCGAAAATGTTTGGCGCGAAAATATTTTTCGCGCGCTTGGGATCGCGACGTCACCCGGGTGCTCGTGGAAGGTCCGTGGTGCGCTGTGTGAAGGTGAATGGCGCGCGTGTGCGAACGGCGCCGGAGTGTATGTGGGAAGAGTGTGAAACAGAGTGTGGAACGGAGTGTGCGATGGCTGAAGAGAGTGTGCGGGAGTGCACACCAGAGCGCGTGATTGGGTGTGTGCAGGAGTGCACACCCGTGGTTGTTACGGAGTACGTAACGGGAGAGTGTACGCAAGGGTGTGCGATGGCCAAGTGTGTGACGGATTGTGAAACGCAGGAGTGTGTGATAATGGAGTGTGCGAGCGGCGTGAGTGCGCCTGGGTGGTGTGCACGAGAGCGTGCGGTGATGGAATGCAGGGGGTGTATGGGAGGCGCTGGAGCGACTCGGTGTGAGAATGCGAATCGGGCATCGACACGCGGACCGGGGGAGCGTTTAACGCGACGAATAGCCAACGCGAGCCCTCGGTGCGCGGGGTGCTTTGTGTGCTGCGGGGGCCGGCGGGGATCGTTGCCGGAGCGCCGTGCACGATTCGTGCCGGGCCCCGCCCTGTATGGTCGGTGCCGCGCCTTCGCAGGAAAGGCGACCGGCACGGTTCAAGGGGGGGTAGGAGAGGTCGGACCTTCACCCCCTGGCGGGCACGGTGCTCCGACCGGGGGAGGTGGGGCCATCGTGCCGGAGACCGAAAGGCTCCGCGCAGAGATGGCGCCTGGAACCTCGGCCCAAGTATGCCTCCTCCCCAGAATCGAAAATGCCGGACGGACCCAACCAACAGGAGACCAACCACCCGCATGCATTGCTCGGCTTTTCGAAGCCGAGCGGTGACGAGAATGTATTGCCGCACGGAGAGGCTCGAGTGGAGTGGACGAATAGCAGTAGTAATGGCGAATGGTAGCTTTACCATTCATTCTAGTGGGGCACATGAGCTCCAGATTATGGGGATGGCAGTGAAAGCTAGCCGAGGGCGGGCTAGGATATTGATAGGGATTTAGAAAGATGACCATCGGGACAAGATTTAAGTAGTGACATTTGTACCGGTAGAGGGGACGTAGAGAGATTATATGGATGCTAATGATGAGGGGAGTGCCCAGTGTAAGGGAAGACGGGAAAGCACTAGTATTAGAGGGAAGTAGTTAGTTAGATGATGTTGTGTGTATGAGCTTGAGATTGAGAATCTTTGTGATGAGCTTGAGCAAATGAGGAATTGAATGGGAATCTTTGTGGTGAGCGTGAGCAAATGAGGAATTGGTCGGGGATAACCAGTGGTGATGTATGAGTGGTGTATTGAGGACGAATGGAGTTGTGTTGTGTGAATGGACTTGCATGGTGTGCAAATGGAGAATATTTGGTGTGGAATGCTTGGTGGGAGTAAGTGGTGTGGAATGAGTGGTGTGGAGTGCATGGTGCGAAGGAGTGGATGGGGGAAGATGGACCCCTTCACGAATACCCGGGGAGGGTAGTTTAAAGTCAGGTAGAGGGTTTAGGTAAATTGTTGGATATTGACACCTGTGGTGCAGGTAGTAGCAAGGTATTGCTTGGATGGGTGCATGAGTCTGGAAATGGCTGGGCGTGTGGGCCTGTTGGTGAGTATAGTTATTGGGGCACTCCGCTACTGGTAGTCTGTCGGCCAGGTGAGGCCGCAGGTAGGCTCTGGGAGCCAGGTAGAGTCAGAGTAGTGTTCAGTGGGGCCCGAGGATTCTAGGAGAGGACCCGGGTAGCCCAATGCCAGAGAGGGCATCAGAGGGGTGAGAGAGCCAGGAGGGGCCTTCCCCGATTTAGGGTAGTTGTAAGGAGCATGGTAAGCTCAGGTGGCGACTTCAGTGGCGGAGGTGCGCAGGTAGGTAGACCTGCTGGTGGAGCCACACGACCCAGCCCCGAAATTGTGCGAAGGCACAGTATTGAAAAAATGGGGAGTGAGACCCAAATTTGGAGGGCACCACAGGGTGGGTCAATGGGAATTGGTTTTTAGAACCGCATAGTTTAACGATGGCCAATTGAATTGGCAGGGCAAGACCCCGGGTGGTTTCAGAGTTAATGTTATTAGAGTATAGTTAGGATGAGAATCTCTTCGCACCATCCACATCCACTCACCAAGGAGACGGAACTCCACACTGGATTTTGCAAATGTTTGGAAGGTAAAGACGCATCATGACGTGAGAGTGACATTGTGTGATATTCCATCTCTTCCTTCTTGGGAGGGATTGGATGACGAATTTGGCATAGAGGGGGATATGGGAGACAAAACGTAGTGACGGATTTGTAAAATTGTAAATACAGGGAAGGGCAAGGGTAGTTTAGGCTGACATGGGGGGTTACGAACGGCTAGGGATGGGCTTTCTCTGCTCACTCTCCCGCGCCCCTCATGTTGCATTGCCTTGTATTGTGTGTACCCTTGCGCCCTTTCTCCCGCTAACTCTCTGCTTTGTCTTTCCTTCCCACCCATGGACCCATTATTTTTGTTGAGGGGAGTGTGCAGGAACACTGAGCTGTGCGGCTGCACTTTGCCACACCTGTGCCACTGCACTCTGCTACCTCTTGCTGCACCAATACACTCTATGGACCACACGTTCTGTGGCCTGGCACCTTTGCTGGAGCAGACAATTGCTGTAAACGTTACCTTGCCCTGCGGACCACTGTTTTTTTAAGTGGCGTCAAGGTCACGCAGATGGACCATGAGATTGGCCCTGCTAATCAATAAAAACGGACACGGTTGTGCATTTTATTTATTCCGGTGTGTCAGGAAGGAAGATCTCCAAGTTTTATTATGGCACACCGAAGACGAAGCAGGAAGACGCAAGAAGCAGCAGCCCAGCAGCAGCCAAGCAGCAAAAGCTGACATTTATTATTGAAATATGACTGTGCATGTATGATGATTGTGCATTTTTGTGCATTTCTTATTATGGTGTATTGGTGCAGTGCATGCTGTTTCTCTCCTCTCAAAATTTCTTTCCCACAAAAGAACAGGTCCTGGGTTATAGAGATGTAAATAATTAGTTAGTCTTGTAAATAACATGCTCCCCACCGGCTTTATGTTTAGTTTGAGAATTATTTCCGTAATCCGGTTAGCCGTGGGTGTGAGTCTGTTAGTTAGTACACAACGCAGTAGGTGGGACATATCTAGTGTTGTAAAACTGTCGCACACAGGGTGTTAGGTTAAATGTAGAGGGGAGAACCACACTTAAGTGTCACACGGAATTTAAAAAGTAGTCCTGACCCTTGCTCAAAACCAGTCGTTCTCACTTGTGTGGGTTCGGCTCGGGGACGAGCCTGGCGAAGGAGGGGGGCAGTGTTGCGGTTTTGAGATTGTAAATATGACATCATTAAAGGTTAAAGGTTTGCCCCCCATAGTTAGTCCACAAGCAACACGTCGGCCCACTTAGAGTATTAGTTATGTCATAGTATGTGTAAGAGTCGGCCATTTCCCCAGTAATATCTGCGTTGTGTAAAGAAATGAGCTTAGGTCCTTTTCATTTTGCGGCCACCCTTCATTTTCATCTATGGGCAAACTCGATCCCGCGCCCCATTTGGCATCCCTCATGTTTGTTACGCTATGGCTGCCAGCAGCGTTCGCTGCCCTTGGTTTTGCTCGAAACTAGTCGGGTACCACGAGGTAGTCCTAAGAAGAGGGAGGAGCGCGAGGGTCGAGGTGTGGCCGCGTCAAGCAGCGCGTCAGAGGCGGTGACTGTAAGAGCCATCAGCCAACCAGGGCTCAGAGGGCATGGCGTGATAGGGTGTGGCAAGACGCGCCTAGTAAGTTCCAGAGGGTTCCAAGGGCGTGGCAATAAAACCCTTGGCGCGACACCCCCACCTCAGTTATGAGAAGGGAGAGGCAGGTGCTCGAGTTGCAAGAGAACTGTATTGAGAGGGCTGAAGCCAAGCACTGGTTGGAGGACTCAGAGGACCGGCGTGCACACGACAGTGTCGAGAGCCCTTAATTGATTGAGAAGCGCATTGTTCGCGTTTATTGAACTATTCGCTTATTACGTACGCGGCTGCAGCCGCAAGTGTAACCGCCAAAGCCAGCCCTACCGTTCGCCCTGTAATAATCCCGTGCGCACCGACGACACGCGGAGAGCTCCTAGCCGTCTGATTCATCTTCTTCGCGGTGCGAGTTGAGGACCGGAGAGCGTGCTGCCTGGACGCCATCCCTGGACGTGCTGACCTGGTCAACTGCAAACCCCGTGTGAGTGTGTCTGAGTGTGAACGGGCCCGTTTGTCTTGGGATAAGTTAAGACTGTACTTAAGGACTGCACTGTGTCTTCTTCTGCTGAACCATTGTACATTGTGTAAGTAAATTCTGTTCTTCCTTTCTTCCAAATTCGACCGTTTCTGTGAATTCCATCATTGGGTAAGCGTGGCACGATTAAGAACCGCTTGGATCGGGTTTAGTCATTGATAACGGCTCGGGTCACGGGTTCGCTACCGCTCGGCGTATCCACCAACACCCGTGATTCGGGCGGGGCTTATTTCCTCGTTTCTGGGCGGCGCGAGTACTTAGGTATTAGTGATTAGTCTTACGACCCTACTTCGCGCTGTCCGGGAGGGATGTCATAGGTCCCGGGTCCCGTCGGCTAGTCAAAGACAAGGGGACTAATCCCCCCTTGGTAAGGGGAAAAGGCCGGCGCAGAGATCCGCAACAATTGGTGTCAGGAGTGGGATTCGGACCTGCATTGAGGATCTATAAATAAGTAAAAGTGTTGTGGTCTCAAAAATCAGTTCTAATTATTCAAATTTCAATGTTCCTCTTTACATGTAGCGAGTCCTTTGCTTTCACCAGTCCTTCAATTTTACTGATGTATTTGCCACAGAGATGTACCTACCAGCTACATACCATTCACCTTCTCATTTTATCAACCACTTCAAAAACCCGGGAATGTGGTCTTTAGTTCTGTGGCAAATTTACACTTTTGTTTTGGTATTGTAAAGAAGACAATCAAACAAATGTATACGGTATAACACTATAACAGTATGGACTCATAAAAACACGGAGTGAGTGCACCAATTACCCCTCTCACTGTGAGCCGCGAGGTTGGACAGGAAGTGAATGTGTGATGTTCGAACACATCCATTATGACATGACTGAGTAGTACAGACTTGTACCAAACTGAGTGAGCACACCAACTACCTCCCTCACTGTGAGCTGAGGTTGGACAGGAATTGAACATGTGATGTTTGAACACATCCATTACGACATGACGGAGTAGTACACATGTGTAACGGGGCTGTCCTGGTCAAAACATTACATAACCACATTTTGTCACCGTAAGAAAATGTATAATAAGGGTTTTTTTTTTTTTTTTTTTTTTTTTTTTGGTATACAAGATCGAGGCTCGTGAAAGAGCGAACATTAATCACACAGAAAGACAAACCGACACATAAAACATATAACATCGGGAGCGGTAGACAAGATGGGGAGAGAGGGGGAAGGACACAAACACAACATTTGAGAGCAGGGACCGAGAGACATGGAGACATCGAGAGATCTGAGAGAGGGCGAGGGCTTTGGTGGGGGGCATGGGAAGGGGGCGGTGGGAGAGGTATAAAACATATGGACACTGCCAGGTCTTCCAGGAAAGAAGTTGGAATTTCAAACAAGGTGGATCTGGGGTGAATTAGCGGGGGTAGAAAAGATCAAGGTTTTGGATGGGGGAAGATAAGAGATGGTGGTGAACAGCTGTTTTAAAGACCTGGAGGGAGGAGTGGGATTGAAGGGAGTGTGGGAGTTTGTTCCAGAGGCGGGAGAAAAGAGGAATGAAGGAGTGAAGGTGAGCAGAGAGTCGAGATTTTGGCAGTTTAACCATCAGAGGCTTGCTGGCAGATCTTGTGCGACCTGTAGGAATATTTGGGGGACAGAGCACAGAGAGAGCTGGGGGAGCAAGGCCGGAGAGGAGTCGGTAGAAGACAGAAAGACCACCTACCTGCCTGCGGTGAGTGAGTGAAAGGCCCTCAGAGATAGCTTCATCGCGGGAGATTCCAATGATTCTGAAAGCTTTGGTTAACTTTGGTTTAACCGTTTAAATAAGGTAAAAAGTATCCCCAATCTTAAAATGCATTCCTTTGAAAATGGAAAACCCCCCCAAAAATACGCAAAACCTGGGCATTTGTAAATATATATATTTTAATCTGGCCGAACGGACATTTAAGGACCTAATAGGAGGACATGTCTGGGGAAAACTGTACTTATGGTAGCCCTAGTTAAGCAATCCGTGACTGCAATGAATCAGCTCCTTCTGATATAACCGTGGCAAGGTGTGTGTCGAGTTAATTATTTATGAGAAGTGTCGGGTTCATTATTTAATAGCACATTAAATACGTGTTTCCCAATCGCGCTGTTCAGCTTTTAATAGCGCTTTAAATGTGCGTTCCCCAATCGGCTCGTTACCGGATTTTGTCACAGGTTGTGACCACTGTGCGGTCATTCTTGTCAGATTAAAGAAATAACAAATCTGTATGTTTTGTCTGCTTTTCTTGCGACCTGTCTTCTTCCTTCAAATATTTTGCTTTGGAGGACAAAGGCTGTGGTGGTTTGGTTTTTCTTGGCCTGGTCTACTTTGTCAACCAAAATATAAGATAACGATGAAAAAAATGAATGAATTGGTTGATTAGTCAGCCTGCATAATAACTAAGCTTCCTTTGTCATTGCAACCCCTGCCATATTCCAGCTAGATGAGGCTACCGTGAAGACCTTTTTGGCAGATTGCCAGGAGATGCTGATGCAGATGGACAATGTCAGCATGAAGGAGGTCAAGGGACTTGAAGACCGGCTGTATGCTCTAGACCAGCGCCTGGACACTTGTCGTCGTCTGCTCGCTGAGCAAGGAGAGCTCGCTCAGGTTTGGGACAAACTAAAGATTCAATATTGACTTTTTGGCAGTTTAAGGTGTCGTAGCTTAACAAACACGTGGGGTGGCTTGATTGATGTTCCTACCTGAGCATTTCGCTCATGCACGGTGCTGGCATCCCAAGTTCGAATCACATATACTCCATTGTCCTCTCCTGGTTAGGGTAGGAATTTGTAATTTGTTCAAGGTGCCAGCGATGTCTCGCCTACTCTTCACTAAAGACACCGTGGGATCTTAAACGTCTGTCAACTAATGCTGGCAGAAAGGACGCCAGTTTAACATCCATCGGAGGACGGGCACCCACATTGATGAATCGCAGTGGCTGCGAAACATCGGGATGACAGTTTAAAGCTGGGTCGGGAATCAAACCCAAGTTAGACAGCTTAGAGGTTAAGAGTCTGGGAGGTCGGCGGTTCAAACCCCTGCACAGTCATACCAAAGACTTTAAAAATGGTACATGCTGCTTCCTTCGGATAAGAGCACGGACAATCCCCATGTCTGTATCCATGGGGAGGAGGAAATTCCTCATTGAGAAATGCCCCGCTGAATGCGGTGAGAAAGGCGGCACCATTGTTGTGACGTCACTGGTACCCGAGGAAGTGACGGCACTTCCTCCAAGCTCGGCGGCTATGTTTGTCTCATTTTAACAGTCCTGTGTTGTTGTGTCTCATGTGTTTGTCTGTATGTTCATGTGTGAGGCAGCTCCAATACGAGCCTCGTATTATGCAAATAAATTACTGTATTGCAAATTTGCACTTTTTGTGGCCTACCTGGCTTCCGGTCCGGTATGAAGGAATGAAGAGGACGCAGGCGTCACATGCTCGCCGCTTCTTCGACCGGGCCACTGTCAGTTGCTTTCTTTTTTGGTGGTCGTGCGGATTTTTTGGCCATTGAGTCTGCCCTCTGCATAGCCCCGGCTCTGCTCCCTGCTTCGCCTGCCCCGCTCCTTCGCCTGCTCGCTGTTTTCTCGGGCACGCTCTCGTGGGTTGTGACCATCGCAGCGGTTTGGTGGCGGTTTCCCGTCGTGATCTAGATTTGTAGCGGCGGCGGTCGATTGCCGCTGCATTTGCCGCTTTGCCGTGATCAACCTTGGCCTCGTGATCGTCTCTTTGCTCCTGCCTGCCCTCTGCTTGGTCCCGGCTCTGCTCCTGGCTTCACCTACCTGGCTCCTTCGTTTCCTCGGGCCCGCTCTCGTGGGTTGGGACCATTGTTTCACCTCCTCAACCTTGGCCTCGTCTCGTCTCTCCGCTCCTGCCTGGCATGGCTCTGCGGTACTCCGCCGCAAGGCTCCTTCTGCTCAATACCCGCTCCACCCCATCATGCATCTCTGCCATCAAATCAAATGGACTCCTCCGACGACCCAGGTACATTCACCGTGGCTCCGGTCGTAAGTTTGTTTATTTGCAATCAGGTCACTCCATCCCCGTCCTCTGGTCGGCTCAGCGCACTCTCACTCTTCGTCCCAGCGCACCTGGTCACAGCAACGCACACGATCGCACCTCCTGCCTACGAACCCTGGCTAAATCACCTGAATTCATCCCTGCTGTTCAAAACAACATCAAGCTCACCCTGTTCAACACCCGGTCCCTCAACAACAAATGCCTCATCCTGAACGAATACATCCTGGATAACAAACTGGACTTTCTCTGTCTCACCGAAACCTGGCAACAACCTCTGGACTACTACACACTCACCCTCACCACACCCAATGGATATTCCTACGTCAATAAACCACGCTCGGAGGGCCAAGGTGGTGGAATTGCCGTTATCCACCGTCAAGACATCAAGACCAACCTCATCTCCATCTCATCTGCTCCATCATTTGAACACCTGGCTTTTAAACTCTCTGGTCGCACGCAGTCAGTCATGGCTGTCGTCTACCGCCCTCCCAAACCACACCCATCATTCCTGTCTGACTTCTCCTGCTTTCTGACCCAGCTATGTTCCCTCTCCCCCTCAATCCTCCTCCTTGGTGATTTCAATATCCACATGGACTCCACTGACTCCACAATAACCACTGACTTCACTGATTTACTCACCTGCTTTAACCTCACTCAACATGTCGACTTTCCTACCCATATCCGTGGTCACATTTTGGACCTTGTCTGCTCCACTGGATTAAATTTGCACCATCTCTCTGGCTCCGACCTCACCCTCTCTGACCACTTAGCCATCACTCTGATCATCAACATCCCCGCCCCAACACCAAGGCATTATCGCACTATCAACTTCCGTAAGCTAAACGCTCTTTCACCTACCTCATTCTCATCCACCCTCTCTGAAAAAATGTCCACTTCTCCCTTCATTGACCTCCACACCCCTTCCGACCTCACTGACTACTACAACCACACTCTCTCCTCCTGCCTTGACCAGCTTGCGCCTGTAAAAACCAAAACAGTTTCTTTCACCCATTCTGCTCCCTGGTTTACCCCTGAACTCCGCCTGATGAAAACTCGTGCTCGCCAACTTGAAAGACTCCGCAATAAAACGGGTCTGACAGTTAACTCCCAAGCCTACAAGGACCACCTACAACACTACAAAGATGCCCTCTCCCGTGCCCGCTCCGCCTACTACTCTCAAATTATCCACTCTGGCTCCGGAAACCCAAAAGCACTCTTCTCGACAATAAACAAACTCCTCCGCCCCCTGAACACCACCACCCAGTCATTCACAGTAGACAACTGCATCTCCTTCCTCTCTTTCTTCCAACGCAAAATTGACAACATCTACAACAGCTTTACCACCGCCGCACCCGCTCCCCCTCCAACCACCTGCCCCCCCTTGTCCTGCCATCCCCTGTCTCGGTTCTCCCCAATCTCCCCTACTGACCTCTCTGAACTCCTCATAGGAATGAAAACTGCCACCTGCACTCTTGACCCCATCCCCTCCAGCTTTGTCAAGGCCTCGCTCCCTGCTCTCTCTCCACTTATCATTGTAACAATAAACCCCTCCCTGTCTACAGGCATCGTCCCACCTTCCCTCAAAATTGCTGCTGTTATCCCCATTCTAAAAAAACCTGGTCTAAACCCTGACACCCTAAACAACTTCAGACCCATCTCCAACCTACCCTTTCTGTCAAAAGTTTTGGAACGCGCTGTAGCCACTCAACTCAAACATCATCTCTCTGCCAATAACCTGTATGAAACATTCCAATCCGGATTCCGCTCCAACCACAGTACTGAAACTGCTCTCCTCAAAATCACCAACGACCTTCTCCTCTCCTCTGACGCTGGCAACCTCAACATTCTCGTCCTCCTCGACCTCAGTGCTGCCTTTGACACCATCGATCACACCATCCTCCTCACCCGACTTGAATCCACCTTTAACGTTACCGGCACTGCCCTCTCTTGGATTAAATCATACCTCTCTGACAGACGCCAGTTCATCTCCATCAATAACTGCAAATCCCCCACTGCTCCCCTCCCCCAAGGTGTCCCCCAAGGTTCAGTTCTTGGCCCCCTCCTCTTCATCCTTTACCTGTCCCCCCTCGGTCACTTAATCTGCCGTCATGGTCTCCAATTCCACTGCTTCGCCGATGACATCCAGCTTTTCATCTCCACCAAGTCCGTCTCCACCGACACCCACTCTATCCTGACAAACTGCATCACTGAAATAAAATCCTGGCTTCAAATCAACTTCCTCAAGCTTAACTGTGATAAATCTGAAATAATCATCATTGGCCCAAAAACGCTCACAAAGTCAACCCATAACTTTGCCCTCAACATCGACGGTATCCCAGTATCCACCTCCCCTCACATCCGGAATCTTGGCGTCATCTTTGACCAAACCCTTTCCTTCGACAAATACACTAAACAGATCACAAAGTCAGCCTTCTTTCACCTGAAAAACATTGCCCGTCTCCGCTCATCCCTCTCCTCCACGGCTGCAGAAACCCTCATCCACGCCTTCATCTCCTCCTGTCTGGACTACTGCAATAGCCTCCTCTATGGTTCACCCTCAAAAATCACCAATAAACTCCAATACATTCAGAACTCCGCTGCCCGTCTACTCACCCATTCCCGGACCCGTGACCACATCACCCCCGTCCTTTACAAGCTTCACTGGCTCCCCATCCCCCAGAGAATCCAGTACAAAATCCTCCTCTTGACATACAAAGCCCTCCATAACCTGGCCCTATCCTACCTGGCTGACCTCCTCTCCAGACACACTCCCACCCGCAACCTCCGCTCTGCTGGTACCAACCTCCTGACCCCCTCCATCCAGACCAAATTCAGATCCTGGGGGGACAGGGCCTTCTCCATCGCTGCTCCCACCCTCTGGAACTCACTACCTCACACCATCAGAGACTCCTCCTCACTCACCACATTCAAAACATCACTAAAGACCCACCTGTTCAACACTGCATTCAACATTCAACCCACAGCATTTAACCCCTGACTATCTCTTCTCCTTCTCCCTCCTTTTGCTTTAAATATTTCCCTATTGATTCTTGTCTTTTTGCAATTGTTGTTTTCATGTATTGTTATGCATTATGTTTTCCACTCTGTCAAAGCGCATTTGGGCTTCTGGAAAAGCGCTATACAAAATAAATGAATTATTATTATTATTACCTTATACATTGTTACATTTGTAGGGGGTAGGCATGAAATACCTTAAGGAAGTAGGAATGTGTAGGTTTTAGTATGGACTGTGTGACATGAAGAAGGAGAAGCCCGTCTCGATTTATATAAGCAGGGTAAATGTTCAGGTTAAGAGTGTTTGCATGTCGCCATAAGGAGAGTGGTTTGGTGGTAATTAATTATAGGGCTTATGGTTAATAATCCCCAGTATGTATTGCCTCCCTGTGATTTTTCCCTATTGTTCTTATAAAACTAAAACTCAGTTCACTGGTAATTCCCTGTGTGTCGCAAGAGGCGACCAACAGGGTTGGCGGCAGGAAGGGCATCCAGCCATAAAACATTGCTTCAAAAAGGGGCCACGGTGCCCGAAAAAGGCCAACCCCCGCTCTACGGGGAAAAATGGCCTCTAAAGGTGGTTGGTTCTTATAAAACTCAGCTGGCCAGGCGATGGGCTCCATTAGCCAACCACGTTGCCAAGGCTGACAGAAACAGCATTTGCCGGTCGGCAACGGAACCCCGCCCCCAAACATTCATGAAAGATGGATAGGCTCCGCCTTGGAGGACCGGAATTGACAGGCCACATCCCGAGCTTCGTTATTGGGCATCAAGAATGGCCGTGAGGCCACACCCTAAAGGACGATTGGATGGGATGATTTAACGGCGCTGGGCGATTGGTCAAAAGGATGACGTCATCGGGACGCTCGGAGAAAAAGCAAGAGGAGATGACATTTTTCTCTCTTCTGGTCCATTTTTCTCTGAAGGAGGGCCACCTGACGGTTTACCTCACGGTCAGGGTGCGACGAAAAACCGTCTCCGCACCATTGTTGGAGCAGTTCCCGTGCGAGCGGCTTCGGACCACTTTATTATTGTAATTAGTTTTTTTGTATACAAGATCGTGTATGAGCTAACATTAATCACAAAAAAAAAACGGACACATAAAATATATAATAAAGGGAGTGGGAAACAAGATGGGGAGAGAGAGGGAAGCACACAAGTACAACGGTGGAGAACAGGCACATCAGGAGATCTGTGGGAGGGAGAGGGCTTGGGGGGAGGAGGCATGGGAAAGGGGTGGTGGGAGAGGTATAAAACACATGGACACTTTGAACTGCCATTTCCTTCAATAACCTCGTGGAGAGAGATAAGTGCCGGCACTATTAAAAAAAAAAAGGCCATTCTTTATTTTTACTTTCGCTTTCCCCTTGTCTGTATGAGTCTGAGTGGGGACTTCTCAATTGAGAATTATAGCTTTTACCTTGCCTTTCATTTTTGTCTCTTGCATTTATTTTCATGAAATCCTTTATTTTTCCATTTCATTCTTGTATTGTGGATTTTGCTTGTCCCGTATTTGTGTTTGTGGGTTCGGATTAACCCAGTGTCGGCCGTCCGATCAGGTAAGGCTTCGGGTTTTCCCGCGCACGCGAAAAGATCATCCTGCCAAGTTCGAAATATGCCTTGGAGTTAAAGCTCATTTCGGTCATCCGTCGCCCAGGGGTCTTAACCCAGGGGACACAACAATGCAAGGTTAATTATGCGAGCATAATGTCCGGGTCTCTGGCGGCATTATGTCGGTTATCGTGGTGTAATGGAGCGCTCGTTTGCATGGCTGGCCGAGTGAATGTGAAAACATAAGGGAAAATCACAGGAGGCAATTATTACATACTGGGAAATATCCTTAAGCCCTATTTAACGAACACAAAACCACCCTCCGTGTGGTGACACATAAACACTCCATAAGCTCACAGTTTGTTTTTTTTCCTACTTTTGTACATCGAAATGTCTTCATACGAAATGTCTATACTAATCGACACGGTTCTACCTCCATTATGGTATGTCAAACCTACCCCCACAAACGCATGAGCCTCTCCGTTTAGGAGTCTATCGGTAACATTACACACACACAAACTGTGTTTTATATATATAGATATATATATATATATATAATTATACACATATATATATATATGTGTATAATTATATATACAGTGATCCCTCGTTTATCGCGGGGGTTACGTTCCAGAACCCCCCGCGATAAACGAAAATCCGCGAAGTAGCGACCATATTTTTTTTTTTTTTATATATATTTTAAAGCATTATGAACTCCCCACACTCTTATTAACCTTTCCCATACTCTTATAAACACTTCCTATACTCTTAAACACTTTTTACACTCTTAAACATACGTAATTTTAACAACATATAAAATTCTAATGGGTACTCACCATTGAAGATACTGTAGCTACCCATGGGTTCCCCAAGCAAGACCAGCATCAGAATCTCCTTGCTCCAGCCGGTGACGTCACCGGCGGGGATTCCCGGCGCGAGAGTGGCTGGTCACGTGACCGCTAAAGCGTGCCGCGCTTTGCGGGTATAATCAGCTACACCTGTTGATCACGTGACCACCGATTCACCGAAGCACGCCACGCTTGAGAGGCGTGGCTTTCGGTTTCTGGTTGTGCTTTATAATGCAGCCCGATAAATGGGCTTTTCAGTGTTCCCGAGTTGGTTTTGAGAATAAATATCTTCTCGGACGAGTTTGTGTCTTGCCCGTCATTTCGTCCGTATCAAGCAAGAGCCCCGGCTCTTCAATACTACAACTTGCGTGATGAAGATGATGATGAATTAGCTGTGCAGTACTGATGACGATGAAGGTGATGATGATGATGAATGTACTGGCGTTTTCCATACGCACGACTCTTTGTCTACCCTTCTACTGTACACTATGTACAGTATTTTATTTCTTGTAATATGTTTTAAATACTGTATTTTTCTTATTTCTTTACGTTTTTTAATTTTTTAGGCTAGAAAATGCTTATTTTACCACAAAAATATTTAAAATAATAGTATATAAAAATACATTTATACCGCAAAATCCCGCGATATAGCGAAAAATCCGCGATATAATTTTACATATACTAGCGAGAAAAAACCGCGATGTACCGAATCCGCGAAAAGTGAACCGCGATATAGCGAGGGATGACTGTATATATATATATATATATATATATATATATATATATATATATATATATATATATATATATATATATATATATATATATATATATATATATACAGTATATATATATATATATATACAGTGAAACCTTGACTTACGAGTTTAATTCGTTCTGTGACCGAGCTCGTAACTCAATTTGCTCGTTTCTCAAATTTAATTTCCCCATTAAAATGCATTGAAATGCTATTAATCCGTTCCAGCCCGCCAAAAACCACACCAACTTTTTTTTGAAATATACAGTATATATAAAAATATCTCGCGCTTTATATTTCACCTGTATGCAGCATACAAGTTGGCAGGATGGCCTGGACTGGAGGTACGCACACTTGACTCTAAAGTCTAAACTGTCCAGCCTGGGTTTGAATCCCGACCCAGCTATAACCTGTCATGTCGGTGTTTCACAGGCAGGGTGATTCATCAATGTGTGTACCGCTAAACTGGGTGCCCCGTTTGCGTCCCATTAGTTGTTGGATGTTGAGGATCTCACCGTGTCTTCCACAAAGAGAAGGCGAGCTATCGCCGGCACTCTGAACAAGTTGTGGCCTGGCATGCTCTTCTCCTCTGCCGTTATATACGTCCTCCTCGGCATCTTTTTCCAGAAGAGCCCTGTCTCGTCACAGTTGAAGATTTGCTGGGGGATGTATCCTTCGGCTTCTATCAGTTCGGCAAAAGTTATAATAAAATCTTCAGCTGCCTTCACATCCGAGCTTGCTGCCTCACCATGCCTGACGACGGAGTGAATGCCGGTCCTCTTCTTAAAATTATCAAACCATCCCCGACTGCCTTTGAATGACTCTTCCGATGCCTCGTCCGTTGATGTTCCCGCCGTCTGCTGCACCAAATCCCCGTAAATGTCTCGTGCCTTCTCACACATGATGCTCTCGGTCACGGTATCTCCTGCGAGCTGCTTCTCCGTCAACCACACAAACAACAACTTCTCCATCTCTTCATGGACAGAGGTCCGGAGCTTTGAAATAATCTTAACGCCCTTGGCTGGCGTTATAGCCTTTATCGACTCCTTCTGCTTCAAAATCGTACATATCGTAGAAGGACTACGATCGTACTGCCTCGCCAAGTCGACAACACGCACACCTCGCTCATGTTTTTCGACGATTGCGTGTTTTATATCCAAGCACATCATCCTTTTCTTCTTCTCAGTACTGCCCTTGGCACTCAATTTCTTAGGACCCATGGTTAAAACTAAGAAATTTTCCAAAATAACCAAAATGCGAAAACAAAGCAACAGCGATATACGGCAAAGATGCTTGCACGGCAAGATAACCACGTGACCTGAACGCTCGCTGGGCCACCTAGTGGCGGGTGGCGTAAGCTCGCTCGCTCGTAACTCAGATCTCGGCTCGCATCACAAAGCAAAAAACCGACCGAGCGACGGCTCGTATCTCGGAAAACTCGTAAGTTGGTGCACTCGTAAGTCAAGGTTTCACTGTATATATATATATATATATATATATATATATATATATATATATATATATATATATATATATATATATATATATATAACTGTGTTCAAAAAGTATCCGACCTTTATTTTTCGTGCGTAAAAAAGAAGAAGCTAGAGAGGCGTTGATTGGTGCACGTATGTAGGCGATCCTAATGCGCACGCGTGAATTTTTTCCCACCTGCAGAAGCTGTCATTCGACAGCAGACCGCCGATGAGTGAGGACATGTAAGTGAGCGCCGTCGGATTTTCGTTTTTGACAAAGTGACGGAAAAACTTGAACAACGCTACTGCATCAAATTTTGTGTTTCATCAAACTTGCATCAAAACTGCAACTTGGTTTCTGGGGCGTACCCATAAACCCAGGACTCATCGCCAGTGATCACTGTGTTGAGGAAGCTGGGATCGCTGTTCACAGTCTCCAGCATGTCCTGTGCGATCTCCAAACGGAGTTGCTTCTGCTCAATCGTTAGCAGCTTTGGTACGAACTTCGCTGAGATTCTCCTGAAGCCCAAATCCTCCTTCATAATGGAATGAATGGTGTTGAATCTTGCGGATCGTTTCCACTTGGGAATCGCCAAGCTTTAAACAAAAGTCGCTCTAACCGCTAACCCGGTTACCGTCGATGCCTCACCTGGATGCTTACAAGCATACGCTACCCCTTTCTTGCTCATACCTCCAGCTGTTCCCATGCTCCTCGTACCTTTCCTTACACACCTCGGTACACTCATTCCACTCACAGCCTTGGTCACACACCTGACCACCGAACACTTTGGCACACATTCGTTGGTCGCACACCTCACCAACACACCTCTTCGCGCCCCTTCCTCGGTCACCTCCTCTGTGACAATCACAGGTGTGCTTTCACTCGCACACCCCACCACGTGCCTCACTACCAATTCCAGCGTGCATTCCCACACACGCTCTACCATTCCAGGTGTGCTTCCTTTCTCACCTGTCACAACCAACTCACGCTCCGTGTCACTCTTACTACTCTCACCTCCACTCTTGACAGTGCACTCTTTCCTCATGCACCCGTCCGTTACACACCTTTCTCGCGCACACTCTCCCGTTACACCCTCTGTAACACTCACCACAGGTGTACACTCTTCCTTACTTTTGACAGCGCACTCTTTCCCCATGCACCTGTCCGTCACACATCTTTCTCGCACACCCTCTCCCATTACATCCTCTGTAACACTCACCACAGGCGTGCATTCTCCCTTTACACCCTCCGTAACACTCCTCACTACGCGCTTCCATGTGCTCCCTCGCACACGCGCTACGACCGACTCACTCTCGACAGCACCCTCACTCCTTGGCATGCACTTTTTCCTCACACACCCCAAAGTCGGACTTTCTCGCACACCTCCTTTTTCGCACACCAGACCTGTCGCACACTTCACCAACGGTCTCTCACGAACACCCGGGTCCATCTCGACCCCCAAGCTCATTAAATCACCTGGCGCATCATACGCACGACCATATTGGTCACCACTTACACCGGGTCCTCTTTCTCTTCGCTTCTCCTCCATCACCTGCGAATCCCTCATCCGGTTAATGAGCACATCATCACGATCCGAACACAGACTTTGGACCAATTCTTTTACTTCCTCCTTTATCTCTTTCTTATCCTCTCTCCGTCGCTTCTTAATTTCGCTCACCCCTTCTTCCACTTCTTCTAATTTCTGCTTCACCTCTTTTATGTCCCGGTACGTCTCCTCAAGCTCGTCCTCTAAGGCTACCTTGACCGTTTCCATGTGCGTCCTCACCTGCCGGTCCTTCGTCTCCATTACCTCTGTCACCTCGTCCAACCTCGTTGTCAGTCCCTCACGTACCATCTGACATTCCCTCTTCGTCGCTATCAAGTCGTCTTTTAGTTCTTTCTGTGTCGCTTTTAACCCTCCTAGTACCGCAGTGTTCCTTTGTACCTGCTCCACTAACTCAGTCTGTCCCACTGTCAGTTGTTCTACTCCCAGCGTCAACTCCTCTATACCACCTTGCAATTTTACAGTCCCCTTTCTCACCTCCTTCTCCATGCGCTCCTTACAGTGCCTCACCTCCTCGCGCACTCCTCCGACCTCCTCACTCACACCTCTTCTGATCTCCTCTCCCATCACTTGCATCTCCTGCCCAGATGCCACCCTCATCTGCTCCATTTCCTCCCTGTGAGCATCCAATTTAGTTTCTACCCCCATTCTGACCCCCTCTATCTGCTGCCCCATTTTTTAAACTTCCCTTTCCGCTTGGTCCCTCATGTCCCTCAATTTGCCTTCCATACTGTTTTCTAACCCCTCTAACCCCTTTTGCATCCCTTCCATTTGATTCTCTTGAGCGGCCATTCTGTTTTCTACCCCCGTTAACCCATGTTTCAGCCCTTCTATTTGATTCTCTTGAGCGGCCATTCTGTTTTCTACCCCCTTTAACCCATTCTTTACCTCTTTTATCCCATTGTCTAACGCCTCACCGGTACCCCTCGCTTCGTCCCTCATTACCCCCATTTGGCCCTCCAATCGCTCACCCAATCGCTCACTATCAGCCCTCATTTGCTCACTATTAGCCCTCATATCGTCCTTCTGCAGGTTGAGGGACGCCTGCATTTGTACCATAAATTGCTCCATGAGGGCCTGCATTTGCGCCATCCCTCCCACTTGTGCAGCGGGTGCGGCCGCCGTAGCAATGTGCGAGGCGCCATTTTGCGCGCCCGCAACCTCGTGCGCGAGGACGCCATTTTGCGAACCTGCCGCCCTCACTGCTTCGCTCTCCTCATGTCCCTCAATTTGGTCCTGGATCGACCCTGCCTCACTCTCCTCTACCGGACCCCAGCCGTCTTGATCTGCCATAGCGCGACTTTCAAAATTCGGGTTTTTTTTTTTTTTTTTGGAAAACAAAATCAAATTTCGCCGTTAATAATTTCGAGCGCGTGAAGCACGCTTCGGGTCCGATCTCACTTCCTGACACCAATTGTTACGGACACGACTTAAGATGTTGCTTGACCGAGCGGAATGGCCGCCGTGTTCGCACAGTTTACCCGATTACCCCCAACTCACCCGATTCCACTCGAACGTTGGCCGAATCGCGCTACGCTAAATCAATGATGGAAAGGACACAACGGCTGGGATAAATGAAACGACACAAGGGGTACAGTTCTCAAGACCTCCGGAGGAGGATATAATTGGTGGGGGAGAAAAGGGGTAGATTACAAGGTATGAGGTAAAGCACAGAAAAGATGGGCACTTAGACACAGTCTTATCTTATCCCCGACAGACCACAGACAAACGGAACAAGACTGACTTACACAGGGATTGATGGCAGGGAAGGACAGGCAGTCGATAGCACAAGGTGCACCTTGGCTCAGGGACAGGATACAGCACGGTCCAGTAGATGCAGGGAGGTGTCACAGCGCTCGGTTGGTGGCGTCTCTCTTCCTTCAAGTCCAGCGCGCATCTCTCACGTCACCTCCCTCTTCCTGCGCATGCTCAGCGGGGAGTGACACGCCCTCGGCTCGTTGGCTCCGCCCCAGATGGAATTGGTCCGCCGCTTCTATTGGGTGCGGGGGGTTACCGGGCTCCGCCCTTGACGAGGAGCTGACAGCGAGCCCCTACGTGGTAACCCCGTCGGAGCACATGTTCGATGGCGGCTAACCAAGCCGGAGTGAGGACGCGCACTCCCCGCGCCGCCGCCGTTGTTGCTGTTGTTGTTGTTGTTGTTGCTGAACCGTGAGGAAGAGCTGCGGGGAGGTATTGGGAGGTCCTAAACTTCCTAACGGTGCCATACAATCACATTCTGGTGCAACGAAGAGTCAGAATTAATGGAAACGAGTCCTTAACTGACATAGACTAAGAATAACTAGCAAGATGTCCTATAGTTGTCTACGTGAGATGCGGTGGACCTGGATGCGACATTTAATGGGGGAAATAGGGGAAGGTCGGGTCTACAGAGTGTTGTTTACAGAAAATGGGACTAGGAAATGGGGGATTGGGGATAGTTGGGAAGTATTGGGGAAATAGGGGAATATTTACAAGCGGATATGGATGGAGGCCAATCTCATATCCGCAACAATATATATATATATATATATATATATATGTATATATATATATATATATACAGTGGAACCTTGACTTACGAGTTTAATTCGTTCTGTGACCGAGCTCGTAACTCAAATTGCTCGTATCTCAAATCAAATTTCCCCATTGAAATGCATTGAAATGCTATTAATCCGTTCCAGCCCGCCAAAAACCACACCAATTTTTTTTTTAATATACAGTATATATAAAAATATCTCGCGCTTTATATTTCACCTGTATGCAGCATACAAGTTGGCAGGATGGCCTGGACTGGAGGTACGCACACTTGAATCTAAAGTCTAAACTGTCCAGCCTGGGTTTGAATCCCGACCCAGCTATAACCTGTCATGGGTGAATCACAGGCAGGGTGATTCATCAATGTGTGTACCGCTAAACTGGGCGCCCCGTTTGCGTCCCATTAGTTGTTGGATGTTAAGGATCTCACCGTGTTTTCCACAAAGAGAAGGCGAGCTATCGCCGGCACTCTGAACAAGTTGTGGCCTGGCATGCTCTTCTCCTCTGCCGTTATATACGTCCTCCTCGGCACCTCGCTCATGTTTTTCGACGATTGCGTGTTTTATATCCAAGCACAAGTTTTATATAAAACACGACGATTGCGTGTTTTATATCCACAAGTTGTGGCCTGGCATGCTCTTCTCCTCTGCCGTTATATACGTCCTCCTCGACACCTCGCTCATGTTTTTCGACGATTGCGTGTTTTATATCCAAGCACATCATCCTCTTCTTCTTCTCAGTACCGTGTTTTCCACAAAGAGAAGGCGAGCTATCGCCGGCACTCTGAACAAGTTGTGGCCTGGCATGCTCTTCTCCTCTGCCGTTATATACGTCCTCCTCGGCATCCTGCGAGCTGTATTTCGAAGATTGCGTGTTTTATATCCAAGCGCAAGTTTTATATAAAATACGACGATTGCGTGTTTTATATCCACAAGTTGTGGCCTGGCATGCTCTTCTCCTCTGCCGTTATATACGTCCTCCTCGACACCTCGCTCATGTTTTTCGACGATTGCGTGTTTTATCTCCAAGCACATCATCCTCTTCTTCTTCTCAGTACCGTGTTTTCCACAAAGAGAAGGCGAACTATCGCCGGCACTCTGAACAAGTTGTGGCCTGGCATGCTCTTCTCCTCTGCCGTTATATACGTCCTCCTCGGCACCTCGCTCATGTTTTTCGACGATTGCGTGTTTTATATCCAAGCACAAGTTTTATATAAAACACGACGATTGCGTGTTTTATATCCACAAGTTGTGGCCTGGCATGCTCTTCTCCTCTGCCGTTATATACGTCCTCCTCGACACCTCGCTCATGTTTTTCGACGATTGCGTGTTTTATATCCAAGCACATCATCCTCTTCTTCTTCTCAGTACCGTGTTTTCCACAAAGAGAAGGCGAGCTATCGCCGGCACTCTGAACAAGTTGTGGCCTGGCATGCTCTTCTCCTCTGCCGTTATATACGTCCTCCTCGGCATCCTGCGAGCTGTATTTCGAAGATTGCGTGTTTTATATCCAAGCGCAAGTTTTATATAAAATACGACGATTGCGTGTTTTATATCCACAAGTTGTGGCCTGGCATGCTCTTCTCCTCTGCCGTTATATACGTCCTCCTCGACACCTCGCTCATGTTTTTCGACGATTGCGTGTTTTATATCCAAGCACATCATCCTCTTCTTCTTCTCAGTACCGTGTTTTCCACAAAGAGAAGGCGAGCTATCGCCGGCACTCTGAACAAGTTGTGGCCTGGCATGCTCTTCTCCTCTGCCGTTATATACGTCCTCCTCGGCACCTCGCTCATGTTTTTCGACGATTGCGTGTTTTATATCCAAGCACAAGTTTTATATAAAACACGACGATTGCGTGTTTTATATCCACAAGTTGTGGCCTGGCATGCTCTTCTCCTCTGCCGTTATATACGTCCTCCTCGACACCTCGCTCATGTTTTTCGACGATTGCGTGTTTTATATCCAAGCACATCATCCTCTTCTTCTTCTCAGTACCGTGTTTTCCACAAAGAGAAGGCGAGCTATCGCCGGCACTCTGAACAAGTTGTGGCCTGGCATGCTCTTCTCCTCTGCCGTTATATACGTCCTCCTCGGCATCTTTTTCCAGAAGAGCCCTGTCTCGTCACAGTTGAAGATTTGCTGGGGGATGTATCCTTCGGCTTCTATCAGTTCGGCAAAAGTTATAATAAAATCTTCAGCTGCCTTCACATCCGAGCTTGCTACCTCACCATGCCTGACGACGGAGTGAATGCCGGTCCTCTTCTTAAAATTATCAAACCATCCCCGACTGCCTTTGAATGACTCTTCCGATGCCTCGTCCGTTGATGTTCCCGCCGTCTGCTGCACCAAATCCCCGTAAATGTCTCGTGCCTTCTCACACATGATGCTCTCGGTCACGGTATCTCCTGCGAGCTGCTTCTCCGTCAACCACACAAACAACAACTTCTCCATCTCTTCATGGACAGAGGTCCGGAGCTTTGAAATAATCTTAACGCCCTTGGCTGGCGTTATAGCCTTTATCGACTCCTTCTGCTTCAAAATCGTACATATCGTAGAAGGACTACGATCGTACTGCCTCGCCAAGTCGACAACACGCACACCTCGCTCATGTTTTTCGACGATTGCGTGTTTTATATCCAAGCACATCATCCTTTTCTTCTTCTCAGTACTGCCCTTGGCACTCAATTTCTTAGGACCCATGGTTAAAACTAAGAAATTTTCCAAAATAACCAAAATGCGAAAACAAAGCAACAGCGATATACGGCAAAGATGCTTGCACGGCAAGATAACCACGTGACCTGAACGCTCGCTGGGCCACCTAGTGGCGGGTGGCGTAAGCTCGCTCGCTCGTAACTCAGATCTCGGCTCGCATCACAAAGCAAAAAACCGACCGAGCGACGGCTCGTATCTCGGAAAACTCGTAAGTTGGTGCACTCGTAAGTCAAGGTTTCACTGTATATATATATATATATATATATATATATATATATATATATATATATATATATATATATATATATATATATATATATATATATATAACTGTGTTCAAAAAGTATCCGACCTTTATTTTTCGTGCGTAAAAAAGAAGAAGCTAGAGAGGCGTTGATTGGTGCACGTATGTAGGCGATCCTAATGCGCACGCGTGAATTTTTTCCCACCTGCAGAAGCTGTCATTCGACAGCAGACCGCCGATGAGTGAGGACATGTAAGTGAGCGCCGTCGGATTTTCGTTTTTGACAAAGTGACGGAAAAACTTGAACAACGCTACTGCATCAAATTTTGTGTTTCATCAAACTTGCATCAAAACTGCAACTTGGTTTCTGGGTCGTACCCATAAACCCAGGACTCATCGCCAGTGATCACTGTGTTGAGGAAGCTGGGATCGCTGTTCACAGTCTCCAGCATGTCCTGTGCGATCTCCAAACGGAGTTGCTTCTGCTCAATCGTTAGCAGCTTTGGTACGAACTTCGCTGAGATTCTCCTGAAGCCCAAATCCTCCTTCATAATGGAATGAATGGTGTTGAATCTTGCGGATCGTTTCCACTTGGGAATCGCCAAGCTTTACACAAAATTTGATGCAGTAGCGTTGTTCAAGTTTTTCCGTCATTTTGTCAAAAACGAAAATCCGACGGCACTCGCTTACATGTCCTCACTCATCGGCGGTCTGCCGTCGAATGACAGCTTCTGCAGGTCGGAAAAAATTCACGCGTGCGCATTAGGATCGCCTACATACGTGCACCAATCAACGCCTCCCGAGCTTCTTTTTTTTTTACACACGAAAAATAAAGGTCAGATACTTTTTGAACACACTACGTATATATATATATATATATATATATATATATATGTATATATATATATACGTATATATGTATATATATATATATATATGTATATATATATATATATATATTGTTACGGACACGACTTAAGATGTTGCTTGACCGAGCGGAATGGCCGCCGTGTTCGCACAGTTTACCCGATTACCCCCAACTCACCCGATTCCACTCGAACGTTGGCCGAATCGCGCTACGCTAAATCAATGATGGAAAGGACACAACGGCTGGGATAAATGAAACGACACAAGGGGTACAGTTCTCAAGACCTCCGGAGGAGGATATAATTGGTGGGGGAGAAAAGGGGTAGATTACAAGGTATGAGGTAAAGCACAGAAAAGATGGGCACTTAGACACAGTCTTATCTTATCCCCGACAGACCACAGACAAACGGAACAAGACTGACTTACACAGGGATTGATGGCAGGGAAGGACAGGCAGTCGATAGCACAAGGTGCACCTTGGCTCAGGGACAGGATACAGCACGGTCCAGTAGATGCAGGGAGGTGTCACAGCGCTCGGTTGGTGGCGTCTCTCTTCCTTCAAGTCCAGCACGCATCTCTCATGTCACCTCCCTCTTCCTGCGCATGCTCAGCGGGGAGTGACACGCCCTCGGCTCGTTGGCTCCGCCCCAGATGGAATCAGTCCGCCGCTTCTATTGGGTGCGGGGGGTTACCGGGCTCCGCCCTTGACGAGGAGCTGACAGCGAGCCCCTACGTGGTAACCCCGTCGGAGCACATGTTCGATGGCGGCTAACCAAGCCGGAGTGAGGACGCGCACTCCCCGCGCCGCCGCCGTTATTGTTGCTGTTGTTGTTGTTGTTGTTGCTGAACCGTGAGGAAGAGCTGCGGGGAGGTATTGGGAGGTCCTAAACTTCCTAACGGTGCCATACAATCACATTCTGGTGCAACGAAGAGTCAGAATTAATGGAAACGAGTCCTTAACTGACATAGACTAAGAATAACTAGCAAGATGTCCTATAGTTGTCTACGTGAGATGCGGTGGACCTGGATGCGACATTTAATGGGGGAAATAGGGGAAGGTCGGGTCTACAGAGTGTTGTTTACAGAAAATGGGACTAGGGAATGGGGGATTGGGGATAGTTGGGAAGTATTGGGGAAATAGGGGAATATTTACAAGCGGATATGGATGGAGGCCAATCTCATATCCGCAACATTGCACCCTTCTCTACCTCGGGGCGTCCCGACCCGATAAATCTTTACTTACTTTAGTGTGGCACTCAGATGTAGTTCCCTCTACTATTAACTCAACCCTGAGTGCGACAGTTTTACAGATGTTCACAAATGAGTAAATATGTCCCCCTGCGACGTTGCACCCTTCTCCTCACAGAAACACACCCACAGGATAACCGAATCGCGGAAAGAATCCTCAAACTAAACATACAGCCGGTAGGGAGCATTATTTACACAAGACTGATATTTACACTATGATCCAGGACCTGTTCTTTGAGGAACACATGCAGATGTTATGCATAGAGAGAGCACGCATGCCAGCATCGATACACCAACCCACGAGTGCCCTGTGGCCCTACGGCCTTTAATAATGTGCAGAGCACCCCATCCAAGCACCAAAAGCACCACCCCATACACACAGTCAGCACCATCCGGTGCACCAATAAAGTGTTCAATAATCACCGGTGGTGTCGCAGCCGGCCGATGTTCTGCCGCTGGTCTTGTCTTCATGTGGTGTACTTGGCCTTCTGGCTTCTTTAGGAATAAAGAAAGGCGCCAACCGCGTCCATTTCTAAATTGTGGCCGTCAGGGGGGCCAACTATAAGTGGTTCACCTGTATGGCATAGGTGCCACGTTGACCCAGAGGTCCATCAACGGGTGGTGCTTGCCCGCAGAAGAACTGCGGTCCATGGTGGGCGGCCACAAAAATTGCGGTCCATATGGTGTATCGATCCAGGCAGCAAGCAGCGAAAGTACAGGCCCACAACTGCGGAGCCAGCACCTCTCTCTCCTCTCTCTCTGCCCCAAAGCCAGATCCTCGGAGGTGGGAGACAAAAGAAGACAATTGAGTAAGGTGGTAAGGGCGCAAAAGTGCACGCAATGTAAGGTAATGCAGACTGGGGGCACATGGGAACCAGGTGAGACAGGTACGTTCCTACCGTACGCCCCCCCCCCCCCCACCAGGTAACCTACATTGCCCCTCCCTTACCCCTTACTGTCTCCACAAAACACAACACTACCCATAAACATCTACTTTACACATCAACAAACGTCCCTACTGTCTTCCCCGTTCCTCCCATAAACCAAATTCGTCTTCTCTCCCTCCTAACCAATCAAATTTGCCATTTCCAACTCTCATCAAAATTTGCCATCTCCAACTCAACATCAAAATTTGCCATCACCAATTCATCATCAGTCCCTCCTAAGGAGGGAGAGATGGAATCACCCCAATGTCTCATCCACGTCGTGATGCGTCTCACAAATCCACACAGCAATTCTCATTTCCTGCAACACAAAACAAAGGAACACAGGTGTGGAGTCATCATCACCTCAGGTAAGTGGCTGCGTATGGTGCGACAGGTTCATCAATCCTAACTATTTCCTAAATGACTTTAACAACTTTACATTACCCGGGGTCTTTCCCTGCCAATCCATTGGCCAACTTACACTATGGGTTCTAAAAACCAATTCCCATTGACCGAACTGTGGTGCTTCTCAATTTGGGGTCTCACTCCCCCGATTCAACTCCCGGTGCCCTCGCACAACTTCTGGGCTGTGACGTGTAGCTCTCCCAGCAGGTCTACCCACCTGCACACCTCCACCACTGTAGTTGCCACCCGAGCTTACCTGCTCCTCACCCTAACCTAACTAACTGGGGAAGGCCCTCTTGCACTCTCACCCCCTCAGTGCCCTCTCTGGCACGGGCTGCCCGATCCACACCCGGGATCCTCAGGCACCCACTGACACTAACGGCTCCCAGAGCCCACCTGCGGCCTCACCTGGCCGACATCCTCACAGTGGTGGAGTGCCCAAACCAACTACACACACTAACAGGCTACACGCCCAGCCATTTCCACAACACTAATGCACCCATCCACAATACCATTCTTCCACCCGCACCACAGATGCCAATATCCAACCACAATTTACCTATACCCACTACCTAACACTTACACTACCCGCCCCGGGTATCCGTGAAGGGGGTCCACTCTTCCCCCATTCACACCTTCGCACCATGCACACCACTCCGTACCACTTACTCCAACTCTCTCCACACCACTCATTCTCTGCTCCATATATTCCACACACCTGTACTTGCACACCTGTGCTCTCATACTTGGTGCCGCCTGCACCCTTCTCTCCCCCAAGCGCATTCGCGCTGATCCACAACACTCACTACTCATACACTGCTCCACACACCTGTCCAGTTCTCACACAGCATCATCTCATCTAACTACTCCCCTCTGAAACTTGCGCTTCCCAGTCGTCCCTTTAAACTATTGCGCTCCCTCGTCATTATCATCCACTCTAATCTACCTGCGTCCCCACTACAGGTATCAGTCAATAACTAATCTTAACGTTACCTAATGTCATCTTCGCTAGATCCCTACACACAATATAACCTAACCCACCCGGGCTAGTTTCCACTGCCATACACCCCATAAACTATAGCGCATTTGCCCCCCTTTGTGAGGGATGACAGAGTTGCCATCCCACCACATCGGGCATCTCCCACTACCAATTTTGCACATCAAATTTCAACAAATCAAAAATTTGCCAATCACTACTCATCATCTGCCAATCATTACTGCCAATCCTTTGCCAATCATCAAATTTTGTTTTTTTTCTAATTTTGGGTCCAAAACACTAACCTCATCACACAGTCTACTCACTAATGCCTCTCGGTGCGCCAATTCCTGTCCAAAGCCCGGCTTCGTAAAGCCGAGCAATGAATGCGGGTTGTTTGGTGCCAGCGGCTGGATACGTCCCGCATTCGGTGCAGGGAAAGAGGTTTACCCGGGCCGAGATCCCACGCACCATCTCGGCACGGAGCCATCCCATGGCCCGATCTCGACCTGCCGGAATGCCTCAACAAAAAGTGGTCGCCATGACGACCCTTCCTATCGGGCTGCCCGCTCCGCCTAGTGGAGCACGGCTGCGGCCGTTCAAAGCGAGGCCCGGCACGCACCGAGGGCCCGATTCGGCTAAAAGTCGCTCTAACCGCTAACCCGGTTACCGTCGATGCCTCACCTGGATGCTTACAAGCATACGCTACCCCTTTCTTGCTCATACCTCCAGCTGTTCCCATGCTCCTCGTACCTTTCCTTACACACCTCGGTACACTCATTCCACTCACAGCCTTGGTCACACACCTGACCACCGAACACTTTGGCACACATTCGTTGGTCGCACACCTCACCAACACACCTCTTCGCGCCCCTTCCTCGGTCACCTCCTCTGTGACAATCACAGGTGTGCTTTCACTCGCACACCCCACCACGTGCCTCACTACCAATTCCAGCGTGCATTCCCACACACGCTCTACCATTCCAGGTGTGCTTCCTTTCTCACCTGTCACAACCAACTCACGCTCCGTGTCACTCTTACTACTCTCACCTCCACTCTTGACAGTGCACTCTTTCCTCATGCACCCGTCCGTTACACACCTTTCTCGCGCACACTCTCCCGTTACACCCTCTGTAACACTCACCACAGGTGTACACTCTTCCTTACTTTTGACAGCGCACTCTTTCCTCATGCACCTGTCCGTCACACATCTTTCTCGCACACCCTCTCCCGTTACATCCTCTGTAACACTCACCACAGGCGTGCATTCTCCCTTTACACCCTCCGTAACACTCCTCACTACGCGCTTCCATGTGCTCCCTCGCACACGCGCTACGACCGACTCACTCTCGACAGCACCCTCACTCCTTGGCATGCACTTTTTCCTCACACACCCCAAAGTCGGACTTTCTCGCACACCTCCTTTTTCGCACACCAGACCTGTCGCACACTTCACCAACGGTCTCTCACGAACACCCGGGTCCATCTCGACCCCCAAGCTCATTAAATCACCTGGCGCATCATACGCACGACCATATTGGTCACCACTTACACCGGGTCCTCTTTCTCTTCGCTTCTCCTCCATCACCTGCGAATCCCTCATCCGGTTAATGAGCACATCATCACGATCCGAACACAGACTTTGGACCAATTCTTTTACTTCCTCCTTTATCTCTTTCTTATCCTCTCTCCGTCGCTTCTTAATTTCGCTCACCCCTTCTTCCACTTCTTCTAATTTCTGCTTCACCTCTTTTATGTCCCGGTATGTCTCCTCAAGCTCGTCCTCTAAGGCTACCTTGACCGTTTCCATGTGCGTCCTCACCTGCCGGTCCTTCGTCTCCATTACCTCTGTCACCTCGTCCAACCTCGTTGTCAGTCCCTCACGTACCATCTGACATTCCCTCTTCGTCGCTATCAAGTCGTCTTTTAGTTCTTTCTGTGTCGCTTTTAACCCTCCTAGTACCGCAGTGTTCCTTTGTACCTGCTCCACTAACTCAGTCTGTCCCACTGTCAGTTGTTCTACTCCCAGCGTCAACTCCTCTATACCACCTTGCAATTTTACAGTCCCCTTTCTCACCTCCTTCTCCATGCGCTCCTTACAGTGCCTCACCTCCTCGCGCACTCCTCCGACCTCCTCACTCACACCTCTTCTGATCTCCTCTCCCATCACTTGCATCTCCTGCCCAGATGCCACCCTCATCTGCTCCATTTCCTCCCTGTGAGCATCCAATTTAGTTTCTACCCCCATTCTGACCCCCTCTATCTGCTGCCCCATTTTTTAAACTTCCCTTTCCGCTTGGTCCCTCATGTCCCTCAATTTGCCTTCCATACTGTTTTCTAACCCCTCTAACCCCTTTTGCATCCCTTCCATTTGATTCTCTTGAGCGGCCATTCTGTTTTCTACCCCCGTCAGCCCTTCTATTTGATTCTCTTGAGCGGCCATTCTGTTTTCTACCCCCTTTAACCCATTCTTTACCTCTTTTATCCCATTGTCTAACGCCTCACCGGTACCCCTCGCTTCGTCCCTCATTACCCCCATTTGGCCCTCCAATCGCTCACCCAATCGCTCACTATCAGCCCTCATTTGCTCACTATTAGCCCTCATATCGTCCTTCTGCAGGTTGAGGGACGCCTGCATTTGTACCATAAATTGCTCCATGAGGGCCTGCATTTGCGCCATCCCTCCCACTTGTGCAGCGGGTGCGGTCGCCGTAGCAATGTGCGAGGCGCCATTTTGCGCGCCCGCAACCTCGTGCGCGAGGACGCCATTTTGCGAACCTGCCGCCCTCACTGCTTCGCTCTCCTCATGTCCCTCAATTTGGTCCTGGATCGACCCTGCCTCACTCTCCTCTACCGGACCCCAGCCGTCTTGATCTGCCATAGCGCGACTTTCAAAATTCGGGTTTTTTTTTTTTTTTTTGGAAAACAAAATCAAATTTCGCCGTTAATAATTTCGAGCGCGTGAAGCACGCTTCGGGTCCGATCTCACTTCCTGACACCAATTGTTACGGACATGACTTAAGATGTTGCTTGACCGAGCGGAATGGCCGCCGTGTTCGCACAGTTTACCCGATTACCCCCAACTCACCCGATTCCACTCGAACGTTGGCCGAATCGCGCTACGCTAAATCAATGATGGAAAGGACACAACGGCTGGGATAAATGAAACGACACAAGGGGTACAGTTCTCAAGACCTCCGGAGGAGGATATAATTGGTGGGGGAGAAAAGGGGTAGATTACAAGGTATGAGGTAAAGCACAGAAAAGATGGGCACTTAGACACAGTCTTATCTTATCCCCGACAGACCACAGACAAACGGAACAAGACTGACTTACACAGGGATTGATGGCAGGGAAGGACAGGCAGTCGATAGCACAAGGTGCACCTTGGCTCAGGGACAGGATACAGCACGGTCCAGTAGATGCAGGGAGGTGTCACAGCGCTCGGTTGGTGGCGTCTCTCTTCCTTCAAGTCCAGCGCGCATCTCTCACGTCACCTCCCTCTTCCTGCGCATGCTCAGCGGGGAGTGACACGCCCTCGGCTCGTTGGCTCCGCCCCAGATGGAATTGGTCCGCCGCTTCTATTGGGTGCGGGGGGTTACCGGGCTCCACCCTTGACGAGGAGCTGACAGCGAGCCCCTACGTGGTAACCCCGTCGGAGCACATGTTCGATGGCGGCTAACCAAGCCGGAGTGAGGACGCGCACTCCCCGCGCCGCCGCCGTTGTTGCTGTTGTTGTTGTTGTTGTTGCTGAACCGTGAGGAAGAGCTGCGGGGAGGTATTGGGAGGTCCTAAACTTCCTAACGGTGCCATACAATCACATTCTGGTGCAACGAAGAGTCAGAATTAATGGAAACGAGTCCTTAACTGACATAGACTAAGAATAACTAGCAAGATGTCCTATAGTTGTCTACGTGAGATGCGGTGGACCTGGATGCGACATTTAATGGGGGAAATAGGGGAAGGTCGGGTCTACAGAGTGTTGTTTACAGAAAATGGGACTAGGAAATGGGGGATTGGGGATAGTTGGGAAGTATTGGGGAAATAGGGGAATATTTACAAGCGGATATGGATGGAGGCCAATCTCATATCCGCAACAATATATATATATATATATATATATGTATATATATATATATATATACAGTGGAACCTTGACTTACGAGTTTAATTCGTTCTGTGACCGAGCTCGTAACTCAAATTGCTCGTATCTCAAATCAAATTTCCCCATTGAAATGCATTGAAATGCTATTAATCCGTTCCAGCCCGCCAAAAACCACACCAATTTTTTTTTTAATATACAGTATATATAAAAATATCTCGCGCTTTATATTTCACCTGTATGCAGCATACAAGTTGGCAGGATGGCCTGGACTGGAGGTACGCACACTTGACTCTAAAGTCTAAACTGTCCAGCCTGGGTTTGAATCCCGACCCAGCTATAACCTGTCATGGGTGAATCACAGGCAGGGTGATTCATCAATGTGTGTACCGCTAAACTGGGCGCCCCGTTTGCGTCCCATTAGTTGTTGGATGTTAAGGATCTCACCGTGTTTTCCACAAAGAGAAGGCGAGCTATCGCCGGCACTCTGAACAAGTTGTGGCCTGGCATGCTCTTCTCCTCTGCCGTTATATACGTCCTCCTCGGCACCTCGCTCATGTTTTTCGACGATTGCGTGTTTTATATCCAAGCACAAGTTTTATATAAAACACGACGATTGCGTGTTTTATATCCACAAGTTGTGGCCTGGCATGCTCTTCTCCTCTGCCGTTATATACGTCCTCCTCGACACCTCGCTCATGTTTTTCGACGATTGCGTGTTTTATATCCAAGCACATCATCCTCTTCTTCTTCTCAGTACCGTGTTTTCCACAAAGAGAAGGCGAGCTATCGCCGGCACTCTGAACAAGTTGTGGCCTGGCATGCTCTTCTCCTCTGCCGTTATATACGTCCTCCTCGGCATCTTTTTCCAGAAGAGCCCTGTCTCGTCACAGTTGAAGATTTGCTGGGGGATGTATCCTTCGGCTTCTATCAGTTCGGCAAAAGTTATAATAAAATCTTCAGCTGCCTTCACATCCGAGCTTGCTGCCTCACCATGCCTGACGACGGAGTGAATGCCGGTCCTCTTCTTAAAATTATCAAACCATCCCCGACTGCCTTTGAATGACTCTTCCGATGCCTCGTCCGTTGATGTTCCCGCCGTCTGCTGCACCAAATCCCCGTAAATGTCTCGTGCCTTCTCACACATGATGCTCTCGGTCACGGTATCTCCTGCGAGCTGCTTCTCCGTCAACCACACAAACAACAACTTCTCCATCTCTTCATGGACAGAGGTCCGGAGCTTTGAAATAATCTTAACGCCCTTGGCTGGCGTTATAGCCTTTATCGACTCCTTCTGCTTCAAAATCGTACATATCGTAGAAGGACTACGATCGTACTGCCTCGCCAAGTCGACAACACGCACACCTCGCTCATGTTTTTCGACGATTGCGTGTTTTATATCCAAGCACATCATCCTTTTCTTCTTCTCAGTACTGCCCTTGGCACTCAATTTCTTAGGACCCATGGTTAAAACTAAGAAATTTTCCAAAATAACCAAAATGCGAAAACAAAGCAACAGCGATATACGGCAAAGATGCTTGCACGGCAAGATAACCACGTGACCTGAACGCTCGCTGGGCCACCTAGTGGCGGGTGGCGTAAGCTCGCTCGCTCGTAACTCAGATCTCGGCTCGCATCACAAAGCAAAAAACCGACCGAGCGACGGCTCGTATCTCGGAAAACTCGTAAGTTGGTGCACTCGTAAGTCAAGGTTTCACTGTATATATATATATATATATATATATATATATATATATATATATATATATATATATATATATATATATATATATATATATATATATATATAACTGTGTTCAAAAAGTATCCGACCTTTATTTTTCGTGCGTAAAAAAGAAGAAGCTAGAGAGGCGTTGATTGGTGCACGTATGTAGGCGATCCTAATGCGCACGCGTGAATTTTTTCCCACCTGCAGAAGCTGTCATTCGACAGCAGACCGCCGATGAGTGAGGACATGTAAGTGAGCGCCGTCGGATTTTCGTTTTTGACAAAGTGACGGAAAAACTTGAACAACGCTACTGCATCAAATTTTGTGTTTCATCAAACTTGCATCAAAACTGCAACTTGGTTTCTGGGTCGTACCCATAAACCCAGGACTCATCGCCAGTGATCACTGTGTTGAGGAAGCTGGGATCGCTGTTCACAGTCTCCAGCATGTCCTGTGCGATCTCCAAACGGAGTTGCTTCTGCTCAATCGTTAGCAGCTTTGGTACGAACTTCGCTGAGATTCTCCTGAAGCCCAAATCCTCCTTCATAATGGAATGAATGGTGTTGAATCTTGCGGATCGTTTCCACTTGGGAATCGCCAAGCTTTACACAAAATTTGATGCAGTAGCGTTGTTCAAGTTTTTCCGTCATTTTGTCAAAAACGAAAATCCGACGGCACTCGCTTACATGTCCTCACTCATCGGCGGTCTGCCGTCGAATGACAGCTTCTGCAGGTCGGAAAAAATTCACGCGTGCGCATTAGGATCGCCTACATACGTGCACCAATCAACGCCTCCCGAGCTTCTTTTTTTTTTACACACGAAAAATAAAGGTCAGATACTTTTTGAACACACTACGTATATATATATATATATATATATATATATATATGTATATATATATATACGTATATATGTATATATATATATATATATGTATATATATATATATATATATTGTTACGGACACGACTTAAGATGTTGCTTGACCGAGCGGAATGGCCGCCGTGTTCGCACAGTTTACCCGATTACCCCCAACTCACCCGATTCCACTCGAACGTTGGCCGAATCGCGCTACGCTAAATCAATGATGGAAAGGACACAACGGCTGGGATAAATGAAACGACACAAGGGGTACAGTTCTCAAGACCTCCGGAGGAGGATATAATTGGTGGGGGAGAAAAGGGGTAGATTACAAGGTATGAGGTAAAGCACAGAAAAGATGGGCACTTAGACACAGTCTTATCTTATCCCCGACAGACCACAGACAAACGGAACAAGACTGACTTACACAGGGATTGATGGCAGGGAAGGACAGGCAGTCGATAGCACAAGGTGCACCTTGGCTCAGGGACAGGATACAGCACGGTCCAGTAGATGCAGGGAGGTGTCACAGCGCTCGGTTGGTGGCGTCTCTCTTCCTTCAAGTCCAGCACGCATCTCTCATGTCACCTCCCTCTTCCTGCGCATGCTCAGCGGGGAGTGACACGCCCTCGGCTCGTTGGCTCCGCCCCAGATGGAATCAGTCCGCCGCTTCTATTGGGTGCGGGGGGTTACCGGGCTCCGCCCTTGACGAGGAGCTGACAGCGAGCCCCTACGTGGTAACCCCGTCGGAGCACATGTTCGATGGCGGCTAACCAAGCCGGAGTGAGGACGCGCACTCCCCGCGCCGCCGCCGTTATTGTTGCTGTTGTTGTTGTTGTTGTTGCTGAACCGTGAGGAAGAGCTGCGGGGAGGTATTGGGAGGTCCTAAACTTCCTAACGGTGCCATACAATCACATTCTGGTGCAACGAAGAGTCAGAATTAATGGAAACGAGTCCTTAACTGACATAGACTAAGAATAACTAGCAAGATGTCCTATAGTTGTCTACGTGAGATGCGGTGGACCTGGATGCGACATTTAATGGGGGAAATAGGGGAAGGTCGGGTCTACAGAGTGTTGTTTACAGAAAATGGGACTAGGGAATGGGGGATTGGGGATAGTTGGGAAGTATTGGGGAAATAGGGGAATATTTACAAGCGGATATGGATGGAGGCCAATCTCATATCCGCAACATTGCACCCTTCTCTACCTCGGGGCGTCCCGACCCGATAAATCTTTACTTACTTTAGTGTGGCACTCAGATGTAGTTCCCTCTACTATTAACTCAACCCTGAGTGCGACAGTTTTACAGATGTTCACAAATGAGTAAATATGTCCCCCTGCGACGTTGCACCCTTCTCCTCACAGAAACACACCCACAGGATAACCGAATCGCGGAAAGAATCCTCAAACTAAACATACAGCCGGTAGGGAGCATTATTTACACAAGACTGATATTTACACTATGATCCAGGACCTGTTCTTTGAGGAACACATGCAGATGTTATGCATAGAGAGAGCACGCATGCCAGCATCGATACACCAACCCACGAGTGCCCTGTGGCCCTACGGCCTTTAATAATGTGCAGAGCACCCCATCCAAGCACCAAAAGCACCACCCCATACACACAGTCAGCACCATCCGGTGCACCAATAAAGTGTTCAATAATCACCGGTGGTGTCGCAGCCGGCCGATGTTCTGCCGCTGGTCTTGTCTTCATGTGGTGTACTTGGCCTTCTGGCTTCTTTAGGAATAAAGAAAGGCGCCAACCGCGTCCATTTCTAAATTGTGGCCGTCAGGGGGGCCAACTATAAGTGGTTCACCTGTATGGCATAGGTGCCACGTTGACCCAGAGGTCCATCAACGGGTGGTGCTTGCCCGCAGAAGAACTGCGGTCCATGGTGGGCGGCCACAAAAATTGCGGTCCATATGGTGTATCGATCCAGGCAGCAAGCAGCGAAAGTACAGGCCCACAACTGCGGAGCCAGCACCTCTCTCTCCTCTCTCTCTGCCCCAAAGCCAGATCCTCGGAGGTGGGAGACAAAAGAAGACAATTGAGTAAGGTGGTAAGGGCGCAAAAGTGCACGCAATGTAAGGTAATGCAGACTGGGGGCACATGGGAACCAGGTGAGACAGGTACGTTCCTACCGTACGCCCCCCCCCCCCACCAGGTAACCTACATTGCCCCTCCCTTACCCCTTACTGTCTCCACAAAACACAACACTACCCATAAACATCTACTTTACACATCAACAAACGTCCCTACTGTCTTCCCCGTTCCTCCCATAAACCAAATTCGTCTTCTCTCCCTCCTAACCAATCAAATTTGCCATTTCCAACTCTCATCAAAATTTGCCATCTCCAACTCAACATCAAAATTTGCCATCACCAATTCATCATCAGTCCCTCCTAAGGAGGGAGAGATGGAATCACCCCAATGTCTCATCCACGTCGTGATGCGTCTCACAAATCCACACAGCAATTCTCATTTCCTGCAACACAAAACAAAGGAACACAGGTGTGGAGTCATCATCACCTCAGGTAAGTGGCTGCGTATGGTGCGACAGGTTCATCAATCCTAACTATTTCCTAAATGACTTTAACAACTTTACATTACCCGGGGTCTTTCCCTGCCAATCCATTGGCCAACTTACACTATGGGTTCTAAAAACCAATTCCCATTGACCGAACTGTGGTGCTTCTCAATTTGGGGTCTCACTCCCCCGATTCAACTCCCGGTGCCCTCGCACAACTTCTGGGCTGTGACGTGTAGCTCTCCCAGCAGGTCTACCCACCTGCACACCTCCACCACTGTAGTTGCCACCCGAGCTTACCTGCTCCTCACCCTAACCTAACTAACTGGGGAAGGCCCTCTTGCACTCTCACCCCCTCAGTGCCCTCTCTGGCACGGGCTGCCCGATCCACACCCGGGATCCTCAGGCACCCACTGACACTAACGGCTCCCAGAGCCCACCTGCGGCCTCACCTGGCCGACATCCTCACAGTGGTGGAGTGCCCAAACCAACTACACACACTAACAGGCTACACGCCCAGCCATTTCCACAACACTAATGCACCCATCCACAATACCATTCTTCCACCCGCACCACAGATGCCAATATCCAACCACAATTTACCTATACCCACTACCTAACACTTACACTACCCGCCCCGGGTATCCGTGAAGGGGGTCCACTCTTCCCCCATTCACACCTTCGCACCATGCACACCACTCCGTACCACTTACTCCAACTCTCTCCACACCACTCATTCTCTGCTCCATATATTCCACACACCTGTACTTGCACACCTGTGCTCTCATACTTGGTGCCGCCTGCACCCTTCTCTCCCCCAAGCGCATTCGCGCTGATCCACAACACTCACTACTCATACACTGCTCCACACACCTGTCCAGTTCTCACACAGCATCATCTCATCTAACTACTCCCCTCTGAAACTTGCGCTTCCCAGTCGTCCCTTTAAACTATTGCGCTCCCTCGTCATTATCATCCACTCTAATCTACCTGCGTCCCCACTACAGGTATCAGTCAATAACTAATCTTAACGTTACCTAATGTCATCTTCGCTAGATCCCTACACACAATATAACCTAACCCACCCGGGCTAGTTTCCACTGCCATACACCCCATAAACTATAGCGCATTTGCCCCCCTTTGTGAGGGATGACAGAGTTGCCATCCCACCACATCGGGCATCTCCCACTACCAATTTTGCACATCAAATTTCAACAAATCAAAAATTTGCCAATCACTACTCATCATCTGCCAATCATTACTGCCAATCCTTTGCCAATCATCAAATTTTGTTTTTTTTCTAATTTTGGGTCCAAACACTAACCTCATCACACAGTCTACTCACTAATGCCTCTCGGTGCGCCAATTCCTGTCCAAAGCCCGGCTTCGTAAAGCCGAGCAATGAATGCGGGTTGTTTGGTGCCAGCGGCTGGATACGTCCCGCATTCGGTGCAGGGAAAGAGGTTTACCCGGGCCGAGATCCCACGCACCATCTCGGCACGGAGCCATCCCATGGCCCGATCTCGACCTGCCGGAATGCCTCAACAAAAAGTGGTCGCCATGACGACCCTTCCTATCGGGCTGCCGCTCCGCCTAGTGGAGCACGGCTGCGGCCGTTCAAAGCGAGGCCCGGCACGCACCGAGGGCCCGATTCGGCTAAAAGTCGCTCTAACCGCTAACCCCGGTTACCGTCGATGCCTCACCTGGATGCTTACAAGCATACGCTTACCCCTTTCTTGCTCATACCTCCAGCTGTTCCCATGCTCCTCGTACCTTTCCTTACACACCTCGGTACACTCATTCCACTCACAGCCTTGGTCACACACCTGACCACCGAAACACTTTGGCACACATTCGTTGGTCGCACACCTCACCAACACACCTCTTCGCGCCCCTTCCTCGGTCACCTCCTCTGTGACAATCACAGGTGTGCTTTCACTCGCACACCCCACCACGTGCCTCACTACCAATTCCAGCGTGCATTCCCACACACGCTCTACCATTCCAGGTGTGCTTCCTTTCTCACCTGTCACAACCAACTCACGCTCCGTGTCACTCTTACTACTCTCACCTCCACTCTTGACAGTGCACTCTTTCCTCATGCACCCGTCCGTTACACACCTTTCTCGCGCACACTCTCCCGTTACACCCTCTGTAACACTCACCACAGGTGTACACTCTTCCTTACTTTTGACCAGCGCACTCTTTCCTCATGCACCTGTCCGTCACACATCTTTCTCGCACACCCTCTCCCGTTACATCCTCTGTAACACTCACCACAGGCGTGCATTCTCCCTTTACACCCTCCGTAACACTCCTCACTACGCGCTTCCATGTGCTCCCTCGCACACGCGCTACGACCGACTCACTCTCGACAGCACCCTCACTCCTTGGCATGCACTTTTTCCTCACACACCCCAAAGTCGGACTTTCTCGCACACCTCCTTTTCGCACACCAGACCTGTCGCACACTTCACCAACGGTCTCTCACGAACACCCGGGTCCATCTCGACCCCCAAGCTCATTAAATCACCTGGCGCATCATACGCACGACCATATTGGTCACCACTTACACCGGGTCCTCTTTCTCTTCGCTTCTCCTCCATCACCTGCGAATCCCTCATCCGGTTAATGAGCACATCATCACGATCCGAACACAGACTTTGGACCAATTCTTTTACTTCCTCCTTTATCTCTTTCTTATCCTCTCTCCGTCGCTTCTTAATTTCGCTCACCCCTTCTTCCACTTCTTCTAATTTCTGCTTCACCTCTTTTATGTCCCGGTATGTCTCCTCAAGCTCGTCCTCTAAGGCTACCTTGACCGTTTCCATGTGCGTCCTCACCTGCCGGTCCTTCGTCTCCATTACCTCTGTCACCTCGTCCAACCTCGTTGTCAGTCCCTCACGTACCATCTGACATTCCCTCTTCGTCGCTATCAAGTCGTCTTTTAGTTCTTTCTGTGTCGCTTTTAACCCTCCTAGTACCGCAGTGTTCCTTTGTACCTGCTCCACTAACTCAGTCTGTCCCACTGTCAGTTGTTCTACTCCCAGCGTCAACTCCTCTATACCACCTTGCAATTTTACAGTCCCCTTTCTCACCTCCTTCTCCATGCGCTCCTTACAGTGCCTCACCTCCTCGCGCACTCCTCCGACCTCCTCACTCACACCTCTTCTGATCTCCTCTCCCATCACTTGCATCTCCTGCCCAGATGCCACCCTCATCTGCTCCATTTCCTCCCTGTGAGCATCCAATTTAGTTTCTACCCCCATTCTGACCCCCTCTATCTGCTGCCCCATTTTTTAAACTTCCCTTTCCGCTTGGTCCCTCATGTCCCTCAATTTGCCTTCCATACTGTTTTCTAACCCCTCTAACCCCTTTTGCATCCCTTCCATTTGATTCTCTTGAGCGGCCATTCTGTTTTCTACCCCCGTCAGCCCTTCTATTTGATTCTCTTGAGCGGCCATTCTGTTTTCTACCCCCTTTAACCCATTCTTTACCTCTTTTATCCCATTGTCTAACGCCTCACCGGTACCCCTCGCTTCGTCCCTCATTACCCCCATTTGGCCCTCCAATCGCTCACCCAATCGCTCACTATCAGCCCTCATTTGCTCACTATTAGCCCTCATATCGTCCTTCTGCAGGTTGAGGGACGCCTGCATTTGTACCATAAATTGCTCCATGAGGGCCTGCATTTGCGCCATCCCTCCCACTTGTGCAGCGGGTGCGGTCGCCGTAGCAATGTGCGAGGCGCCATTTTGCGCGCCCGCAACCTCGTGCGCGAGGACGCCATTTTGCGAACCTGCCGCCCTCACTGCTTCGCTCTCCTCATGTCCCTCAATTTGGTCCTGGATCGACCCTGCCTCACTCTCCTCTACCGGACCCCAGCCGTCTTGATCTGCCATAGCGCGACTTTCAAAATTCGGGTTTTTTTTTTTTTTTTTGGAAAACAAAATCAAATTTCGCCGTTAATAATTTCGAGCGCGTGAAGCACGCTTCGGGTCCGATCTCACTTCCTGACACCAATTGTTACGGACATGACTTAAGATGTTGCTTGACCGAGCGGAATGGCCGCCGTGTTCGCACAGTTTACCCGATTACCCCCAACTCACCCGATTCCACTCGAACGTTGGCCGAATCGCGCTACGCTAAATCAATGATGGAAAGGACACAACGGCTGGGATAAATGAAACGACACAAGGGGTACAGTTCTCAAGACCTCCGGAGGAGGATATAATTGGTGGGGGAGAAAAGGGGTAGATTACAAGGTATGAGGTAAAGCACAGAAAAGATGGGCACTTAGACACAGTCTTATCTTATCCCCGACAGACCACAGACAAACGGAACAAGACTGACTTACACAGGGATTGATGGCAGGGAAGGACAGGCAGTCGATAGCACAAGGTGCACCTTGGCTCAGGGACAGGATACAGCACGGTCCAGTAGATGCAGGGAGGTGTCACAGCGCTCGGTTGGTGGCGTCTCTCTTCCTTCAAGTCCAGCGCGCATCTCTCACGTCACCTCCCTCTTCCTGCGCATGCTCAGCGGGGAGTGACACGCCCTCGGCTCGTTGGCTCCGCCCCAGATGGAATTGGTCCGCCGCTTCTATTGGGTGCGGGGGGTTACCGGGCTCCACCCTTGACGAGGAGCTGACAGCGAGCCCCTACGTGGTAACCCCGTCGGAGCACATGTTCGATGGCGGCTAACCAAGCCGGAGTGAGGACGCGCACTCCCCGCGCCGCCGCCGTTGTTGCTGTTGTTGTTGTTGTTGTTGCTGAACCGTGAGGAAGAGCTGCGGGGAGGTATTGGGAGGTCCTAAACTTCCTAACGGTGCCATACAATCACATTCTGGTGCAACGAAGAGTCAGAATTAATGGAAACGAGTCCTTAACTGACATAGACTAAGAATAACTAGCAAGATGTCCTATAGTTGTCTACGTGAGATGCGGTGGACCTGGATGCGACATTTAATGGGGGAAATAGGGGAAGGTCGGGTCTACAGAGTGTTGTTTACAGAAAATGGGACTAGGAAATGGGGGATTGGGGATAGTTGGGAAGTATTGGGGAAATAGGGGAATATTTACAAGCGGATATGGATGGAGGCCAATCTCATATCCGCAACAATATATATATATATATATATATATGTATATATATATATATATATACAGTGGAACCTTGACTTACGAGTTTAATTCGTTCTGTGACCGAGCTCGTAACTCAAATTGCTCGTATCTCAAATCAAATTTCCCCATTGAAATGCATTGAAATGCTATTAATCCGTTCCAGCCCGCCAAAAACCACACCAATTTTTTTTTTAATATACAGTATATATAAAAATATCTCGCGCTTTATATTTCACCTGTATGCAGCATACAAGTTGGCAGGATGGCCTGGACTGGAGGTACGCACACTTGACTCTAAAGTCTAAACTGTCCAGCCTGGGTTTGAATCCCGACCCAGCTATAACCTGTCATGGGTGAATCACAGGCAGGGTGATTCATCAATGTGTGTACCGCTAAACTGGGCGCCCCGTTTGCGTCCCATTAGTTGTTGGATGTTAAGGATCTCACCGTGTTTTCCACAAAGAGAAGGCGAGCTATCGCCGGCACTCTGAACAAGTTGTGGCCTGGCATGCTCTTCTCCTCTGCCGTTATATACGTCCTCCTCGGCACCTCGCTCATGTTTTTCGACGATTGCGTGTTTTATATCCAAGCACAAGTTTTATATAAAACACGACGATTGCGTGTTTTATATCCACAAGTTGTGGCCTGGCATGCTCTTCTCCTCTGCCGTTATATACGTCCTCCTCGACACCTCGCTCATGTTTTTCGACGATTGCGTGTTTTATATCCAAGCACATCATCCTCTTCTTCTTCTCAGTACCGTGTTTTCCACAAAGAGAAGGCGAGCTATCGCCGGCACTCTGAACAAGTTGTGGCCTGGCATGCTCTTCTCCTCTGCCGTTATATACGTCCTCCTCGGCATCTTTTTCCAGAAGAGCCCTGTCTCGTCACAGTTGAAGATTTGCTGGGGGATGTATCCTTCGGCTTCTATCAGTTCGGCAAAAGTTATAATAAAATCTTCAGCTGCCTTCACATCCGAGCTTGCTGCCTCACCATGCCTGACGACGGAGTGAATGCCGGTCCTCTTCTTAAAATTATCAAACCATCCCCGACTGCCTTTGAATGACTCTTCCGATGCCTCGTCCGTTGATGTTCCCGCCGTCTGCTGCACCAAATCCCCGTAAATGTCTCGTGCCTTCTCACACATGATGCTCTCGGTCACGGTATCTCCTGCGAGCTGCTTCTCCGTCAACCACACAAACAACAACTTCTCCATCTCTTCATGGAAAGAGGTCCGGAGCTTTGAAATAATCTTAACGCCCTTGGCTGGCGTTATAGCCTTTATCGACTCCTTCTGCTTCAAAATCGTACATATCGTAGAAGGACTACGATCGTACTGCCTCGCCAAGTCGACAACACGCACACCTCGCTCATGTTTTTCGACGATTGCGTGTTTTATATCCAAGCACATCATCCTTTTCTTCTTCTCAGTACTGCCCTTGGCACTCAATTTCTTAGGACCCATGGTTAAAACTAAGAAATTTTCCAAAATAACCAAAATGCGAAAACAAAGCAACAGCGATATACGGCAAAGATGCTTGCACGGCAAGATAACCACGTGACCTGAACGCTCGCTGGGCCACCTAGTGGCGGGTGGCGTAAGCTCGCTCGCTCGTAACTCAGATCTCGGCTCGCATCACAAAGCAAAAAACCGACCGAGCGACGGCTCGTATCTCGGAAAACTCGTAAGTTGGTGCACTCGTAAGTCAAGGTTTCACTGTATATATATATATATATATATATATATATATATATATATATATATATATATATATATATATATATATATAACTGTGTTCAAAAAGTATCCGACCTTTATTTTTCGTGCGTAAAAAAGAAGAAGCTAGAGAGGCGTTGATTGGTGCACGTATGTAGGCGATCCTAATGCGCACGCGTGAATTTTTTCCCACCTGCAGAAGCTGTCATTCGACAGCAGACCGCCGATGAGTGAGGACATGTAAGTGAGCGCCGTCGGATTTTCGTTTTTGACAAAGTGACGGAAAAACTTGAACAACGCTACTGCATCAAATTTTGTGTTTCATCAAACTTGCATCAAAACTGCAACTTGGTTTCTGGGTCGTACCCATAAACCCAGGACTCATCGCCAGTGATCACTGTGTTGAGGAAGCTGGGATCGCTGTTCACAGTCTCCAGCATGTCCTGTGCGATCTCCAAACGGAGTTGCTTCTGCTCAATCGTTAGCAGCTTTGGTACGAACTTCGCTGAGATTCTCCTGAAGCCCAAATCCTCCTTCATAATGGAATGAATGGTGTTGAAACTTGCGGATCGTTTCCACTTGGGAATCGCCAAGCTTTACACAAAATTTGATGCAGTAGCGTTGTTCAAGTTTTTCCGTCATTTTGTCAAAAACGAAAATCCGACGGCACTCGCTTACATGTCCTCACTCATCGGCGGTCTGCCGTCGAATGACAGCTTCTGCAGGTCGGAAAAAATTCACGCGTGCGCATTAGGATCGCCTACATACGTGCACCAATCAACGCCTCCCGAGCTTCTTTTTTTTTTACACACGAAAAATAAAGGTCAGATACTTTTTGAACACACTACGTATATATATATATATATATATATATATATATATATGTATATATATATATACGTATATATGTATATATATATATATATATGTATATATATATATATATATATTGTTACGGACACGACTTAAGATGTTGCTTGACCGAGCGGAATGGCCGCCGTGTTCGCACAGTTTACCCGATTACCCCCAACTCACCCGATTCCACTCGAACGTTGGCCGAATCGCGCTACGCTAAATCAATGATGGAAAGGACACAACGGCTGGGATAAATGAAACGACACAAGGGGTACAGTTCTCAAGACCTCCGGAGGAGGATATAATTGGTGGGGGAGAAAAGGGGTAGATTACAAGGTATGAGGTAAAGCACAGAAAAGATGGGCACTTAGACACAGTCTTATCTTATCCCCGACAGACCACAGACAAACGGAACAAGACTGACTTACACAGGGATTGATGGCAGGGAAGGACAGGCAGTCGATAGCACAAGGTGCACCTTGGCTCAGGGACAGGATACAGCACGGTCCAGTAGATGCAGGGAGGTGTCACAGCGCTCGGTTGGTGGCGTCTCTCTTCCTTCAAGTCCAGCGCGCATCTCTCACGTCACCTCCCTCTTCCTGCGCATGCTCAGCGGGGAGTGACACGCCCTCGGCTCGTTGGCTCCGCCCCAGATGGAATTGGTCCGCCGCTTCTATTGGGTGCGGGGGGTTACCGGGCTCCACCCTTGACGAGGAGCTGACAGCGAGCCCCTACGTGGTAACCCCGTCGGAGCACATGTTCGATGGCGGCTAACCAAGCCGGAGTGAGGACGCGCACTCCCCGCGCCGCCGCCGTTGTTGCTGTTGTTGTTGTTGTTGTTGCTGAACCGTGAGGAAGAGCTGCGGGGAGGTATTGGGAGGTCCTAAACTTCCTAACGGTGCCATACAATCACATTCTGGTGCAACGAAGAGTCAGAATTAATGGAAACGAGTCCTTAACTGACATAGACTAAGAATAACTAGCAAGATGTCCTATAGTTGTCTACGTGAGATGCGGTGGACCTGGATGCGACATTTAATGGGGGAAATAGGGGAAGGTCGGGTCTACAGAGTGTTGTTTACAGAAAATGGGACTAGGAAATGGGGGATTGGGGATAGTTGGGAAGTATTGGGGAAATAGGGGAATATTTACAAGCGGATATGGATGGAGGCCAATCTCATATCCGCAACAATATATATATATATATATATATATGTATATATATATATATATATACAGTGGAACCTTGACTTACGAGTTTAATTCGTTCTGTGACCGAGCTCGTAACTCAAATTGCTCGTATCTCAAATCAAATTTCCCCATTGAAATGCATTGAAATGCTATTAATCCGTTCCAGCCCGCCAAAAACCACACCAATTTTTTTTTTAATATACAGTATATATAAAAATATCTCGCGCTTTATATTTCACCTGTATGCAGCATACAAGTTGGCAGGATGGCCTGGACTGGAGGTACGCACACTTGACTCTAAAGTCTAAACTGTCCAGCCTGGGTTTGAATCCCGACCCAGCTATAACCTGTCATGGGTGAATCACAGGCAGGGTGATTCATCAATGTGTGTACCGCTAAACTGGGCGCCCCGTTTGCGTCCCATTAGTTGTTGGATGTTAAGGATCTCACCGTGTTTTCCACAAAGAGAAGGCGAGCTATCGCCGGCACTCTGAACAAGTTGTGGCCTGGCATGCTCTTCTCCTCTGCCGTTATATACGTCCTCCTCGGCACCTCGCTCATGTTTTTCGACGATTGCGTGTTTTATATCCAAGCACAAGTTTTATATAAAACACGACGATTGCGTGTTTTATATCCACAAGTTGTGGCCTGGCATGCTCTTCTCCTCTGCCGTTATATACGTCCTCCTCGACACCTCGCTCATGTTTTTCGACGATTGCGTGTTTTATATCCAAGCACATCATCCTCTTCTTCTTCTCAGTACCGTGTTT